>NC_052357.1:57733142-57837795 GCF_009727055.1 Benincasa hispida
TTCAAAATTGGTTATTAATTTCCTTCTCTACTACTTGCTCCCATGAAGTAATCTCCCCTGGTTCGAGAGAGTACGCTGATGACATAAAAATTGATGCTTCTATTTTAAGCACACGCACTACGATATCTCATGCATGATACAAGTCCATGTCCCCATTACCAGTTCCCCAGCAACGGCGCCATAAACTTGTAACCGGTATAAATATACAATGATGCCATAATTTCACCGCAAGTTTCTCGGTGTGATCTGAGGTAGAACACAGTGATTATTTTAGGTTAATTGCATTATATTTGTGATATATGTGACCGGGGGTTTTAAGTATTTAAAAATGCGATAAAGTAAATTGCGATGAAATTAAAGTCAAGCGATAAAAATGCAGTAATAAAGTGAATTGTGGTAAAACTAAATTGCAATAAAATAAACCTAAGCTATGATGATACAAGATACAGGTTTCATGATACAAGATACTGAGGGTGAGATTGACTGTGAAGATTATACAAAGATCGTGTTATGTGGTGGCAAGTCTTATGTGTGAAATAGAAAGAGAAAAGATAATTAGTACAAACATCACAAGTTCCTTAATTGCGTTAACGGCATAAATACGGTTCCGCTTTTCCCTTAGTGTACACCTCTTGGTGATCGGCCGCGTTCCCACATCTCGTGGTAAAATAGGGGCAAACGTAATGAATGCAAGGTTGCTTCTATCTCTGGAAGTACTTCTTGCTTTAGTTAACACATTCTTCTAACCTTCTCTCCACAGATCAGAATGGCATCTCTACTTCTGCTCTTACAGGTGAAGATGTCGTCTAGCATGCTTAAGCTAAACATTTTTATTTCTTTAACACTAATTAAGTTACTTGTTTAATTCATATTAATCACCAAGGGATTAATAAAACATCATGGAGAAAATAATTTACGGAGGAACGGAAATAGATAGAGAAATGGAAATGGAAATGATCGAGACATTCAATAATACTATTTAGCGTCCGATACATGGTTGTGAATGAAGAGATTAAAAAGATGAAACACAAGTGATGAATGAGAGTTGAAACAAATACAAATAAACACCAATGTCTTGGCACCGATCTGGAATGGAGAATCGCTTGCTGGCGTTGATGGTGTGAATGGAAGGATGAGCTCCCCTCTCAGGCTTGCTCAACCGGTAGACGGGATGTAATTACAGAGCTTCTTGGCGGGGATTTGGCATAATTGCACTGAGACTCACCTTTTGGCCTTGTCTCTTCTCTTCCCAGATTTCCTCCGATCAGCTCTCTTTCAATAGCCTCGTATTAATTATACCCCCGTATCGAGTATATTTTTCAGTGAACTTTTTTAGGGTATTTATAGGCTGAAGGCTTTGACTCTCTGACTTGTGGTCCCCACTTTGTTGTTATGGAAAGTCTGAAAATGGTGGAATAAATGTTCCTTCTGTTATACAATGTCCGTCAAATATGCACAACGATTAGTTGTACACGTGTCACAATCCTCCATGTTTTCGCTGCTCATTTGCATCTTTCAATCGTGTGCCCGCATGCGGTGTTGTTTTTATTACCGCATGCGGTTGAAGTTCAGCTCTGGATTGAATGTCGCATTGCACCTTCATTGTGTTGATCGTCTATTCATTCCTGAATGATGGGCGCAATGTGACGTAGATGAGTTAATCTTTCTCTTTTGAGCCATAAGCGCATACAGTTGTTTTAGTGGGTGTAATTACGATAATTTGTAATTATTGTATTCTTAGCTAATTTTCATACAATTGACACAACTTTCCTCTCTTTTGGCCGCATTATCTGAATAAGGCAGTATAAATAACTTGTATTTCTACAAGTTATCACACCCCCAAATTTAGATATATACTTGTCGTCAAGCATATCTACTACTAATGCAATAAAGCTCAATCCCTATTCTATATTTTTATGTCGATTGGTTCCTTCGAATGCTCCACTTAGGCACATTACTTGACAACGTAATTTCTTCCTATCCTTGCTAATTCCTAACAAAGCCTTACTTTATTCTTCTATATAATAAATTTCTGCTCAAAGATGCTTTTCTAGTTTTTTTATAAATAGAATGTTTACCTCTTTTTTTGTTCAAAACAACTTGATGCATCTATGTGCGGCGGTCAAATTTTGCGTCATTTATTAGAGACTGTGATCATGATTACACTCTTCGTTTTGGCTTGTTCCCACGGGTGTCATGCGAACATCCAACTACGGTTGTGTGCCAATTTCAACTTTAACTCATGAAATTCAGAGGAGTTGTCTCTTGCATTCATTTATTTTCTTTTGCATTTTTTCTCTTTTCATATTGCGTTATTCTTCGTAACCCACCTTCGTTTTGGTTTTCTCCCACAGGTGTCATGCGAACATCCAACTACGAGCAGGTTCCTTTCACAACTAACTCTTATTAGGTTGGGAATGTTTTTGAAGTTTTCCCTTGCACTGACAGTGGAGTTTTGTATGAAAAAATTATTGAAATAATTTATTTTCTTTCTCTTTATATATATATATATTGAAAATGAATGCTTCTTAATGACCACATATTCTTGATCTTATCTGCTCAGACCTTCCCCACCCCAAAATTTAGAGATGCGCAAGGTTCTCATTGCGTTGTTTGGACATAATAGAAAAACACTTAGAAAAAATTTCAAAAAGAAGGTTTGAGCAGAACTTTGAAAGATAAAAGGTAAAGTACTGCTAACCTACGAATTAACTAAGTGTTAGTCAAAATTTACAAAGTATGGGAAATATTTCTAAGTATAAACAAGTTATACATCATGGCAGCACAATGAATAATGCAAAAGTAAAGAACATGCACATCGCAAATATTGACAAAGGATGATAAAAAAGGCACAGGCAAAAAAAAGAGAAGATTTACTCAGTTGTATTGAATATTAACAAAGTATACAAAGAATTAAAATTAACGCAATACAAAAATTGTTGCCTATAAAAAGAATCAAAGAATATCATTCACTTAGAAAAATAATGAATTGAAATTCTCTTTTGAATCTTATTCAGACGGGTGCACGATTTAAAAATTAACACCGCGCTTCCCTTAACGCAAATACATTTTTGCTGAGGACGGGCAACAACGCATGCATCCCCGCAACACACCCCTTAACTAAACACATTTCTTGAGGATCGAGTGCACGATATTGCTACCAATGCAACACTACCTCAACATAGTACATTTTGCTAAGGACGGGCAAAGGACACACACGTGTGCAACACACCCCTCAAAGCAATGTAGTTGAATGTAATGGACGCAAGGTGTCTCTTGTTAACACACAATGTACCCATCATCGTGTTACATACTAGTTTTTAATTTTCGTTTTAATTCATCAACAATCACAAAGTTGAAAAGACTTTGCGGTGTTTAATGTTTCATCCAATCATTCACAAAAATTAAAGAATAGTGCTACTAATGCATACAAATTAAAGGAATTAAACATGACATGAAAACTTATATTGAAGAGACATACAGAAAGCATTAAAGGCTAATTCTAAAAAGCAGTAAATACGTAATTTAGAAAGCAATAAAAGAAAAACTGTAAAGAAAGCAAGTAAACATAGATAGGGATGCTGATTGAAAGAAGTTCTCAGAATTACCGCAATCGCTTTTGTAGCACGTATTTTTAGTATTACGATGCAAGTCCATGCCATAAACTTGATGATATAGATTTCATGCGATGATATGTGATACTACTTCTAGATATGTGTTATTAACAAATGTTCTTGTAGTATGTTGTGCATTGTCACAAGTTTCCTTGCGTTAAAACCAAGTATAATTTCACCACAAGCTTCTCGGTGTGATCCGAGGTCGAACACAGGGACTGTTTGAGGTTATTGCGTTATGTTTGTGATATATGCGACTATGGGTTTTTCAAATTAATAAAGATTTTGTTTATAAGTAATTAAACATGCGATAAAGTAAAGTAAAGCGGTAAAAATGCGATAATAACATAAATTGCGTTAAAGTAAATTGCGATAAAGAAAAATCTAAGCTAAGATGATACAAGATACAGGTTTCATGATACAAGATACTGAGGTCAAGGCAGGCAATGAAGATTATGCAAAGATCTTGTAATGCGGTGACAAGACTCATGTGTGAAGTAGAAACAGAGAAGATAATTAATACAAACATCGCAAGTTCCTTAATTGCGTTAAAGGTATAAGTATGGTTCTGCTTTTCCCTTGGCGTACACCTCTCGGTGATCGGCCATGTTACCACATCTCTATGGGGAAACACGGATGAATGTAATGAACGCAAGGTTGCTTCCATCTCTGGAAGTACTACTCGCTTTAGTTAACGCATTCTTCTAACCTTCTCTCAAAAAATAAGAATGACATCTTCACTTCTACTCTCACAGGTGAAGATTTCATCTAACATGCCTTAGCTAGATGCATTTATCTCTTTAGCACAAATTAAGTTACTCATTTAATCCATATCAATTACAAAGGTATTAAGAGAACTTCATGGAGAAAACGATTAATGAATGAACGAAAATAGACAGAAAAGTGGAAGTGAAAGTGATCGAGACATTCAATAAAACTATTTAGCGTCTAATACATGATTTGTGAATGAAGAGATTAAGAAGATGAAATACACTTGATGAAATAGAGTTAGAAACAAATACAAATAAGCGCCAACGTCTTAGCGCCGATCTGGATGGAAATTTACTTTTCGGTGTGGATGGATCATGCGGATGAATGAGCTTCCCTCTAAGCTAGCTCAACCAGTAGCAGGGATCTAAGCATAGAGCTTCATGGTGGGGATCTGGCAGAATCGCACTGAGACTCACCTCTCGACCTTGTCTCTTCTCTTCCCTGATTTCTTTCGATTAGTACTCAGCTCAGTCTTTCTCTCTATAATCTAGCCTTAGTTAGCCCTCGTATCAATTATCCTTGTATCAAGTACATATTCTCTGAATTCTATGGGGCTATTTATAGGTGAAAAGCTTTAACTCTTGGCTTGTGGACCCCACTTCTTGTTATTGAAATTTCAAAGATGGAGGAATAAATATTCCTTCTGTTATGCAATCAGACCATCAAATCTGCACAACGGTTAGTTGTACATGTGTCACAATCCTCCGCGTTTGCGTTGCCCAGCTACATCTTTCGATTGGTTGCTCGCATGCGGTGTTGTTTTTATTACCGCATGCGGTTGACATTCAGCTCGGGATCGACTGTCACATTGCGTCGTCATTGCATTAATCATCTCTTCATTGTGGTTTGAAGGGTGCAATGTGACAGAGATGCATTGTTTAGTTTCTCGTTGAGCCTTAATCGCAAGCGGTGACTTGGTTTCCTGCAAAACAAAGTAGAAATGTCCTCTTCTCCCATCTTAATGATGTTAGTGGGTGTAATTGCGATAATTCATAATTATTGTATTTCTAAGCTAATTTCCATACAATCGACGCGAATTCCTTCACTTTTGGCCGCAATATTTGAATAAGACAACGTAAATAACTTGTATTTCTATAAGTTATCACACCCCAAATTTAGATATATGCTTGTCCTCAAGCATATCTTCTACTAAGGTAATAAAGCTAAATTCCTCTCCTATATTTTTGCGTCGATTGGCTTCTCTGAATGTTACACTTAGGCACATTTCTTAACAATGCAATTTCCTTTTATCCTTGCTAATTCTTAACAAAGCCCTACTTTGTTCTTCTATATAACAAAATTCTGCTCAAAAATGCTTTTCTAGTTTTTTTTTTTTTAAATAAAAGTTTTATCTCTTCTTTGTCAAAACAACTTGATATGTCTATATGTAGTGGTCAAATTTTGCATCATTTATTAGAGACTGTTGGTCATGGTTACACCCTTCATTTTGTTTTGTTTCCATGGGTGTCATGCGAACATCCAACTACGATTGTGTGCCAATTTCAACTTTAACTCGTGATATTCAAAGGAGTTGTCTCTTACACTCTTTTAATTTTCTTTTTCAATTTTCTCTTTTCATACTCCGTTGTTCTTAGAAACCCAGCTTCATTTTGGCTTGCTTCTACGGGTGTCATACGAACATCCAACTACGAGCAGGCTTCTTTCACAACTAAACTCTTATCAGGTTGGGAACATTTTTTAGGTTTTCCCTTGCGCTGACATTAGCGTTTTGTATAATTTTTTTTTGGAAGTATGAACGCATTTTCTTGAAGATGATCGCATATTCTTGATCTTTTCTGCTCAGAACTTCCCCACCTTCAAATTTAAGGATGAGCAAGGTCCTCATTGCGTTTTTTGGATGGACTAGACAAACATCTAGAATAAAAATTTCAAAAAAGAAGGTTTGAGCAGAACTTTGAAAGATAAAAGGTAAAGTACTGCTAAACTAAGAATTAACTAAGTGTTATCAGAATGTACAAGGTATGGGAAATGTTTCTAAGTACAAACATATATTACATCATGGCCGCGCAATGAATAACGGAAAAGTAAAAGATTCGAACATCGCAATGGACCATGAAGGTATGCTGTGAGAAAATTAAAGTATTCATGGTTGCGCTCCGTAAGTTGTCTTTGGTGGCGGTTGATCGTATGAGTGTTGCGATGTATGTTGATCAGCGCTTCCCTTGATGTGGCAACACTGCGCTGAATACTATCAACTTGCTCCATGGCTACTTCAAACTACTGGTCGAAGTAGGCTTGTTGTTGATTGAAGAGTTGCTGCTGTTGGAAGAGAAGTTGTTGTTGTTGGGTAAAAAATGACCGCATTTCTGCTAACTCAGCAGCCAAGAAAGTTATGGAGGGTCTTGCTTGTGATGTCTCGCTAGCATCATTTTCGGGTTGGGCAAATGTGCCTTCACTCAAATCGTGTGGGTCATCAACTTGCAGCAGTGGAATGGAAGGTTGCGGTGATGAGGCTGAGGGTGAAGTTAGGGCTGCTAGGTGAACAGTTGGAGAATTGGGAACGAGAAGAAGATTGGTAAAGTGTTCATGGAGTGGAGAAGAAGGTTTCAACGGGGGCAGTTAGCCCGGTCGATAGATGCGGTGCTGAGGTCGCACTTCTCTTTATGAGTCTGTCCATTCGAGCCTCCCCTGGTCTTCACCTAATTTTGGAAGTGGGGAGGTGAGTTGATACTCAACTCTCTCTCTCGTGCCTTTCTTCAGCTTGTTCCTGTTCGTCCCAGAGTATCATCCTAGAAAAAAATCGAATTTGAACAAGGTCGGGTCAAACTACCCTTCTTTTCCCTTTTTGGGAAAGAATATGATAGTAATCCTCCAGGAAGAGCAAGTAAGAGAACAATCAGTGAATGAACAACAAGAACCCCAGATTTTGACCGGATTGTACACCTTTGTGTCTGGCTTGGAGGGCTTGGCGGGCCAATTTCCAAGGGAAAAGTGTCCAAAGGTTCTGGATCGTACGTTGCTGACTCTTGGACATTTTCTTTTCCCTTGTCTTCTCTGCGTGGTCTCTTAGGCTTTGGCCCTTGTGGCACATTGAGGTCGATTGGGGCCTCTTTAAGGGTAGCTCAAGGCAATACGGGGAGTCTTGGAGGAGCAACCTCAAGATCTTTATGTTGATGAGGTCATGAACTTCAGGCATAGGCTTTTCATCAATGCCTACGCCCATTGATAGGCATAGACTTGAAATAGTCAACAGAAAGAAGTACTGTCCTCGAATATTCCCTACCAGTGCTCTGAGCTGTCTTGCGATCAACTGCCCTACATCAATCAATATGCTATGCGCAATGCAATATGCGGCCATGACTCGATCCCTTGATACAATATTGTCATATGTGGTTGGGATCAGCTGCTCCTTGACCAAATAAACCCAAACCTTTCCCTCCGGAAGCAAATACTTGGATGATAGGGTGCAGATGCCTTTGAGTGAAACCGACCACTTCGTGCCCAGTTTTGTTAATACTCGCAGCACATCCTCCATCTGCAGCTTCGCAAGATCATCAATAATTTTGTTCCCTGATGCATCCGGGTTATCCTTCATTTGGTATATCTCATTGATATCCCTTACGCTGAAGGACACCGTTTAACCTTTGAAGGCCACCACATCCCTGGTTCCATGTAGACGCCCTCTGTAGAAGTCTCTCACTACCTACAGCAAAATAATGGCTGGGCATTGACAAAATGTGTCCCAGCCATGTTCCACAATTACACGTGTGATGAAGTCAGGTAGTGGCGTTGGCACATGATAGAAGCTCATTTCTATCAGCATGTCATCATTCTCTTTTTTCTTCGATGGACGCTTCCTTGCCAACACGGGCTCGCTACTTTCTGCGATTGCTTTACCCTTTTCTTTTGCTAATGCAAGGTGGGCTGCTTGCCTTTGCTTCTTCTCCCGCTCTCTGCATTGTTCCTTCTTCTCGCATTCTGTGAGTTCTTTACCCTTCTTCTTCCTATTAGCTTCACGCTTCTCCTCCTTCTCTTCTTCCAATTTCCTCTCCTCTTCTTCCTTCTTCATTTTCTCTTCCTCTTCTTCTTCTCTTTCTTCTTCTCGAACTCTTTTACAAACTGCTCGGAGGCAGGCAACAAATGTTGTTCCTCCTCCCGACTCCTTATCCTTTCGAGCCTTGTAAGCTCACTATTACTGTCCATTTCCTCATCTTACAATCTTCTTCTGCGTTTTCCTTCTACCATGATGTGCTTTGCGCGCTCCATTTTCTCCTATTTCTCCTCCTCTTCTTTTGTCCTTCTTTCCTGTTCTTCTAATGCAATGATTAATCTTCGAGGGTCAACAGTAGACCCTTGCGGTGCATTCTCCTTACGACGCCGCATCAGGAGGGTATCTTCTCCTTCTTCACCTTCCTCCGTCGCAACCATTTGCGTTGTTTCAGGTTGCACCAACTCCAACAATTGCGCTGTTTCCCCCCTATCCTCCCTTACAGAGGTTGATTCTCCATCATTTTTCGGGCTCGCAGCCCTCCGCTTCTTTTCTTCTTCCTTTCTTAGGCACCTTTCTTAACGTCAGTGCATTCTTCTTTCTTTCTTCTCTTTCTTCTTCCTCTCCTTCTTCTCTTCCTCATCTTTGTCATCATCTTTCTTTTCTTTATTCTTTTTCTCCTTGCGATGATGAGATGACTCAGCTTCTCCAGCCTTTCTCCCTTAGCTTTTCTTCTTCTTCTTTTTCTCTTAAACTGCTTCTGGTTACGTCTCCACTGCAACCTCATCCATCGCAACTTCAACCACCATAACCTCCTCCACCGCAACTTTGGAGGTTCCATCATAGGTTTCTGTGTTGGCAGTTACCTCAGGAGTCTCTAAGGCCAGAGTGCCTTGTTCCATCTCTTTTTTGTTCACCACTGCCTCCGGCACTACCACCTCTTCATTCACCACCACTGCCACCTCCTCCGTAGACAGTGGTTTGTTTACAACCCCTACCTCAGGTAATCCCCCTCCTTGCTCCAAATTGCTCAGAATGTTACCAAACACCTCCGTATCATCACATCTCTTCTTCTCACTCTCAGTTGAGACGGCAGGAGTTGGAATTAGTGTGCTCTCAGTGTTTTCCCCCCTTTTGAACTGAGGAGGTCTGATGGCTAAGGGGTTTCTCTGAATTCTATTGGCAATTCTCGGGACGGTGTGATGTTAGACAGCAGGTTTGCGACTGGCAGCAAGGAATGCTGCCTCTCGCATGGCGATTTGGTCAGAGGAGGGGGTTAAGGGTGAAGTAGAGTGTTGGGAAGCTTGGTCAGCCATGGATGACGAGCTTGGGAGGACTAAAAAAATCGTTAAGGTGTTGGGAAGAAGAATACTTTGTATGTTGGGCGCTAGGGTTTTCAGTTTGCAAAATGAGGTAAAGAGTTCACAGACGGGGAAGGGTTCCTATTTATAGGTTGGGCCATAGTTGGCCCAACGCGGTTTTCATGGTGACAGGTCTAGAGACACTCAAAAGGCCCATCGCTCGAACTTCCCTCATTTATGAAATTTCAGAAAAACGACCTTTCGTCTATAGAATTATCATTGCTTTGGGATACAAAACGATTGGACTCCTCAAATGAAAAAAAAAAAATTCTTTAATGTTTTATTCGAATGGACCCAATGTAATGATTAAAGCAATGTGTTCACCAACGCAACTGTATCTTCGCAGAGGACGGACAACAACGCAAGCATCCCTGCAACACACCCCTTAACTAAACACATTTCTGGAGGATCGGGCACATGATATTGATACCAGCGCAACACTACCTCAACATAGTGCATTTAACCAAGGAGGGGCAAAGGACATATACATGCACAACACACCCCTCGGTTTCGATGCATTTGATTTGGATGAACGCAAAACAGATCTTGCTTGGTTCAAGATGCGTCCATTATCGCCTTGCATACTAGATGTTGATTGTTTCATTTTATTTATTTTTTCATCAACGCAAGTTTCTATAACTTGTGGCAATAAATTTCTCTTTATTTCTCAATCATTCACTAATTAAGGACCAACGTATTAATTACAGAAAAGTTAAAAGAATTAAAGACGATACAAAAATAAATGAAAAGGAAATAAATAAAGAATTAAATTCATAAAATCAAGATACGAATTAAATGAAGAAGTAAAGACAAAATTCAGGAATTCAATAAGACAGGAATTTAAAGAAAGCATTAAACATAGATGTGAGATATGGACTGAAAGATGTGTTTCTTTGAATGAGCGCAATCCACATCTCTGCAGGCGGTCTGGCTTGCCTGCCCAATGTCCTAGGGGCATTGCTCCTTTCCATTGGATCCTGGGGCTTCAATGTGTCTGGACAACATTCCTATGCTCTATTTCTCAGCTCGGATGCCAGCTGGCCCACTTGGATCTCCAAGTTTCGAATTGAAGATGCCTGTGCTTGCATTACTGCATCATTTGTCCATATATTGTTTAAGCAGGGCCTCCAATGAGCTTCCAGAGGTGTTTGATGATGAAGGTTGCTGGTTATGCGATTTTCTTGGTTGCTTCTGGTTCGAGTTATGGTGAAAAGGAGGATTTCCTCGACTGCCACTCTGATGGTTGATTGGCCTGCCTTGGTTAGGATTTCCTCCCCAACCGAAGTTAGGATGGCTCCTCCAGCCAAGATTGTAGGTGTTGCTGAAGGGGTTGTTTTGGATGGCGCATACTTGCTAGAGATTCGATGAGTACATTTTTGCTACATGAGCCCCTCCACAATTAATGCAACTTATTGCAGCCACTTAAGCTAGCACAGTGGGTTGCGCTGATTGTTGGGGGATGGCTCCTTGATTGATTGCCATCGATTGAAGGATGGAGGTCACCGTGGCCATCTGAGCGACCAACGTGGTCATTTTCTCTGTAGGGACAATGGCCGTTTCATTCTTTCTTCATTTGGCGCCTCGGCCTCCAAGCCATCATCAATCTAGTCATCCATGTTCCGCGATATGCAGTCAAGGATGACTTTAGCATCAGTATACGTTTTGTCCATAAAACCTCTTGCCGCGGAGGTGTCAGCAACAGCCTGCGTCCATCTATTCAGGTCGTTATAAAAGGTCTCCATCAAAACGCAATCGGGTATTCTGATATGTGGGTAGTTTTTTACCAATCCTCTAAATCGCACCCAAGCGATGATCAAGGGCTCATTCTCCATTTGCTAGAGTTCAACACGTCCTTTCGTCGCCTTATGTTGACGGCTAGTGGGAAGAACTTCTTCATGAATCGTTCCACCAGTTGATCCCATGATGTGATCTCGTTTGGCTCCATTGAGTGAGCCCACCTCTTGGCTTCGTCCCTTAAGGTGTAAGGAAACAAATACAGTCTAATACTCTCTGAGATAATGCCAGGTAGTGAGAAGTTTCGCACATTTCGACAAAGCTGGTCAAGTGAGCATGCGGGTCTTCACCTTGCAGACCCCCAAATTGCCTTGCATTTTGGATCATTTGTAGCATGACCGGCTTTATTTCGAACCTTGCGTTCCCCTCAACAATAGGCCTCGAAATCCCAGGCGAAAAATCATACAGGTTGGGTACCGCATAATTACTTATGGGGATGTTGCGATCAGCAGCCAGGAAAACAAGATCCTGCGCTAGCCTAACAACCTCTTCATTTACTACGGGAATCTCATTGTCGTTATTATCAACCATATTCGCTTCTTTCTTTCATCTTATTCGATTCTGACGTGTCTGTGCGTGAAAGGTATGCTCGATCTCAGGGTCATCTTCGAATTCTTGTTTAGCACCAGTACTCATAAACCGTCAAGCTACTTTCCGCGTTGAATAGCCAGTACAATGAGATCTGTCCTGTAAAACACCACAAACACACTCAAACAATAAACCATTAACCACTCCCCGACAATGGCACCATAAACATGTAGCGTGTATTTTTAGTATTATGATACAAGTCCATGCCATAAACTTGATGACATAGATTTCATACGATGATATGTGATACTACTTCTTGATATGTGTTATTAACGAATGTTCTTGTAGTATGTTGTGCATTGTCACAAGTTTCCTTACATTGAAACCAAGTATAATTTCACCGCAAGTTTCTTGGTGTGATCCGAGGTCGAACACAGGGACTGTTTGAGGTTATTGCATTATGTTTGTGATATATGCGACTAGAGGTTTTTCAAATTAATAAAGATTTTGTGTACAAGTAATTAAACATGCAATAAAGTAAAGTTAAGCGGTAAAAATGGGATAATAACATAAATTACGTTAAAGTAAATTTCGATAAAAAAAAAATCTAAGCTAAGATAATACAAGATACAGGTTTCATGATACAAGATACTGAGGTCAAGGCTGGCTGTGAAGATTATGCAAAGATCGTGTAATGCGGTGATAATACTTATGTGTGAAATAGAAACAAAGAAGATAATTAATACAAACATCGTAAGTTCCTTAATTGCGTTAAAGGTATAAGTACGGTTCCGCTTTTCCCATGGCGTACACCTCTCGATGATCAGTCGCGTTCCCATATCTCTGTGGTGAAACACGGATGAACATAATGAATGCAAGGTTGCTTCCATCTCTGGAAGTACTACTCACTTTAGTTAATGCATTATTCTAACCTTTTCTCGACAGATCAGAATGACATCTTCACTTCTGCTCTCACAGGTGAAGATGTCGTCTAGCATGCCTTAGCTAGATGCATTTATCTCTTTAGCATAAATTAAGTTACTCATTTAATCCATATCAATTACCAAGGTATTAACAGAACTTCATGGAGAAAACGATTAATGGATGAATGAAAATAGACAAAAAAGTGGAAGTGAAAGTGATCGAGACATTCAATAAAACTATTTAGCGTCTGATACATGATTTGTGAATTAAAAGATTAAGAAGATGAAATACACTTGATGAAATAGAGTTAGAAACAAATACAAATAAACGCGAACGTCTTAGCGCCGATCTGGATGGGGATTTGCTTGTCGGCGTGGATGGAGCATGCGGAAGAATGAGCTTCCCTCTAAGCTTGCTCAACCGGTAGAAGTGATCTAAGCACATAGCTTCACGGCGGGGATCTGGCAAAATCGCACTGAGACTCACCTTACGACCATGTCTCTTCTCTTCCCAGATTTCTTTCGATCAGTACTTAGCTCAGCCTTTCTTTCTATAATCTAGCCTTAATTAGCCCTCGTATCAATTATCCCCGTATCAAGTATATATTCTCTGAATTCTATTGGGGTATTTATAGATGAAAAGCTTTGACTCTTGGCTTGTGGACCCCACTTCTTGTTATGGAAATTCCAAAGATGGAGGAATAAATATTCCTTCTGTTATGCAATCAGACCGTCAAATCTTCACAATAGTTAGTTGTACACGTGTCACAATCCTCTGCGTTTGCATTGCTCAGCTGCATCATTCGATCGGTTGCTCCCATGCGGTGTTGTTTTTATTACTACATGTGGTTGACATTCATCTAGGGATCGACTGTCGCATTGCGTCGTCATTGCGTTAATCGTCTCTTCATTGTGGTTTGACGGGTGCAATGTGACAGAGATGCGTTGTTCAGTTTCTCCTCGATCCTTGATCGCAAGCAGTGACTTGGTTTCCTGCAAAACAGAGTAGAAAATCCTCTTTACCCATCTTAATGATGTTAGTGGGTATAATTGCGATAATTCATAACTATTGTATTTCTGAGCTAATTTCCATACAATCGACGAATATTCCTTCACTTTTGGCCGTAATATCTGAATAAGGCAGAATAAATAACTTGTATTTCTAAAAGTTATCAGCTTCCCTCGCAAGCGGTTTAATCCTGCTTGCCCAAGTCAATGGCATCCATGCGTCGCTCAAAGTCGCCTCTGTAGTAAAGCTTAATCCATTGACCATTGACTTTGAACGCGTTGTTCCCATCTAAAGTTATTAGTTCCACTGTTCTGTGAAGAAAGATAGTCTTGATTCAGAATGGCTCAGACCAGCGAGACTTCAACTTTCCTGGGAACAATGCAAACGAACGTTAAATAATAATAAATGTTGACCTTCAGCGAATGTCCGGTCGTTTATGCGGTCGCCATGCCACTTCTTAGTTTTCTCCTTATAGATCTTGGCATTTTCATAGGCGTCCCTTCGTCATTTAACCAGCTGATTCAGTTGTAGCTTCCAGACTTTCCCCGAACTTGCTAAATCAAACTTCAACTTCTTGCATGCCCACATCGCTTTATGTTCCAACTCAAGCGGCAAATGACAAGCTTTTCCAAAGACCAGGGCATACGGGGACATGCCAATTGGTGTTTTATAGGCAGTCCTATATGCCCACTAGTGCTTCATCACGCAATGTATACGAGAAGAGATATAACCCAAGTCTTTCTTGAGTCACATCTGGCATGGAGAATGTGCTACATCTGTCTATAAAATTCGTCAAATGTGCATGTGGGTCTTCTCCTTACAATCCTCTAAATTGACCCATATTCTGAATCATCTGCAGCATAATTGGTCTGATTTCAAAGCTTACATTCCCCTCAACTGTCAGCCTTGAGATTCCTAGTGAGAAGTTATAGAAATCCGACGCCGCATAGTGTCTCATTGGAACGTTGCAGTTAGTAATAAGAAATATGGAATCTTGCGCTGGCCAATTTTCCTTTTGATTCCCTGCAAGAGCCTCGTTATTATTAGCCATGCCTTTTCACCACTTGATTCGGCCCTGATGTACTTTTATGCGAATAATACACTTGATCTCTGGGTCCACTAAGAATCTCTGGATCACACCAGCACTTCTAAGCCATCGGACTGCTTTTTGCGTTGAACAGCCAGTACAAAGAGATCTGTCCTGCAAAATACCACAAACATACTCAAACAATAAACCGTTAACCAATCCCCGGCAACGGCGCCATAAACTTGATGACATAAAAATTGATGCTTCTATTTTAAGCACACGCACTACAATATCTCATGCATGATACAAGTCCATGTCCCCGTTACCAGTTCCCCGGAAACGGCACCATAAACTTGTAACCGGCATAAACTATACAATGATGCCATAAACTTGTTGTCATAGATTTTATGCGATGATATGTGATACTACTTCTATATATGCGTTATTAATGAATATTCTTGGGTATGTTGTGCGTTGTCACAAGTTTTCTTGCGTTGAAACCAAGTATAATTTCACCGCAAGTTTCTTAGTGTGATCCGAGGTCAAACACAAGGATTATTTTAGGTTAATTGCGTTATATTTGTGATATATGCGACCGGGGTTTTTCAAATTAATAAAGGTTGTTTGTACAATTATTTAAAAATGCGATAAAGTAAATTGCGATGAAAGTAAAGTCAAGTGATAAAAATGCGGTAATAAAATAAAATGCAGTAAAAGTAAATTGCGATAAAATAAACCTAAGCTATGATGATACAAGATACAGGTTTCATGATACAAGATACTAAGGGTGAGACTGACTATGAAGATTATACAAAGATCGTGTTATGCGGTGGCACGTCTTATGTGTGAAACAGAAATAGAAAAGATAATTAGTACAAACATTGCAAGTTCCTTAATTTCATTAAAGGCATAAATATGGTTTTGCTTTTCCCTTGGTGTACACCTATCGGTGATCGGCCATGTTTCCACATCTTTGTGGTGAAACAGGGGCAAACGTAATGAATGCAAGGTTGCTTCCATCTCTGGAAGTACTTCTTGCTTTAGTTAACACATTCTTCTAACCTTCTCTCGACAGATTAGAATGGCATCTCCACTTCTGCTCTCACAGGTGAAGATGTCATCTAGCATGCTTTAGCTAAACATCTTTATTTCTTTAGCACAGATTAAGTTACTTGTGTAATTCATATTAATCACCAATGGATTAAGAAAATATCATGGGGAAAATGATTTATGAAGGAACGGAAATAGAAAGAGAAGTGGAAATGGAAATGATCGAGACATTCAATAATACTATCTAGCTTCTGATACATTATTGTGAATGAAGAGATTAAGAAGATGAAATACAAGTGATGAATGAGAGTTAGAAACAAATACAAATAAGCACCAATGTCTTGGCATAGATCTGCAATGGAGAATCGCTTGCCGGCGTTGATGGAGTGAATGGATTCCTTCTGTTATGCAATCAGACCATCAATTCTGCACAACCGTTAGTTGTACACGTGTCTCAATCTCCCGCTCTTGCGTTGCTCAATTGCATATNTGATGAATGAGAGTTAGAAACAAATACAAATAAGCACCCATGTCTTCGCACCGATCTGGAATGGAGAATCGCTTGCCGGCATTGATGGAGTGAATGGAAGGATGAGCTCCCCTTTCAGGCCTTCTCAACCGATAGATGGGATCTAAGTACAAAGCTTCTCAACGGGGATTTGGCAGAATTACATTGAGACTCACCTCTCGGCCTTATCTCTTCTCTTCCCAGATTTCCTCCGATCAGCACTCAGATTAGCTCTTTCTCACTAGCCTCGTATCAATTATACCCCCGTATCGAGTATATTTTTAAGTGAATTCTTTGAGGATATTTATAGGCTGAAGGCTTTGACTCTCTGACTTGTTGTCCCCACTTTGTTGTTATGGAAAGTCCAAAAATAGTGGAATAAATATTCCTTCTATTATGCTCCGTCGAATATGCACAACGGTTAGTTGTACAGGTGTCACATTCCTCCGCGTTTGTGTTGCTCATTTGCATCTTCCGATCGTGTGCCCGCATGCAGTGTTGTTTTTATTACCGCATGCGGTCGAAGTTCAGCTCTGGATCGACTGTCACATTGCACCTTCATTGCATTGATCGTCTATTCATTCCTGAATGATGGGCGCAATGTGATGTAGATGCGTTAATCTTTCTCTCTTGAGCCATGAGCGCATACGGTGACTTGGTTTCCTGCAAAACAGACTTGAAATATCCGTTTATACCATCTTGAAGGTTTTAGTGGGTGTAATTGCGATAATTTGTAATTATTGTATTCTTAACTAATTTTCATACTATTGACGCAACTTTCCTTTCTTTTGACTGCAATATCTAAATAAAGCAGTATAAATAACTTGTATTTCTACAAGTTATCATACGCCCATTTCCATGCCTGGTCACACAACAAAAACGGAAATAAAGTTAGTCAAACTTCCTCAGTGGAGATATTCTGGAACACAAAAGTGTTGCAGATCTCTATGAAGCTCCGGAGGTAGGTGTGCGGGTCCTTGCCACGCCTTCCTCCAAACTGTCCAGCAGCCTGGATCATCTACAACATCACCGGTTTCATTTCGAATCTCGATCCAACAAGTGCGGGCCTCATGATTCTTGGAGAGAAATCGTAGAGGTTGGACGACGCATAGTCCCGAATAGGCCTATTGCGGTTGTTTGCCAGTAGGATGAGATTTGCCATGACATTGTTTTCATTTGGTGCTCCATTTCCAGGCTATCCTGCCATGTTAACTTTCTCAAGTTGTTGTTGTTGGTGGCTATCTCTCAATCTTCGTCGGAACGTTCTTTCAATCTCTGGGTTATAATTCGCCAGAGATTGAAAGCTGCAAAGAAATCAGAAAAATTACCGTTAGCATACTGAATTGCCGAAGTCCCCGACAACGGCCCAAAAACTTGATGCGTTTTTTTCTGCGGTGAAATAATGAAAGGAATTGTGGTGATGGGAAATGTGTTGTACAATAAGTTTTCTCAGCAGAACCCAAGTATAAATCCTGCTGAGTTTCCTGGTAAGACAAGGGTCGAACTCAAGGACTAAGGAAAACAATATGCGGCAATAATTTTTAAGATGACTTTGCGGTAACCAATAAATAAAAATGTTGTTAGGTTGTTGTTTACAGTATAAAATGTATGTGGCAGAGTTAAGAAAAGAGTTAATATTACAGAAGATGCGATGAATATGCGGGGAACGGGTTGAGAAGGGGTTCAGCTAACACTTCCTAGTATTGCGTTCATGTTATGCTATCATGCTACACACATACAATAGCAAATCATCTCTCAACGTAAATGCTACAACTTCTAGTTTTAGAACGCATGCGATACATGCGATAAGTCAATAGGACCTACACATAAGTCTTTATTCTTGTCTATGCAATGACAATTCACATTCACACACACAAGGCAACCACATAGTATCATAACCTATCTCTAAGGTGCATGCGATGCATGTTGACAAATAGAGCTTATCTCTAAGTCTCTATCTCTTGCTTATGCAGATCTAATCTTGCTCTCTCGAGTCTAGATTCTAACCTAGCTCTCTCAAGTCTTAAGTTCTTTCTTTAGACTCTCGCTCGAGTAGCTCTAAAGAGGTGTTGGGCACAACATAAGACAAGATGATCACATGCAATGAAAATCCTAGTTCATGTTAGCTGAGTTCTTCTCAACCCATTCAATAAATTTAGCTACTCATGCGTGCTTTCAAGAGAGTGAACAGATGTAGATAAGAAAGTTCCATTTTATAGATATGGAATTGAAATACAGAATAACAATGCGGAATAAGAATAAAGAGCTTGGTAGCAATCTCTTGTTTCCTAAGGCTTTTCCACTGTTCTTCTCTACTCTGCTCAAGAGATAATCTTGCTCTAGCAAGAGTCGGCCCTCTCTCTATTTTTCCACACCTCCTGGGTTCTCTCTCGAGCTGACCAGGGTGACCTTTCGGTGTCACTTCCTTTCTCTCGCTCCGCCTTCTAAGTAAAAGAAAAACTATGAACAAGGCTACTGTAACGATAAAATTAATTCCTTCTTATGCATGCACTGTGATGATAGATAATGTACTACAAGCTCATGTCCCTGGCAACAACGCCATAAACTTGATGACATTATTTTTATGTCTTTAAGCATGTAAAAAAATATGAATATGAATGATATGCGCTTAAGCTCTTTTGTGATAAAGGCAATTTTATGCGATACTACATCTAAATATATGCCTTGATTGCAATATGCTTGTAGTATGCGATGGAGTAGTGCGTGTCACAAGTTTCCTTGCACTGAAACCAAGTATAATTCCAATGCAAGTTTCTCAGAATGATTCGAGGTCGAACATGGGGATTGTTTTCGTTAATGCGATACTTATGTGATACATGCGACCGGTTTTTAACAAAGAATAAATAATGTTGATTTATACAGAAATGTAAATTGCAGTGAAAGTAAAAATGCGTTAATAAAATAAATCCTAAACTAATATGATACACGATACAAGATATATGATACATGATACTGAGGTCGAGAACTGACTGTGAAATTGTACAAAGAATTGGTGTATGCAATGGCAAGTCTTTATGAACGAAGCAGAAAGAGAAAGAGTAAATAGTAAAAACATCGCTAGTTGTCAATTGCGTTAAAGATGCAACTAAGGTTCCGCTTTCCCTTGGCGTACACCTCTTGGTGATCGGCCGCGTCCCCATATCTCTATGGAGCAACAGGGATAAACGTGAACGCAAGGTTGTTTCCATCTCTGGAAATACTTCTCGCTTTAGTTAACACATTCTTCTAACCTTCTCTCGATAAGCGGAATAACATCTTCACTTCTGCTCTCACAGGTGAAGATGCCATCGAGCATGCTTTAGCTAAACTTAATTATTTCCTTAACACAAATTAACTCACTCGCTTAATTCTTGCTATTTACCCAGGGAATTAAGAACACATCATGGAGAAAATTGATTATGGATGTACGAAAAGAGACAGAGAGATGACAATGGAAATTATCATAACATTTAATACTAAAATCAAGCGTTTGATACATGTTGTGAATGAAAGATTAGAGAAGATGAATACAGATGATGGAATAGAGATTTGAAACAAATACAGAAAGTGTGTCAACGTCTTGACACAGTTTCTGAATGAAGATTATGCTTCCGGAGTGTAGAAGTGGTGGAGGGGAAAGCTTCCCTCTCAGGCTTGTTTTCCCGGTAGAATTGACCTTCGCATAGAGCTTCAACTATGGGGATCGGAATAATTCTCTGCTCGGAGACTCACCTCTCGGCCTTGTCTCGTGGTTCTCCCGGATTTACTCTAGATAGTCTCTTCAGACCAGTCTCTCTCTCAGAATCAGTATATGTATATCTCTATGTATTCATGTATATCTTTCAATGAATTTGCATAAGCTATTTATAGGCGAAGCTTGGCTCTTTGCCTTTGTGGTCCCCACTGTATGGTTATGGTAGTTCCTGAAATGGTGGAGTGAATATTCCTTCTGTTACGCAATCAATCTGTTAGAAATGCACAACTGAATGCTGAACATTTGTCAGAATTTTCTGCAAATTCGTTGCTCTTTACATCTTCCATCCATCACTACATGCAGTGTTATTTTATTACCGCATGCGGTTGAAATTGTGATGATCGCTAGAGATCTTGATCGATTGTCGCATGCGTCGTCATTGTGTTGATCATCGCTTCATTTTCGATTGATGGGCACAATGCGACATAGATGCGTTCTTTATTTTTTATTTTTTTGAGTCATGAACGCATGCGGTGACTGATTTTCTGCAAACAGAAACAGAAACATTCTATTCTACCATCGCGATGGTGTTAGTGGGTGTATTTACGACATTTTTATAATTTTCGTATTTCTTAGCCAATTTATATACAATCGACTACCCATCACCGCAATTCACTTCCTTATTTCACCGCATAAAATAACGCATCAAGTTTTTGGCGCCGTTGCCAGGAACTTCAGCAATTCAGTGTGCTAACAATAATTTTTCTGATTTCTTTGCAGCTCTCAATCTCTGGCGAATTACGACCCAGAGATTGAGAGGACGTTCTGACAAAGATTGAGAGATAGCCGCCAACAACAACAAACAGATAAAGACAACATGGCGGAGCAGCCTGGAAATGGAACACCAAATGAAAACAATGTCATGGCGAATCCAATCCTACTGGAAAACGATCGTAATAGGCCCATTTGAGACTATGCATCACCCAACCTCTACGATTTCTCCCCAGGAATCATGAGGCCTACTCTTGATGGATCTCGATTCGAAATGAAACCCGTGATGCTGTAGATGATCTAGACTGCTGGACAGTTTGTAGGAAGGCGTGGTGAGGACCCATATGCCCACCTCCCGAGCTTCATAGAAATCTGCAATCCTTTTGTGTTCCTAGATATCTCTACCGAAGAAGTTTGACTAACTTTGTTTCCATTTTCTCTATGTGATCAGGCACGAAAATAGGCGTACTCTCTCGAACCGGGGGAGATTACTTATTGGGAAAAAGTAGTAGAGAAGTTTTTGAAGAAATATTTCCCACCAACTGAGAATGCCAGGAAAAGGAAATTAATAACCAATTTTGAATAGAATGTGGATGAATCACTCAGTGATGCTTGGGCGAGGTTTAAGAGGCTGGTAAGGAACTGTCCACATAACGGATTACCAGATTGCTTGCAAATGGAGATCTTTTCTCATGAATTAAACCCTTCTTTGTAGACCGCTGTCAATGCGAAAGCTGCTAGAGGTCTGCTGGATAAAACGTATGATGAGGCCGAACATCCTTGATTGCATCTCTAAAAATCACGAGGACTGGAGAGAGAGAGATCAGAGATTGAGAATAAAGGATAATGATGCAAACAATGGTGTTATCACATCACTTCAGAGTCAGATGACTGTGATGATGAACTTGATACAAGGAATCACAATCAACAGCTCAACATCACATAATTGCCAAGTGAACGCAATCAACCAAACCGCCGCAAGATGTGTTACTTGTAGTGAAGGACACGCAGTGGAGGAATGCCCACAAAACCCACAATCTATTTATTTTGTGAAGAATAATTCATTCTCTAACACGTACAACCCTGGGTGGAGAAACCACCCTAACTTTGCGTGGATAAATCAGCAACAAAATTTCCAATCAGTGGCGTAAAAAGAAGGGCCACCCGAATTTTTTCCATGAAATAATTGTCAAACAAGTAATCAAGCCAGTAGTTTGCATGTGACGCAATCTTCCTCCTTGGAAAGTTTATTGAAGCAATATATTCAGAAGAACAAAACTGTGCTTCAAAACCAGGTGACGTCTATTCGCAACCTGGAACTACAGATGGGCCAGATTGCGAGCAAACTCAAGAACAGACTGCAAGGGGCCCTGTCGAGTTCAACGAAACTCCCATGCAACCCAGGGGGTACGGTTAAAGAGCAATGTCAAGTCATGACACTTGGTGGCAAGACTATGGTAAGGGAGAAGAAGGAGCCCAGTCGACTGCCCCAATTGAGCTGGAACCTGAGATTGCGGTGACTTGAGAAGAAGAAGGAGAAAAATAAGTGATACAGCTAGAGATTGCGTCCACCTCAGAGCCAAAAGAACAGGGGACCGTGAGAGTACAGTTGCCATCTTTCCCACAGAGACTCAAAAAGAAGAAGAATGACGAGGTACAATACCAACGCTTCTTGAATATGTTAAAACAACTGCATGCTAATATTTCGTTCACTAAAGCAATTGAGGAGATGCCCACATATGTGAAGTTTCTAAAGGATATGGTGACCAAGAAGAAAGGCACTGGTAAGTTTGCCATAATGGCTTTAATGCAGAGCTCAAAATCTATACTCCCATCGAAGATTCGTGATCCTTGGAGTTTTACTATACCTTGCTCCATTAGAGGATTGTACATTGGGCAGACGTTATGTGATCTTGGAGTTAGCATCAACTTCATGCCTCTGTCGATTTTTAAGCAATTGAATGTGGCACAACTTGTGCCCATGACAATGACTCTCCAATTAGTCAATAGATCTCTTGTGAATCCGTGGGGAAGGTGAAGGACGTGCTGGTCACAATCGACAAATTTATATTTCCAACCGACTTCGTCATCTTGGACTATGAAGCCAACAAGGATGTGCCCATCATCTTAGGGCGACCATTTTTATCAACCGATCGTGCCTAGGTTGATGTGCACAAAGGAGAGATCACCTTGAGCATGAATAGACAGAAGTTCAAGTTTGACATTATCCGTGCAATGAAGTATCCCGATGAAGAAGTCCTGAATGAATCTGACGATGAATAAAGTTTGAATGAAGAAGAGAAGCCTGAAGACGAAAACGAAGGTGAGGATGCGATCGCATCCATTGTTGCATGTAATGCGATCATAGAAAAAACAAACAAGGAAGATGAGATTATCGCAACCCAAGAAGATGAGCTAACAACAAATGAAGAAAGAAAAACAATGCAACCGTCCTTAAAACAACCACCAGTAATAGAGCTGAAGACCCTGCCTAACCATTTCAAGTATGCGTTTCTGGGGTAGAATGAAAAGCTACTGGTAATCATTTCCTCTGTACTTAATGAAGACCAAGAGAATGCGCTGTTGAGCATTATGAGAAAATATGTGTGAGGGATTGGCTAGATGCTCGCAGGCATTTGAGGAATTAGCCCCACATATTGTATCATAGTATTCGTCTCGAAGAAAACCAAAAAGGATCGATTGAACATTAGCGCAGACTCAACCCTGCGATGAAAGAGGTCGTAAAGAAGGAGATAATCAAGTGGTTAGACGTGGGCATATTTTCTGATAGCAGCACCTTGTGGGTCAGCACAATGCAGTGCGTGCCAAAAAAAGGTGGGATGACGGTAGTCCCTAATGCAAATAACGAGCTGATACCGCAAAGAACCATCACCGAATGGCGTATTTGCATGGACTACCGCAAGCTGAATGCGGAAACAAAGAAAGATCATTTCCCTTTACCTTTCATTGACCAAATGTTGGATTGTCTAGTTGGAAATGACTTCTACTGCTTTTTGGATGGGTATGTCAGTTATAATCAGATCAGGATTGCTCCCGAAGATCAGGAAAAGACCACATTCACCTGCCTGTATGGAAGTTTTGCTTTTTGCCGCATGCCATTCGGCCTCTACAATGCGCTGAGCACTTTTCAAAGGTGCATGATGGCCATCTTTTCAGAATAACTTGAAGACTCTGTAGAAATATTCATGGACGACTTCTCTGTATATGGGCACACATACGAAGTATGTCTTGCCAACTTAGAGAAGATATTGAAAAGATGTGAGGAGAGGAACCTCGTACTTAACTGGGAGAAATGCCATTTTATGGTGAAGAAGGGTATTGTATGGGGGCATAAGGTATCTAGCGACGGGTTGGAGGTGGACAAGGAAAAAATTGAAGTAATTGAAAAGCTCCCACCTTCAACAAGTGTAAAGGCTGTTAGGAGCTTCTTGGGACATGCCAGATTTTACAAACGTTTTGTCAAGGACTTTTCAAAAATAGCATGACCATTAAGTGTGTTGATGGTGGCCGAAAGGAAATTTGATTTTGATGATAATTGCCGCAACGCACTCATGATTTTGAAGAATGCATTGACGACCGTGTCGGTGTTGATCGCACCAGATTGGACACTTCTTCTTGAATTAATGTGCCACGCGAGTGGGTATGCGATGGGAATAGTGCTAGCACAGAAGAGAAAAACGATACTGCATCCCATCGCATATGCGAGTATGACTTTAAACCCTGCTCAGACTAACTACACCACCATAGAAAAAGAGTTGCTTGTAGTAACATTTGCATTGGAGAAATTCAGAGCATATTTGCTAGGAATAAAAATACTCATCCATACTAACCACTCGACGATAAAATATCTGATGACAAAGAAGGACGTGAAGCTGAGATTGATTAGATGGGTTCTCCTCCTCTAGGAATTCGATATGGAAATAATTGAGCGCAAGGGGACAGAGAACCAAGTTGCAAACCATTTATCTGGATTGGAAAATCTTGAGGTTGAAAGCAATCAATCAGAGGTGAGCGTAGTGTTCCCAGACGAGCAGCTATTTCAGATTGAAGAATTGTCATGATATGCAGACGTAGTAAATTATCTGGTTAGTGAGCAATTTCCCGAAGATTATACCGACCATAAAATGAGGAGGCTCAAACATGAATGCAAATATTATTATTGGGATTAGCCAAATCTGTATAAGAGGGGGTCAGACAAGATTATGCAACTGTGTGTATCAGATACTACTCATCAACGCATATTATCGCAATGTCATGATTCCCATATGGTGGACACTTTGAAAGGTAGTGAACCGCAGCGAATGTATTACAAAGTGGGTACTATTGGCCAACACTATTTAAGGATGGCAGAGACTACGTGATGAAGTGTGACCGGTGCCAACGCACGAGTAATATTTCATGGAAACATGTGATGCCCATGAACATCATTTTAGAACTGGAGTTGTTCGACGTCTAGGGCATTGATTTCATGGGACCATTCCCACCTTCTAATGGTCACAAGTATATTTTGTTAGCCGTCGACTACATGTCCAAGTGGGTAGAAGCAGTAACATGTGCCGCAAGCGATGCAGCAGCAGTCTCCAAGTTCCTGAAGAAAAATATTTTCACGCGTTTTGGCACTCCACGTGCCATAATAAGTGATGAAGGCTCCCATTTTGTCAATTACTCTGTCAAAAATCTGCTGCTGAAATATAATATCCTCCACAAAGTGGCCACTGCATACCATCCATAGATGAATGGTCAGACCGAAGTGTCCAACCGAGAAATTAAGTTTATATTGGAGAAGGTGGTAAAGCCTTCGCGAAAAGATTGAGCAACAAAGTTGGACGATGCGCTATGGGCATACCGGACTGCCTACAAAACACTGATAGGCATGTCTCTGTATGCGTTGGTATTCGGTAAAGCATGCCATTTACAACTGGAGCTGGAGTACAAAATGCTGTGGGTGGTGAAAAAGCTTAACTTCAACTTAAAAGCAGCAAGGGAAGCAAGAAAACTACAACTGGTCGAGCTTGATGAGTGGAGAATGCAAGTTTATGAAAATGCCAAAATATACAAAGAACGAGCAAAACATTGGCATGACAGCCGGCTATGTGGCAAAAATCTCCACATCAAACAAAAGGTCTTACTTTTCAATTCACGATTACGACTCTTTCCCAACAAGTTAAAGTCGTGCTGGTCCGGACCCTTTATAATTAAAGAAATATTCTTGCATGGTGTGGGGTGATTTTCATAGAGAAAATACCTCTGTAGACCTGAGAAATCCAAAATGATGGAAAATGGAGTGGCCGCTGTGCTGGCATGCAACAGAAAATCATATGGGGCGCAAGTCTTCTGGAGTATCCTTTTTCTTACCCATGATTCATGAAATCTCACTACTATGATGTTATTTCAATCATCGCATAGTTATCCTCATTTTACTTCTTTAAAAACAGAGAGAGAGAGAGAGAGAGAAATTTTTTTTGTTAACGTCGTTTTTTAATTATTTGACCCTCTCAATGTTTTCTTTGCCAATGATCGAGGTAAACGGTTACAGAGGCACTACACGAAGACAAAGCTACTTTATTTCATCACCGCAATACAAAGAAAGGAGATTGCCACAAAGTAGGATGAGTCAACAAATAATGCGGGCGACAACTGGTGGTTGTATTTTTCCTTGACTTTATTCCAAATTTTTCACTATCGCATCGCATTTTAATTTTGAAAATTTTATCACCGCATCCTCTTTGGCTACCGCAATCATTTAACATTGATCAATTTAGTAAGTCACCACCTGCTTTCTCTTTGCCAATTATGATTTCAATGATAAAACGCATGCTTCTATTTTTTCATATACACTAGAGTCAACGTAATTTTAGGACAGTCACCTCATGAAATATTTCTAGAAGTTAGTGGTTTGCTAGCTTTCTTTCAAATTGACCTTTTACGAAACTTCCTAAGAACATCGTGGGGGCAAGCCAAAACAAAGGCCAGGCACTTGGATCAGCGCAAGGTCACAAAAAGAATATCTAAACTACGCAAGGATAAAAATCATTTTGAAACACCCCAGTTGGAAAAAGTTGTGAAATAAATCATGTGATGTCCTGGAAACAAGTAAAGTCTTTTTGATGGTTAAACCTACGGTCCCTAAGTTTTAGAAATATTTTAGAAGAAACCAGAATAGAGATTAAGAATATTTTGGTTCATAAAATTTGGATAAGGCACCTTGAGAAATCTGGGTAAAGAAAAGGCGGCTGACTCTCTAAAGAAAATCTTTAGTTTAAGCTCGAGAACAAGCATTATTTTAAATTTGGGGGTATGATAACGGGCAGAAATACACGTTATTACAATGCAAAAATATGCAAAATCGTGTCCAAAAGTTATAAGTTGAGAATCTTGCAATTGTATGTGCCCATCGCATTAAAGCAGCTAATTTACTTGTTTTGTGCAGGAAAATACATTGGAGCAAAGCAAATTGCGAACCAAGGAATTCAGCGCCCGAGCGCAATAGAAGATTGCTACCATAAAGCTATGCGATCGTATGTGCTCGCGAAGATCTGCTCAAGAAGGTGGCCACATAAAGACGACGCATCAAGGTGAAAGCATAATAAATCATGATGGACGGAAAGCTAACGATGGTCGATCCGAATTAAGTTAACAAGCCGTCAATGACACACTGTAGCAAGTACACTCAACTTTTCAGTGATCATTAATCGGCGCATTAGACAGAAGATTTAATGACCTCCTATCATTGCAATCATTAGAGAGAAAAGCTTATTCACCGTGATCTTTATGAATACCGAAGGCCACTATCGATAAACAAGCTTAGCCATATAGATAGTTCACCATATAGAAGATAGTTAGCCATTGTTCATAGTTTTCTTACACTTAGAAGAAGGCAGAGGCGAGTGAAAAGAAGATGACGCCGAGAGATCACTATTGGGAAGCTCATAAGACTACTGGGAGGCGCTGCAAACGGAGAGAGGGCCGACACTTGCGAAAGCAAGAACATTCTTTTGGACATAGTAGAGTAAAAGATAGTGTAAAAGCCTCGGGAAGCAAGACATTGCTACTAGGCCTCTTATCCCTACTTTCCATTGTGGTTTTGAATTCTGACTTTAGTTATAAAATGGAGTTTGCATCTCAACATTTGTTCAATATCTTCACATTTCGCATGAGTAACTAAATTTCTGAATGGGTTGAGAAGTACTTAGCTAGCATGACTTGAGATCTTCACTTTATGCAATCATCGTTCTTTACAGATGCTCAGAACGGTGGTTTAAGGATAGAATCTAGGCTTGGGAGAGTCAGATTAGAACCGCATAAGCAAGAGATAGAAACTTAGGAATAAGTTTTATTTGCTATTAACGCATCGCATGCACCTTAGAGGTAGGATTTGATAGTATGTGGTCACCTTGTGTATGTGTGCATCATTCATCATCACATAGACAATAATAGAGACTTAGGAATAAGTCCTATCGACATCATCGTATACAACACATGCGTCCTAGAAATAAGAACTATGGCATTTGCGTTGGAAGATGATTTTCTGTTGTGTGTGTGTAGCATGATCGCATAGCTTGAACACAATCTTAGAAGTGTTAGCTAAATCCCTTCTCAATCCGTTCCCCGTATACTTATTATAACTTTCAATGTCATCAACTCTTTACTCAATTTCGTCGCTTAGAATTTATACTTAAAACAAAATACCAACCAAACTTATTTCATTTTCGCTACTGCAAAGGAATCAAAATTTACCAACGCACAATGTCTCAGTAGTCCCTGTGTTCAACCCTAGGCTTACCAGGAAACCTAGTAGGATTTATACTTGGATTTTACTAGGAAAACTTGCATGTGCAACGCATAATTCACCACCACGATTTCATACCATTATTTCATCACATTTACAGCTCATCAGTTCTCATTGAGAAAGAAGACCAAAGGTTGATCGTATCATATAGCCTAAGGTAAACGATCATTGGGATTTAGCTAAACGATAGTGTAGAAAAGTTATGCGTGATCATGTAGTATTTATTATACGATCATTTAGCATCATAAAGATTTTGGTCTATCGTGTAGCATTGGTTGCTCGATCGCATGGAAGCTAGAGGTAAATGATAACATAGAGCACTTGATGCTCATCGTTTAATAAAAGGCACGTGAACTAAACAATCGTGTAGTTAGCATGCTTCATCGCATAGTCACTGACTACACAATCATTTGGTATGCGATACCTCGCGCTTGCTCAGCAATCGATTAGACGATTCTGCTGCACCACATAGTTGTTGTTTAGTCGATCGCTTAAGGCTTGCGTTGTACGTTACGTGCTGCATGATCGCGTACCTCATGCTTCATCGCATAGCCAAGGTACACGATGGTTGCTATATGATCGTTTAACTCAGGAAGCATTAGTAAACGATTGCATAAAGTGTTTGCTCTTTCATATAGGTAATCACAAGGATTTTGGTACATGATCAAAGGAGATGCGGACTTCGATCGGACGGTTCAAGACCCAGTTCGCCTGCTTAAACTGGAATCTCTTTGTTATTTGTAGTAGTTAGCTTTGGTTTTGAGGATTTGAGGCTAATTATCCTGGTTCATCAACTTTTTCTTAATGTACATGTGATGTTTGTTGGTTTATATGCCATAGTGTATGACATATAGATTTGAAACCCATCTTAGGTTATGCAATTATTCATACATCATATATTATAAGTGTTATAATATAGTCTTTGGCATGATGACATTACAAGAGAGCATGCACATGCATAATGAAATATAAGAGTTATATTTACACATGCATTAAGCATATTCATGCATCATCTTTATATTATAAGAATTATAGTATAAGGGTGAATGGAAGCATGTTTGCTTGGTTCATTGCTTGGTTGTATAAATGTTATATGAAAGTAGCAATGAATGAACAATACATGGAGCATGACATATAGGCTTATTTGTAAAAGTTATGAATGCCTTGTATGTGTTTGCTTCGCATTGTGGATGGTTTTGGTTGTTTCTGTTATAAGCGTTATAATGGAAATTAGAACTAAAATCAATAAGAAAGAGTTGCATGTGGACTTAGGCGAACTCATGTTTTAAAAGGGTTTTAAAATTAGATTGAGATAGACTTAAGTTCAAGGTTCTAATGGGATTAGCAACCTAAGTTTAATATTTTAAATCCGTTTAATAGGATTAAATTGATTAGCATAAAAGATTAAAATTGTATTAAATCTATCCATAAGGGACCTTTTGTCTAAGGCGAGTTTTGTCTAGGCTGAAGTACCTAAGCTGATGGAAACAAAACACCCCTACCTGGGAACCTACCTGGAAAAGTGAATTAGATAGATTTGCTGCAAGCATGAGACAGTTGATCAAAGACTTTGTTAAAGAGTTTTAATGAATGATGATCAAAAGTTGTTCAACTTTCCATGGTAAAAGTTACTCTTGGGAAAACCTAAAAAGTCACTTAGTTAAAATTCTTAGCTGTGTTTTTTTCTAAGGAAACTAAACCCTAGGTTATAAAATACTCAGTGGGAGGAAGAGATATATATGATATGTCATTGATTCCACTCACGTTTCTCACTAAATGTTCATGCCGTGAGATTCATGCTTTGCCTCGTGGTGCCCTGGAAGCATCCCCCTTCGGATGGTGTTTGCATGAGTAAATATCCAAGGTGGACGGAGAGAGTATTATATAGAAGTGGGTGAAGGGTGTGTGCCAACACATCCCTTCATTGGTTCGCACCATGAGATCATTTTTGCACTCCCTCGTGGCGCCCTAAGAGTGTTCCCCTTCGAATGGGTTTTGTGCAGTTGGTCAATATCAAGGTGAACTCCGAAAATGGATAGGGTCACTTTAGTTTTTGCCCCAATCGGATTTTTTCCCTTCGAATTGGCTGCATGGGCGGAACTCTAGGGCTTAAAATGACAGGTCACACTAATGGGAAATTGTTAAGTAAGTTAATAATTTCTTGACCAAATCAATGATGGTTAGTCATTATAGGAGCAAGAGTTGTTATGGTATTAATGGCTGGTTGAGAATGTCACAATTCAGAGGAAGGATAAATTGACCAGCCTTTGGCAACTTTGTCTTAAACCTTTAAAGCGTCATTACGAAACTAGATGTCATACAGGATTCATTTGAGTTTTGCTAAACCATATTGGATATTGTATATTTTTCAACGAGTATTTGCTTAAAACCTAAAGTAGGTCAATGTGTTTCTTTTTCAGAAACATGAATTTTTTTCTGTTAAATGCCTCTAGTTTGACCGATTACATACAGTGGAAAGAGTTTGTTAAAACTTATTTCATGGTACACAACCTCAAATTTGTCATGGTTGAGAAGTGTCCTCAAGTTTCAACCCTTGATGCACCACGAAATGTTCACAATGCATATGAAGTGTGGATGAAGGTTGATTCATTGGCCCGACTTCACATATTGTCTAGCATACCTGATGTTTTGGCCAAAAAGGTTGAGAACATGGTCATTGCACGTGAGATCATGCACTCATTACAAGAATTGTTTAAATGCCATTTCTTACTTTTTGAGCACAAAGGGATGGATGACAAAACCAGTAGTGTCAGTTCCCAACCTCTAGGAAGAGAAAACAAGTGTTGTTGACTCTATTAAAGTTCATCGACGAGGAGTGTTCTCTGAAATGGAACTTGAAGCTTATTTAGGTTCTGATACTGATCCCACTACACTCTAAAAGAGGAGGAAGTCTAAAGACAGTAAATATGATTTATTGGTCTTGAGACATGTTTGGTAGAGAATGGTAATTTTTCCTAGATACTTGATTCAGGTGCTACTAATCACGTCAATTATTTCTACCAAGGATTTAGTTCCTAGCAAACGTTGCCACAAGGAGAGATGACTCTTTGAGTCAGTACTGGTGAGGTTGTTTCAGTTGTTATTGTAGGCAGGCTAAAGTTATTTTTGGACAAGAAATGTTATCTATTACTGGATAATGTTTCTGTAGTTCCTCATATCAAGAGGAACTTAATCTCAGTTTCTTGTCTCATTCAACAAGGCTATACCGTCTCCATTTCTGAGAGTAAAGTATTTATTTTCAAGAATGGTATGGAGATTGATTTTGGTTCAATGGAAAATAACTTGTATGTACTAAGGCTGTTAGTCACAAAAGCCTTGCTTAATACTGAACTGTTCATTACGGCGACAACAACTAAAAGACTAAAGGTTTCTCCTAAGAAAAATGCCCATCTTTGACATCTAAGGTTAGGTCACATCAGCCCAATAGGATTGAGCAGTTGGTGAAATGTGGACTTCTAAAGAGTTTAAAAGAAAACTCATCGTCAGTATGTGAATCATGCCTTGAAGGAAAGACGACCAAACGACCTTTAACTGGAAAAGGTTATAGAGCCAAGAAAACCTTAGAGCTTATACATTCAGAACTCTATGGTCTGATGAGTGTTAAAGCTTGAGGTGGGTATGAATATTTCATCTCTTTCATATATGATTATTCAAGATACGAGTATCTATACCTAATGCAACATAGTCTGACGCTCTTGACAAGTTCAAGGAGTATAAGGCTGAAGTTGAAAACTTATTAGGTAAGAAGATAAAAACACTACGATCTGATCATGGTAGAGAGTATATGGACCTCCAATTCCATAACTATATAATAGAACATAGAATTACGTCCCAACTCTGGGCCCCAAGTACACCTTAGAAGAATGGTGTATCATAAAAGAGAAACAGAACCCTGTTGAACATGATTTGGTTTATGATGAGTTATGCTCATCTTTCAGACTCATTTTTTAGTTTTGCAGTAGAGACTACATGTTATATTCTGAACAACATTCCCTCGAAAAGTGTTTTTTAAACACCTTTTGAGTTGTGGAGAGGCCGTAAAGGCAATTTATGCCACTTTAAGATTTGGGGATGTCCGACCCATGTGATAGTGACTAACCCGAAGAAGTTCGAACTACGTTCAAAAGTTTTCCTCTTTGTAGGCTACCCAAAGGAAATGAGGGGTGGATACTTCTATGATCCGAGTAAGTATAAAGTGTTTGTTTCTACAAACGCTATCTTCTTGGAAGAAGACCACATCAGGGATCATAAACCACGAAGTAAGCTTGTTTTATGTGATACTTCTAGTTAGACTACTGAGGGTTCAATAAGAGTTGTTGAATAGGCTGATGGATCAAGAAGAGTAGTTAAGAATGCCTCGACGTAGTGGGAGGGTTATGAATGAAGGATCTCTTACCTAAAAGTTCCATGAGCGCGTTCGGATCGCTCCAATTTCACAGTGACCGAAATACACCAATATACATTCAAACGCACAGTTATGCAAACAGCAAGTCAATTAAAGGCATGCTTTGAACAAAAATAAACGAGGGAAAGGGTTGCCATACCAGTTGAAGACGTTCTTGAAACTTCGAAACTTAATGCAGCGAAAACCTCTACCCGATCAACCAACGCCCAACAAAAGTGTCGACTACAGTAGCAAACGAGGGAGGAGAAAGACCAGATCATGTAGGCAATAAGTATATGAGAGGGAAAAAGGTGCTATCGTATAGCACAATGCTTATCGTTTAGGATAAACTACATGATCGTGTAGGTTTTACTGAACGATCGTTTATGAAATGGTATACGATTGTTTAGCAAACTCGGCACACAATACGATCGTTTAGGGAAGCTATTCAATAGTGTAGGATTTAGTGTCTGATCGTTTAGGTGCGAGGTGGATGATTAGGCGCAGAGCGACTATCATATAGGCTTTCGATTTACTTAAGCGATCGTTTAGCAAACTTGGTTGTTTTTTTCTCTTTTAGATATCGAGGACAGTTCCTCTTCTAGTGTCCATCTTGGTTGCAGTGGAAACATTTTCCCTTAGCAACCTGTGGATGCCTCCTTAGGGCAACAGGTGGTGGGTTAGCAGGTGCCTTCCCTTTATCCTTACCACCCTTATTCATCCTCCCCTTTGCAGAGTTAGAAATAGAAGGTGCAGACTTCATTCTTGAGGTCGAACCTCTATGGAACGTCCTGGAGGATGAAGCAACATTTGCCTCACCCTTCTACCTCTCTTTAATTTTCAGTAAAGATTGGTAGGTCTGTAACTCATTGTGAAGAGTTGTAAGGTTTTTACTTTGTTAAGAATCACATTGCTAACAAAGTGCAGGAAGCTCTTCGACAATGAATGCAGTATTATGCTGCTGCCCTCATCGATGGTAGACCCATTCAACTTTACCACATTAAAGTGGACCATCGTGTTTAGCACATGTTCACGAACAGAGTTTCCTTCTTCCATTTTGGATTGAATATGTATTTAAGAGCCTCATGCATAAGCTGACCAGACGGTTGTCCAAGCATCCCCTATAGGGACTCCATGATCTCACGCGCTGAGACCATAGGCTCATGTTTCTAGGCCAAGACTTCAGAAAGACTTGCCAAGATGTAGGCTCGGGCTTTCTCATTCACCCATGTCTATCGCTCGTATGCCTCCCGAACATTTCAAGTGGCATTAGAAGCTGGAATAGGAGGACAAGCCTCCGTAAGAGCGAACATGAGAACCACAATGATCAAGATCGTTGTGATAATGTGTTTCCATGTTGCAAAATTATCTCAAGTAATTTTTCTGGCACTTAATAATGACAACGTGGCTGTTGTCATTTTGAAAACGTTGCTGAAAATACGAACAAAAATTCTATTAGATTTTACTAAACCACTTTTAAACCAATCAGTTTTGCAAAACAGTTTCAAGTACCCTAAGATATAGACTTCTATTTTGCAATGATTCCCCAGTGAAGTAGGACAAACATCACCTATGGGGTGATCAGTTGCCTCTTCGTTGGGATGAGACATTTTCAACCATTAGGAAGAACCAACTCTTGGAACTGAACCTAACAACCACCATTTTTCAGTCCAGAATCATTAAACTTTAACTATTCCGCATAAGTGTAACCTCTCACTTTCGGGCTAGAGTCCTGCCCTAATGAGCCCACAGTAGGGAAAAAGCAGATTAGGACAAGAGACTAAGTTACCTTATCCTCTTACAGGAGATCAAATAAAGAATGTGCAAAACTGCCATCCTTTAGGGGGACACTCCCAGGGTGCCTCGAGGCGATGCACAGTAACTTTATTCAACCTAACGAGGGGACATGCCAAAGGTGCCGCGAGGCTGAGGGTAGATCTCACAGTGTGGACTATTTAGGAGAAACGTGAAAGGTTTAAGTGAAGCATCTCATTCCCCAAGTACCTCCCACTAAATGTTCTACCTAGGGTTCATTAACCTAGACAATCTGTCTACTGATTTTAGTCTAAGTCGTCTTTTTAAACTCTGCTCATAAACAACGCTTGTTTATGAAATATGAACAAGTTCAAGTAGTCACATTTAAACACTTTAATGGACTTTCCTTAACTTGCATGCATGCATCAAATTTATCTAATTCACCTTTCTAGGTAGGTTCCCAGGTAGAGGTGTTATGTTTCCGTCAACTTAAATACCCCAGCCTAGATAGAACCCACCTTAGACAAAAGGTCACTTATAGATAGATTTGCTACACTTTAACCTTTTATAGCCAATTTAATCTTATTAAACTGATTAAAAGATTAATGCCTTAGGGTTGCTAATCGTATTAGTACCGTGATCTTAGGTCTATGTGATCCAAGTTTTAAACACTTTAAAATCATGAATTAAACATTAGTGAGCACGCATGTCTTTCTTATTTCTTTTAGTTCTAATTTTTCATTAACTTTTAAAAAGCAACAACTAAAAATATTACGCACAATGAGGCATTTATAACATTTATAAAGTAACCTATGTGTCATGCTTAATGCAATTTCTGGTCATTACTATATATAACTTTTATATAATGTGTAACAACCAAACAAACATGCTATCATTCACCCTTATACTATAACAATTATAATATAAAGATGATGCATGTCAATGCATTTTATGCATACATAAATATAACTCTTATATTATATGATGCATGAGCATGCTCTTACATAAATAAATCATGCTTATCTAAATTATAACAATTACAATAAAAAGATGATGCATGACCATTGCATAACCTAAGGTGGGATTTACTATATGTGCATACCATATGACATATAAAAAACATAGATCGCATGTAATAAATAAAGGATTAATAAACCGGGATGAGCCATTACAAAAATCGAAATGAAATAACCATATCTGTTACATTTTTCATTGAGCAAACCGGTTCACAGGCAAACAGGGTCTTGAACTGCCAAGAGTAGTAAATGCCATAGTAGACGATCGTCCAACGCTCACTAGACAATAGAAGCATAATTAAACGATCGCGTAGACGACGAGGAGGTTGCAAAACCTGATAATCTATGTGATCGCTTAGCGCAACGTTAAACGATTTACCTTACGTTACCAATCGATCAGTTAGGTAGTTACTAAGCGATGAAGCTTGCTAACCTAAACGATCTTCTAGTGCGCGCGTGCGTTAATCGATACGTGAGCATCTCATCATCGACACGACCCGATACTCTGCGATCGCATACCCAATCGTCAATATAATACGGTCAACTCTTGATCATATATCCCATCGTTTAATCGATGCGTTCAACAGCGATCGCGTACTCCATCGTCTTTACGATGCGATCAATAGTGATCGCATACCACATCTTTTGCATGATGCAATCAACCCTAGATCGCCTCCTTCCTTGAAGAACCGCAACACTTACACCAATCTTCTTCTTCGAACCACTCAAAACTTCAAACAAACTTTGAATACAAACTCGATAATGATTATTAATGCACAAAAACGCAGGGCCCTTTACAAACAATCGCAAATGTAAAAAGATTTAAATCAAATCGAGGCTTCCATCCACGAAAACATCCATTGATCCGCACATCCACAACAAATTTAACCATGAAACAGTGTAGAAATGCACCCATCATGAACGTAAATGTCATTTTGTTACAATATATGAAATCGGAGTATCAGAACCTGGCTCTGATACCAATTGAAGGATCTCTTACCGAACAGTTCCATGAGCGCATTCGAATCGCTCCAATTTCACAGTGACTGAAATTCAACAATACAAATGCACAATTATGCAAACAACCAGTCAATTAAAGGCATGCTTTGAACAAAAATAAACGAGGGAGAGAGTTGCCATACCAGTTGAAGACGTTCTTTTAAACTTCGGAACTCAATGCAATGGAAACCTCTACCTGATCAACCAACACCTAGCAGAAACGTCGATTACAGCAGCACAAACAATCGCACGAACACAAAAGTCGTGGGGACGACACCACCATAAAAGAGCCTCAGGTATTCTTGGAGTAAGAACCCAAATCGTGGTCTTTGGTGAATTTGGTAGAGGAAGGAGGAAGACCAGATCGTGTAGGCGATAAGAAAGTAGGAGGGAAAAAGGCATTATCATATAGCACGATGCTTATCGTTTAGGAGAAACTACATGATCGTGTAGGTTTTATTGAACGGTCGTTTAGGAAATGGTATACGATCATTTAGCAAACTTGGTACACAATACGATCGTTTAAGGAAGCTATTCAATTGTGTTGGACTTAGTGTGTGATCGTTTAGGCGTGAGGTGGAAAATCGTTTAAGCGCAGAGCGACTATCATATAGGCTCTCGATTTACTTAAGCGATCGTTTACGATTTCACCAACGCACTCCTTATATTTCTTCTCGGACGATCTTGACGAACGATTCAAAAAAATAAAACCAATTTGATTTTAATTCATCAGTTACAATAACCGACGCATTCCCACTAACCCATGCCCGAAAATGATTTTTGGCTTAATTAAAATATAATTAACTAATTAAAATATAATTAACTAATTAAAATATTAATAAATATAATCATATTATATTTTTACCCTATAGTTTGATATCACATATCTACTATAGTATTTTCTCCTCTACTTGATATAAATCATATTTATATCTAATTTCCTCCAAAATAATGTATCTCATACATTTAGCCAATTATATCATATATAATTAACCAGTCCAATTATATCATATATAATCGAACTTCCTCTTGTCAATTTGAACATTTCAAATTAACCCAAAAACTAATTCTCGACTTTATCCAAACTACCTAGGGGATCTAATAAACCTATGGCTCGAAGCTCCAACGGTCCGTGAATAGCTGACTAAACTCTTTAGCCACGAGATCCACCATCTGTTAACTGTCAGGCATTCCACTAAAGACCAATAGTTGAACTCTTCTTAAGATAGATATATTTTTGTGTCCATCAGATATAACCAATCATAGTACGATGATCCTTCACAGATGCTCGTAAGTACAGCTGGGCCAAATTACCGTTTTTGCCCCTGTAGTTACATCTCACTCCTTAAGTACCACCGACTCCACTAATGAACAAAACAACATAGTCCAACTATGTGTGAACACCTCCCGGGCCAAGAGAAGATGTGTGGCGTCATATCGTTCAAGCCCTGGAATTAGATCTTAAGGGGAATGAGTGAATTCCATGTTGTGTAGCTGAGTTCCTAGCTCCCAAATCAGATGAATCCCCAAAATGGTAGGTTTGAATTGGCGACCTGGCCACTCGCACCCATATAAATTAAAGGACCGCTCTCAATCGCAGTAGTTCCCAACTCATTCAGAATTGAGATTATGTTACCTATGGTCATCATAATGAAGTGAAGTGTCTGTCATAAACGATGTTATATAAAAAGACGTAACACTTCGTGGTCAGGTCTTATACAAACTCTTTGTATAGGACGCCCCCGCTCACATGTCCGCAACACGAATGATCAGGATCAGACCATCTGTGACAAGTCACAACACTTGTGACCATTCCACAAAACGGGCCGCGTTACCAGGATAAGGTTTCCCTCCTATTTCCATATACTACAAACCATTTTGGTTATCACTCAAGACATGATCCACTTGTATGTCACCACATACATGCTTGAGTCACATGTAGATAATCAGGGATTTTATGTTTATCGATTTATGGTAAAGCAAATAAAACAAGTAACTGAGCAAAATACCAAATGTGAAGTAAATATCATATGTTATACAAACCAAACGTTTTTACAAACTGTTTACAAACTACGGAACACGAGACTTTAGGGCATTAACCCCAACAATGAACCCACTGAAACGTTACATGGGTTTGATTGAAGACCAGAACAACATTTCTATTAATGAGGCTGATGAATCCATTGGTTTGTAATCCAATTACTAAACTGAATCCCTCTTTGGCCAATGAGAGGGTGGGGCCCCTTGTTCAAGACCTAGATTGAGTACTTAAGAGAACAACTTTTTTTCTATCCTTAAATCGAGTAGGCGTGAATTCCTTATTGCACCCTATGTCCCCAGTTAACTACCTAGTCTTACCCCTGAAATGAGAGGCTTATTGAGTCGGCGCTATTGAGCCAACCTTCACCTATGTAAATCTAAGGATAATCTCGAATAAATAGAAGTTCATAGTTAGCTTAGGATTAAGATCGAGTTACCTAGGTTATCTAAGCGAAATAGTCAATCTTAAACAGTAAACAATGTTATAAAGTAAGAGTGACTTATTTCTTGATCCAATCTTACGCAAACTCATTGCATAGGACACCCCCACTCCACATGTCAATACATGAATGAATCAGGATCATTTCGTATGTAGAATCTTTACAACAACTTGTAACAACTACAGAGTGGGTCGCATCTGTTAGTGTTACCAGAATAAGGCATCCAACCTTATTTGTATACTATAGATCATTTTGACTATTTACTTGAATCTGATCCACTTTTATGTCTCCACATAAAGTTTTAGTATTCATATAATAATCATGGATCTTAGTTTATTGGATTTAGATTTTATAAGTGCAATTTATAGATTCAATAACAAATTTATTGAAGTAATTTCGAATAACATCTTTATTGATAATAAAATATGTTTAACTTTAAAAACGGTGAGTTTTAGGACATACAACCCAATAGTAAAATAGTTTACAATAGTAGAGGAAATATCAGCAATAGAGGAAATCTTTTGACCAAATCCATCAATCAAGGAAGAAATACCATTCTTAACCACTTGATGGGAAAAAAAAAAAAAGCAAAATTCTTATCCCTTAAAGATATCCATTCTACATGAGACTTCTAGCGTCGAGAGGTTTTCTCCCAACGAGTCCAGACCCAAAACAACTTACTAACCTCCTTGGCACTACAATGCAACTCAATCGAAGTGGTGTGTTTATTTTTCCCCCTTTTTTTTTGTAAATTGTCTAAATGATTTTCTATATTTATAAATTACATAAACCTTTCTATTCATATTTGAAGACTTTTATATGAAATGTTCATTCTACTATTTTAGCCTTTCATTTCCAACCATCTTTAGTGTGGACCCAATTTTTGTATTTATCTTTTGATGGTGACCAGAGAAAATCACAAATGTCTTCCACATTTTTCTAGATAAAGATGAAGGAACAGGGAAAAATTTCAAGTCGTATATCCTAATATTGAAACCTATGAAGCAAAGATACTTCATGTGAGGCAAAAAATCAGTCTGAAACCTTCCGTACTTCCTCCCTTTAATGAGTGACATGCATCACTCATATCTTTATTTATGTAACTTTTTACATGGGTCCACCTTACTTTTAAACCAACAATTTATTCTCTCATTGTTAATTTATATTATTTTTATATGAATCACCTTATTTTGATTAAAAAAGAAAGAAAACAATTGGAAGTTAATTAAAAGAGAGAAAACCAAACAAATCAAAATAAGGTGATGCATCTAAAAAAATAAAATTAAAAATGAGAGAGAAAATTGTTGGTTAAGAATAAAAGAGAAACAGTTGGTTTAAAAAGCAAAAGTAAAAAATTATATAAATAAAAATATACCATAGGGTCACACGTCATTCATTGAAGCAAGGAGGCAGGGAAGATTTCTCTATTACGGTAGAACTGAAAATTTTCTCCAAGGAATAGGGAAGATGAAAACGTAAAAATGAGTATAAATGAATGGTAATTAATGGTAATGGTTAGATCTATGAAGCACAGATACTTCACATGAGGCAAGGAATCCATATCAGATACGTATCAAATATCGATACTTCTAGATACTTCCCAGATATGTATCTGATATGCGATTTGACTTACATTTTTTTAAAGAAAAAAGACAAGCAACTCATCTAATCTTTCTCAATCTAAAACTAGGCAACCTATTTAAAAAGCTCACTACTCGAGTCATGTAATCTTCATCTTGATGGAATACGAGACATATGCAGCGGAATAAGGATCTAATTACACTCTAATTGCTTTTAATTAAAAGGAAAATAACATGCAACCCTACTTAATTAATTAGGATTTTTTTTTGAAGAAATTACCTTTGAAGCTCCCGAGACATTTTCATCTCCACCCGAACACGAACGGACCACTACTAGAGCTGACCTACTATCCTCTGGACTCAGAACCGGGTTGTGGGACCCGATGGATAAAGAACCGGAGAGAGAGAAAGAGATGGAATTAGAAGATAGATTTTGGATTGGATTTGGATTTTTATTTTTCAACCCAATTTTGAAAACTATTTTGGCAAAAGTGGCAAAAGGTTTTAATCTAAATTGAAAAGCCCATATTTACAGAAAAGGGCCATACAAAATTGCATGTAACAAATTTATAAAAATCCAACACCTAGAATCCGCTATCTAAGTGGGCTTAATGTCTCCATTATAAGCCAACACCTAGCCCACTATTTTTTTAGTGGAATTATCCAACAAAAGTTTGGATTTTTCCACTAACTTTAGTCAAAGGGCAAAATAGTCATTTTATCAAAGTCAAACTTTGACCAAAAAGTCAATATTTTGACTTTTTGTGATTTTTTCCATGTTGACTAAGTTTGATCTCCTGAGCATGAATCCGCATTCATTTTCTCGAAATTCAAATCACATTTGAATATAAGGTCGGTCAAAGTTTGACTTTTCAAAGTCAAAAGTTAACTCTTTGACTTTTTATATCTTTGATCATTTCCATTATTTCCGAGCTTCCGAACATGAACATATTCATATTCTTGGTATTTAAATCACATTAAATATTAAAGTTGTATATCTAAACTGAAAACCTGACCACTATATCACATATACTTGTCAGTTTCTCTCTCTTCAACTAATTCGAACAATTCAAATTATTCTATCATAATGTTATAAGTTTATTCCATATGAGCTAGTAGGGGAACCTAATGGACCTATAGATCATGGGCTCCAAGATCCGAGATTAACTGGCTAAAACTCTTTTAGACAGAGCTAATCAACATTCATTAACTAACAGGTCATTCCACTATAGTCCCATAGTTGCACTCCCCTCACTATAGATATATTTGTGTCCATTTGATATAACCATGATTAGTAAGCTAATCCTTCACAAGTTGTTTGTAATCTCGGCTGGGTCATAAAAATCGTTTTACCCCCAAGACTACATCTTGTTCCTTAAGTTCCACTAATCCTCTAATGAAGAATTGGTTTACAGTCCAACCTATAAATCGAACCCGTCTTGGGCCAGGGAGAGGGTGGGGCCCCTTATTTAAGACCTGGATTCAGTACTAAAGGGAACAACCTATCTACTATCCCTATAACGGGTAGGCGTTAATTCCGTCTTGCACTCTATGTTCCTAACTATCCACCTGATCTTACCCCTGAAATAGGAAGCTTATTGGGCCAGTGTTAATAAGTTGCCTTCACCTATGCAAATCTAAGAATAATTCTAAGTGAACAGAAGTTCAAAGTTAGCTCAGGATTAAGATTAAGTTATCTAGGTCATCAATTAACGAAATAGTCAGTTTTATACATAAAACGACATTTAGAACGTAAAAAGTGACTATTTCATGGTTCAGTCTTATGCAATCTCATTGCATAGGATGCCTCCACTCACATACCTCTATATCAACGATTCAGGATCACATCGTTTGTACTAACTACAAAGTGGGCCATAGTGTCCCCAGAACAAGGCGCCCAACCTTATCTCTATACTATAGACCATTTTTAGGCTATATACTCAAACTTGATCCATATTTTATGTCATCACATAAAGTTCAAGTCTACATTTAAATAGCCTCAGGACCTTAGTTTATTGGATTCAAGATTACAATTTCAATAACAATTTTATCGAAAAACAAAACAGAATATGCTTATTAATTTATAAACTACGAGTTTTAGGATATAAAATCCAACACATCTTCACATTTGAGTCCCTAAAAAGTCCACCAAAATATAAACCATTTGGATATCTTCGACAATTCAATGAAGAAATTCTTCATTTATCTTCATACTTCTCCCTCTAATCTTCTTCTTCTTCTTTGTAATATGAGTCACTTTTCTATTGCATTTTATTAACTATTGTACTTCAACATCTTAAATGTTGCTTTTTTGTATTATATTTCAATGTTTATATTCTATTTTGTGCTATGTTATTAACTTGTATGCTAAATTTATGTATATCCTAGATTTTTTTAAGAAAAAAATGTATCTTCAATGTATCAATGTCCTCATTCTTCAGAAATATATATATTAACAAATATATAAAAATGACGTATCCGTATCTTAGTTTTTTAGAAATTGACGAATGGCCATATCCGATCATATCCATATCGTCTAACCATATCTATGTCTGTGCTTTATAGGGTTAGTTGGTTTAACACTAAATTTCTTACTTCAAATTATATAATAATCATTAATTGTCTTTGGTTTCTTTTTTGAACTTTGACTTTAAGTTATGAGATTTTCTTTCGTTTTGTAATTTACTTATCTTTATATATTTACTTTGAGTCAAAAATATTTTTTGATCTTTCAAAAGTTTCAAAAATACTCAAACTAATAGTTTTTTTTTTTAATGGAAACTGCTAGTGTTTCATATAAAAAATACACTTAAACTAAAAAAAAATGTTAAAAAAGTACCTTTACTATTTCCATTTCTTTTTTAATGGAAACTGCTAGTGTTTCGTACATGAAAAAACACCTTAATACTCTTTTACTCTATTTCCATCTTTTTTTCTCTCATTTCTTATTTAATGACCTCTCTTCTTACTCCCTTTTTGTGAATAATAATAATAAATAAATAAAATTGTCTACTTCAATTACGAACAATGACAATAAGAAAAACAACAAGGGATCTTAAAACTTAAATAATTTAACAATGTCGCATTTTAGTAGTTGAGTATGTATTAATAATCAAATACACTTTTTCTATTTGGTTATTTATCATTTTAATATGTTTTAAAGGGATAGTTTGATTTTAAAATTTTGTGAGACTTTATTGGATTTTATATTTTAACTTAAAATTTTTGTTTTTATTTTGGTTACTGAGAAAATTCATATAAGAAGTGATCTAGTGGAAAAAAATGAGAGTATCGAAAAAATAAAACTATATTGTAACGATTATAAGGTTTTCAATCTTTTTAATTTGAGATCCTTAATCGAAAATATATGAAATCCATATCGTAATTGATTTATCTATATCCAAGATGCTAATTGCATCAACCCATCTTTTGTAACATTAGACACTCATCTATTCTAGAATTTGATTATGAAATAACTCATAAACTTGGATAGATAGTCGTGGAGTTAAAACAACCTCAAGCGAAGCCTTTCTACCACTAGCCAACCATGACTCTCTTCCATGTCAAGAAGCTCTTTGGATGGCCTATCAATTTTAAACCCATGCAGCAAGTTTGCTAGCGTAAAATGTATTATTTGAAGGGCGAATGAGATACCAGGGCACATTCTTCGACCAGTTCCAAATGGTATCAATTGAGGACTTTATCCCTTAACATCAATACACTTTTGGCTTGTTAAAAATCTTTCTAGTCGAAATTCACTGGCATGTTCCCAAATAAGTGGATCTTTTTGGAGCTTTTAAACATTAACAATGAGACGTGTTCCTCTTGGGATGTGGTAGCTAGAAATTGTGCAATCTTTTATAGATTCATGAGGAATTAAAAGTGGTCCAGCTAGATATAATTGTAGAGTTTCTTTCACAATAGTTTGGAGATATATTAGATTTTTTACGTCCGTCTCTTTCACTTGTCTTTCTCTTCCAATTTGTTCGTCTAATTCAAGTTGAGCCTTCTTCAATGCATCTTCGTTGTTGACAAGTAAAGAAAGAGTCCATATCATTGTAATTGATGTAGTGTCAAATCCGCCTAATATCATAGTCTGCATTAATTTCAACTAAAATGTTATCTATTTATATTCGATCTTTGAGACCGCCCATAAATCTAAGATGAATTGTCACAAAGTTTTAGGTCTTTTTTTTTTTGTTACGTATTTTTTTCGTATAAAATCAAACATTACTCTGTTTCTAATAATAATAATAATAAAAAAATCATTGAAATTTCAAGTTAAAATTCTATTTTAACGAAGAAACCCGACCACTCTTTAATTTTTCCTATTTGTACAAACTTGTTTTTTAACCAATTAATTTTACATTTTTGAAAATGATGATGGTCTTCTTACCACATCTTTACCGTATAGTTTTATCTTTTTAACCATTTACTAAATACTTTTAGCCAAATTTCAAGATAAAAACAAGTCTTGAAAAATTATTTTTTTTTTAGTATTCAAAAATAAGCTTTATTGTGTAAAATACTCACTAAAATGTAGACAACAAATACACATGGAAATTAATATGTGGAATATGTGAAATTAATATGTGGAATATACTTCTCAAATTCCTTCTTTTGATCACAAAATCGTCCTACCCTATTATAATGTATGAACTTCTTAAATTCTTTTCATTGTAATTACAAAAAAACCTTCCTACTCTTTTTCTTAATGTGAAAAAAAATAATTTTCACCTCAAACTTATCTATTGTATTAATTTTAACGATCAAATTATACCTCCGGATAAATATTATAATTTTAACTATAAACTTTAAGAAAATCTAAAATTATACCTCTAAATATCATTAAAAAAAAATTCCTTATGCAGTTAATGAACTATAAAACATATGTACAATATAAGAAATCAATAATTTGTCGGAAAACGACATCAGAGCTAACTTTTTTTCTAAAAAAAATGTTATGAATTTTAGCAATTACTTTCCACCCTTATTGGACTCTCCGTTCTTCCTTGTTAATATTTGCAAAAATTGAAATATAGGACCTCCAAAAGAACGGGTCATACAAGAAAAAAAATTACACACATAAAATCGAATTCAAAAAATCGGTAAAGCAGTTGCTAAGATTCTCCGACAACGGTACCAATTTATTAGCTTGAATCTGTTGTTGCCTACCAACCATTATTAAGCAAATAGTGATTATACTTTCACCAGATCTACAACTTATACTACAATGTAGTAAAAGCAGTAAGCATGGAGTCGAACCTTAGGGAATCTCTAGCCTATTTATTAATCCGAACAGTAACCAAGGGGAGTTTTGTTGTTGATTTGTTACAATGAAATTTAAAAGCATGAATTTAAAAGTGGAATTTAACTTGATTTAAAAGAATCTAGTTTAGGGATTAGGAATCCTCTTGATTTCTTGGTTAGTCTTTGATCTTTAGTTATATGAAATACTTACTAATTATTATCTTAGCTCATTCACACTACAAGCCTAGAAATGCATGCCTTAGTTTCATGATTAATTCCTTCATAAACCTAGATGGTTCAATTACATGGGTTCGATAGCGTCCATATCAATCAAGCATCTACATTATAGAAAAGTAATCTAGCTAAGTTGAATTAACAAGTCGGAAATATCTAGGTTATTAATTCAATGGTTCTTGAAATTTACTAATCATGAGTGTTGGGAAAAGATTATCCTAGATAACCTAAATCATACACTAGAAGCCTTTAACCTTGCTCTTTTGAGATTAAAAACACCTAGCATGTTAAAAATCCCTAGCAATCAAAGAATTAGAGAGAATTTGCCAAAAATTCATAACTTCAATGCATGAAAGTTGAATTATCATTCAAGAACGAAAGTTACAGCAAGCATTCATCAAAGAATTGAAAATTAAAGTCTCGCCACTAAGAAATTAGGATTCAATCTAAACCTAAACAAGAAAGACTTAGCCTTGCATTCTTACAAGAATCTTCAAGAATATTACAAGTGAATTAAATGAAAGAGAGAAAACGATGAAGAACTAAGACAAAGATCTAAAAGTTTGGTGAAAATCGAGCGAAATCTTCCTATTCTTCTTTTTGATGAAAAATGAACTTTTTCTTTTATAATTAGGGGTAGCGTTGCAATGCTCAATGCAGCAGAGCAATGCTGCTATCAAAGCATAGACCTCGAGGATAAAGGTAGCATTATTTTGCATTGGGCAAGCGTGCATGCTAAGCTTCATTTTTTCCGTCAATATTCGTAAGGTAGCTATGCTATAGTGTGGCGGAATTGCAGCTATTGCCTTCACATTTGCGTAAGGGGATGGTAGCAATGCTCCAATGCGTAGCTACTGCTGTCCTCCAGCTTAGAGTTGTGCTCTCCCAATTGTTGCAATGCTTGATCAGAGGGCATTTTGGTAATAAGCTCTAATTTAACTCTTTTAAGTCTCATTTTTGTTTCAAATGACTTTGACTTTTTTATCCTTTAATTGTTCAATACCTACAAAACGGGATGATAAACATGTACAATTCACAAACAAACCTAAATTAAGCTAATAATTATAGTACTTTTATGGTGCTATCATCCATTCCCTTCCAAAATCTCTATTCCTACAATTTAGACAAATAAAAAGCACTGACGAATAAAACTAAGCAAGAAAACTAACGTATTATATGCTCAGGAAACCTCATCATGAGTGCTTTTCACCGTTAAAATATTTTGTTTATAATCTTTTTTATACATTCTAAAATTGGAAATAGTGATATCATAATTAAAATAAGTGTACTTCAACTGGTCACATTGTATATGAACTTCGACGTAAATATCAAGTTAATAGTAGAACTTTTTTTTAAAATAAAAGGAGTAGTTTTTTTCTTTTAAGTACAATAATTATGAGATGGGAATTCAACCTCCAATCTCTAAGAGGTAAATTCATGTCAATTACACTTACTTGAATAGTTTATATATCGATAATTAATTGATATCTAAAAATTAAAAAATAGAAAACCTTTGTGGTAACTATTTTAATTTTTTACAAACACTCCTGAAGCACACATCCTATCATTAGAGCTAGTGCCATCGATGTGTTGGGTTAACACTATTTTATCAAACTATGAAATTATTTCGAAATATTGATGAAATATATATAAAGGATTATCGATATTCATGAATATTTATAGAAAATTTCTAATACAAAAATGCCTAGGACAAGCATTTATAATATTATTTACAGAAAATAACTGCAATACATGCTTGTTAGGGGAAAAAAAAAAAAAAAAAGGCCTTTGTTCTTTTACGCCTTTTGTATTATTAGTATGTATATATTTTAAACATATATAAAGAATAATAATCAAACTTCCGACTTCAAAATTGACATTACATCCTATTTGAGCTATGCTTATTTTGTATTTTTTCTTTCGTATTAATATTTGGGCACTTTTTTCTTTAGGCCATTCAACAACGTATTATAAGTGGAAAGTTCAATCAACAACTTTTGAAGTGATAATTTATATATATATATATATATATATATTATCTACTAAACCATTTCTTATAGTATTCCATCCTCGTAATTAACATGCTAATTAAATTAAGTTTGTAGAAAATAACAAGTTTTTTTAAGCGGTCTTTTATTCGGGTTTTTGGAAATTTAAAGGTCCAATGGCATTGTCGTAATTATTGAACAGTGGCATTTTTGTAATATCTCTTTTCTTCTCCACTTAGGGTAGAAAATCGTGACCTTTGTGGACTGGAAAAAAGGAAGCCGCCTGAAGCAAAGAAACGCAGCTGCTGAACTGCAAAGAAGAGGGAGCCGCCTAGGGGTTTCGTCTGGTGAGCCGTAACCACTGAAGTCCACGTGCCGCCTGAAGAAAAACGTATGTCGTTGTCCGTGGGTTACGGGATCCGAGTGGGCGAGCATCCGCGAGGTGGCGTGCATGTCCGGTGAGCGAGGTCGACGGCAAGGGCGTGGGTTTCGCGCTGGTTCTTGCGTGGAGCGGCAGCAGTGAGAGATACGCGCGGGCCTGCATGTGATTCGCCGGTCAGAGGCGATAGCACATTATTTTTGGGTTGTTCTTTGCAGCGGGTTGTTCTCAGTTTTTAGAGGCGACGTTGTGTACAGATCTCTCGGTATCAATGGATACTAAAATTACAGATTGGTGATTTCGTTGATTATCTGTAATTTGTAAAACTCCGTTATTGCTCATTAATAAATTAATTCAAGTTGGTTCTCAAAGTGGATGTAGACCAAACTGGTCGAACCACTATATATCTTGGTGTTCTTTACTACTTTCGATTTATTTCTACTGATTGTTTGCGTTCTGTTTGGCCATCTAAGTTAGGTTTAGAAACTCTCACAAGTTGTATCAGAGCTTCAGTTGATCTAAAAAGGTTGTGTGGTAGTGTGTGCTGGCATATTCTGTGTTCAGGGATAGTTTTTGTTGGAATTAATTTGACAGATGGCTTCGATGTCTACACGGTTCGAAGTTGTTAAATTTGATGGGAAAGGTGATTTCGGGTTATAAAGAAAAAAATATTAAGGCTATTATGGTACAACAAAAGGTAGCCAAAATCTTAGACGAAGATAACCTTCCACCAACAATTACAGAAGCTGAAAAAAGGGATATGGATGAGATGGCCTATTCAACAATAATTCTATATTTGTTAGATGGAGTGCTTAGGCTAGTAGATGAGGCCACTACTACAGTGGAGTTGTGGAAGAAACTAGAAAGTCTTTATTTGACTAAGTCCTTGCCAAATAAATTATATCTAAAAGAGAAATTCTTTGGATATAAGATGGACTCAAGTAAAGGCTTAGAAGAGAACCTAGATGAATTCCAGAAGATTATAGTTGATCTCAATAACATCGGTGAGAAGATGTCGGATGAAAATAAAGCAGTTATTCTTCTGAATTCTTTGCCAGAATCGTATTGAGAAGTTAAGGCAACTATTAAATATGGACGGGATTCATTGTCCATGGATATAGTGTTGGATGCCTTGAGAACGAGAAATCTCGAGATTAAAAAGGAGAGAGTTACTCATGGCCAGAGGCAGAAATGAGAAAAAGAAGGAAAAGGAAAAGAGTCGAGATCTAGGTCAAAAGCAAAAGGGAAAAGTAAAAAGTGTTTCCTATGTCATAAAGAAAGATACTTTAGAAAAAATTGCGTTTTGAATAAGAGCAACGAAGTATCAAGTAGCAAGCATACAGGGGATTCTAGTGCAGCAAATATTACTTAATTTCTCTGGACGAATTAGATAGAGCAGGTTATTCTTATAAATCTGAGAATGCAGTTCTGAAGGTTATCAAGGGTTCTTTGGTTAAGCTGAAGGGGACCTTGAGGAATGGCCTTTATGTGTTGAAGGGTACTACAGTTTCAGGTAGTGCTGCTATTGCATCTGGGAAAGAAACAGATAAATCTATGTTATGGCATAACAGATTGGCTCATGTGAGTGGAAGAGGTTTGCAAGCTCTTTCACAACAAGGTTTGCTTAGAGGAGTTAAAGACATTGAACTCCCATTTTGTGAACATTGCATAATGGGAAAGTCTACCAGAGTGAAGTTTGGGAAAGGGAAGAATTCTATCAAAGAAATTTTGGATTATATTCATTCATATTTGTGGGGTCCTACAAAGTTACATTCTATGGGAGGTTCGAGATACTTTATGTCGATCATTGATGACTTTTCAAGAAAGGTATGGATGTATCCACTGAAACAGAAGGATGAAGCTTTTAGGAAATTTCTTGAATAGAAAAATCAGGTTGAGAACCAGACATGTAGGGAGGTAAAGTATTTGAGGACAGATAATGGTTTGGAATTTATGAATCACAAATTTGATCAAATTTGATAAATTTTGCAAATCTGAGGGAATTACGAGGCATTTCACTGTTACGTACACTCCACAACAAAATGGTTTAGTTGAGAGGTTCAATAGAATAATTATGGAGCATACAAGATGTCTCTTGACAAATGCTTCATTACCCTTGAAATTTTGAGGGGAAGCTGCCCAAACAGCCTGTTATCTTATTAATAGGAGTCCGTCTTCCGCTTTAGGTCTAAAGACTCCTCAAGAGATATGGACAGGAAAAGCTCCAAGCTTGGATCATCTCAGAGTGTTTGGATGTTCAGCTTATGCTCATGTCAAGGAAGGGAAGCGGAATAAGAGGGCACTGAAATGTATGTTTATTGGCTATCCTCAGGGTGTTAAAGGATATAAACTTTGGTGCTTGGAAGAGGGCATAAATAAATGTATTATCAGTAGAGATGTGACATTTAATGAAACAGAGATGCCATTTCGTGTCAAAGAGTAGCAGAAATAGCATACAGTTGGTCAGGTTCAGGCAGAGGTTAGAATTGATTCTAAAGCACAACCATCAGTTACTTTAGGTGATTCCAGAGATCAGTCATCCAGTTCTGATGGTAGACAGCCTCAACTACAAAGGACTTTGATTGATGAGGGAGCTTTTGGTGAAGAAAGCTCAAGTAGCAGTGACCTACAAATCTATCAGCATACACATGACAGGCCTCAGCAAGTGAGGCAAGATCCTACGAGGTATGGTTATGCTGATTTAGTTGCTTATGCTCTTCCTTGTGCAGTTAACAGTATTCAAAACAGAGCCTCTTACTTTTGAGGAGACTATTGTATCTGATTCGAAGGAACAGTGGAAGGATGTTATGGAAGCAGAGTTGTTCTCGTTGCAGAAGAATCAAACATGGTCATTGGTTCCAAAACCTCCTAATCAGAAACTCATTCAGTCAAAATTTATTTATAAAATCAAGTCAGGTACAGGAGGTGACAGCAAGCCTAGGTATAAGGCTAGACTGGTAGCCAAGGGCTACACTCAAAAGGAGGGAGTTGACTTTCATAAGATTTTCTCTCTGGAGGTGAGGCATTCGTCCATTCGATTAATTTTATCTATTGCTGTTCACTTTGATATGTTTGTTGAACACATGGATGTCACCACAGCTTTCCTTCATGGTGAATTGGAGGAAGTGATCTACATGGCTCAACCTAAGGGCTATGAGGTGAAAGGAAAGGAAGACATGGTTTGTCATCTTCACAGGTCCATCTATGGATTGAAGCAATCGTCGAGACAATGGTATATCAGGTTTGACACCTTTATTTTGAAGCAGGGATTTCATAGGAGCTCACATGATGCCTGCGTGTACTGGAAACTATCTCAGAAAGGTACATATACTTATCTACTTCTATATGTAGATGATATGATTCTGGTATCTAAGGATTCTGAAATCTATGATCTCAAGAAATGATTGAGTAGTGAATTTGAGATAAAAGACTTAGGTGAACTGAAAAGGATCCTAGGCATGGATGTGAAAAGAGATAAGGAGAAAGGTTTGTTAACCATTTCGCAAGAGAGTTATGTGCATAAACTGCTTGAGAAGTATAATATCTCGTTGTAAGGCAGTTTTGACACCCTTAGCATCTCATTTTAGACTTTCTTCATCTCAGTGTCCTGTTATTGAACAAAAAGGGTTAGAGATGGCTAATATTCCCCATTGTAATGTTGTTAGAAGTATTATGTATTTGATGATTTGTACTAGGCCTGACTTGGGATATGCTATGAATATGATAAGTAGGTTTATGTCAAATCCTGGGCTCAATGAAAAAAGCAAAAACATGCGCAACTACATCAAAAACCTCTATTCCTGAAGTAAACTCTAGTCCAAAAGTGCTCACTCATTGAGCCCCAGTAAGGTAATCAGTCGGTGCCGGTGTCAGTGTTAGATAATCAATTAATTACGCACTGTTAGAGGGGATCGAAGGAGACGTTAGGAGCATTGAAATGCAGTTAAATGGGTACTTCGATATTTGAAAGGTAGTGTCAGTGTATCATTGTGTTTTAGCAGGGATTGTGATAAATTAGCACTGTTAGAAGGCTTCACAGATGCAAATTATGTTGTAGACCTTGACAAAAGAATGTCTCTATGAGGTCACATTTTTCGTTTGTTTGGTAATGTGGTCAGTTGGAAGGTTACCCTACAGTCAGTTGTTGCTTTGTCTACTACTGAGTTAGAGTATATTTCAGTGGGTGAAGCTGTGAAAGAGGCAATGTGGTTGAAAAGGATAGTTGGTGAGTTGTTGTCGCAGGAGTTCATTCCTATCGTCCGTTGTGATAGCCAGAGTGTTATTCATCTTGCGAAGAATCCATCTTATCACGAACGGTCTAAGCATATCGATGTCAAATTTCATTTTATCAGAGAAGTTGTGGACCAGAAAGATGTTGAACTGGTCAAAGTTCATACAGTTGAGAATTTATCAAATATGTTAACAAAGGTTATTCTACCCCATAGGTTCAAATACCTATTAGATGGGCTGAATATTAAATCTTGATGATAGGAAGATTGGAGAATCAGCTTGATACTTAAATATTCTTGTTATGAGGGAGATTTGTAGAAAATAACAAGTTTTTTTAAGTGGTCTTTTATTGGGGTTTTTGGAAATTTAAAGGCCCAATGACATTATCATAATTATTGAGTAGTGGTATTTTTGTATATCTCTTTTCTTCTCCACTTAGGGTAGAAAATCGTGACCTTTGTGGGCTGGAAAAAAGGAAACCGCTTGAAGCAAAGAAACGCAGCTGCTAAACTGTAGAGAAGAGGGAGCCGCCTAGGGATTTCGTCTGGTGAGCTGGAACCACTAAAGTCCACGTGCCGCCAGAAGCAAAACGTCCACCGCTGTCCTTGGGTGATGGGGTCTAACGTGGGCGAGCGTCCGCACGGTGGCGTAGGTGTCCAGCGAGATTGATTTCCGTCCGGCGAGGGCGTGGGTTTCACGCTGGTTCTTCCGTGGAACGGCAGCAGTGAGAGATACGCATGGGCCTGCGCGTGATTCGCCGGTCAAAGGCGATAGCACACTATTTTTGGGTTGTTCTTTGCAACGGGTTGTTCTCAGTTATCAGAGGCGATGTTATGTGCGGATCTCTCGGTATCAGTGGATACTAAAATTACAGATTGGTGATTTCATTGATTATCTGTAATTTATAAAACTCCTTTATTGCTCATTAATAAATTAATTCAAGCTGGTTCTCAAAGTGGATATAGACCAAACTGGTCAAACCACTATATATCTTGGTGTTCTTTACTGCTTTCGATTTATTTCTGCTGATTGTTTGCATTCTGTTTGGCCATTTAAATTAGGTTCAGAAATTCTCACAAAGTTTTTTTAATGATTTATTCTATTTACAAAGAGATAGAATTGCAATAGAGAAAAGGGGACTTTGCAGCCTGAAACCAAGGGACAACCAAAATAGGATTCGAGGAGTTATTAATATAATTGTAAGTTTGATAACTCACGTTTTAATTATATTACATATCAAAAAAGTATATAATTTCTAGTACTTTTTGTGTTTTAGATAAATCTAAATATGTCACGGGGTGTCAATTATAGTAGGAAGTATGGCTTTTTCTGTGTCTAAATGGGTCTCCTTGTTTACAAATATATAAGTATTTTTATAGAAATTTAGCTTTTAGTGGACCCAATTTTTGCTTTTATCTGCTGGTTGTGTCCCACAATAGTAAAAAGTCCAATTTTTTATTTTATTTTATTATATATATATATATATATATTTGTAAGATAGCAATGTTGAAAAGACTAAAGAAAACCAGAAACGTTATAAAGAATAACATCATTAGCATCCAATTCATCCTCTAAACCTAAAGTCGAACATGTCTTTTGGCTATTATCAATAAAAACAAATTAAAAAGAAAAAAAAAATTTATGGATGAGATTGGCGAAAATGAAATTGTGTAAAGTACGATTACAAAATGAAAATGTGTAAATTACGATTAGAAAATGAATGATGAAAAGATCTTCAATTGACATAAAATAGACATTTTTAAGGTTAAATTCTCCCACTCTAAATTGTTGTGGATTAAAAAAAGATTATGGAAGAATATCTTAAATTTAATTAATAGGACTTCTTCAAAGTGGAGATCAAGGTAAACATATAACAAAAGTATATAATAATGTGTTAATTAGTTGGACTATACTTAAAGTTTGTAGGTTGGTCGACATAAGATAAATAGTAATGAATTGTTAATATTAACTGTTTCTTTTCATAATTTGTAGGTCGATGGACATAAGATAAATAGTAGTGGATTGTTAATATTAATTGTTTCTTTTCATAGTTAGAAAGTGAGAAAATAATGAAGAAACAAGTTAAAAATGATTATCATAGATATCAAAACTATAGGTCAAGAACATACGGCATACATTATTACGTATGCAACACTACCCACTATATGTGGTGTCTAGCTTATGAGATAAGACCAATGAAACACATACACAGATACGATTATACGATACGGATACGATCAAATATGGCGATTCGTCAATTTCTAAAAATTAAGATACGGATACGTCTAAGGATACGTAATTTTTTTAATATATATATTTCTAAAAACTGGGGATATTGACACGTTGAAGATAGATTTTCTTTTTCTTAAAAAAAATATAGGATATATATAAATTTAGGATACAAGTTGACAACAATAGCACAAAATATAATACAAATACTGAAATACAATACAAGAAAAGCTACATCTAAGATGTTTAAGTACAATAGTTAATAAAATGCAATAGAAAAGTGACTCAAATTACAAAAAAGAAGAAGATTAGAGGGAGAAATAAGAAGATAGACGAAGAACTTTCTCATTGAATTGTTGAAGATATCCAAATGGTTTATATTTTGGTGCACTTTGTGGGGACTCAAATGTGAAGATGAAGATTAGATAATTCTAGGGTTTGGTCTTTTATTTATTTTTTCTTTTTAGTTTTGGACTTGAGTGGTAAGCTTTTTAAATAGGTTGTCTAGTTTTAGATTGAGAAAGATTAGATGAGTTGTTTGTATTTTTTCTTTAAAAAAAAAGTACGTGTAGAAATAGGTACGTCAAATCACATGTCAGATACGTATCTGGAAAGTATCTAAAAGTATCGGTATTCGATACATGTCTGATACGAATTCTTTCTCTCACATGAAGTATCTGTGCTTCATAAGATAAGACTATATAAACTAAAGCCCCGTTTTGTAACTATTTGATTTTTTGCTTTTTTGTTTTTTTATAAAAAATTAAGTTTTAGATACTATTTTCACCTCCAAATTTCTTCCTTTATTATCTACTTTTTATCAATTGTTTAAACAATATACCAAAATTTGAAAACTATAAAAAGTAGTTTTTAAAAATTTATTTGTTGTTTTTAAAATTTGATTAAGAATTCAACTCTTTTACTCAAGAAAGAGGCAAATCATTGTAAAAAATGAGAAGAAATTAACTTAATTTTTAAACAAAAAATCCAAAACGAAATAATTACTAAACGGGACTTCAATTTTTTAAAACTAAATTATCTTTTAGAAACTTAGTTTTGTCTTGAAATTTTACTATGAAAGTAAATATACAAAGTCCTAAGTAAAATCTTTCTTTCGAAAATAATAGCCTAGTTGGATACACTAACAAACCAAATTCTAGAACATATATATCTCTTCAACCCTCCTATGTTGTACCAAATCAATCCTTAGCCGCCTCTTCGATATTTGATCAATGTGTTTGGAGATGTTCCAACCCATGACTGTCTTGAACCATGTGATGCCTCATTAGTTCTTCAATTCTATTATAGCCTCTTCCATATTTCTTCAACTATGTGGACTCCTTTTAGGCCTGATATTTTTCATTGAATAAATTAAAACTAAATCAAAAGTAATGTTTCAGATTGAATATTTTATGTGTATCTAATGGTGGAGCCATAAATTTTATATAGGGGCACTATATGCACAAGTCTAACAAAAAAAAATATCTATAACTGAATGTAAAAAAAAAAAAGTATTGATAACTTCATAAATTAATTAATTTAGTACATTAAATTGCCCTCTACAAGTTTTCATGTTTTGAAATCGATGTTTGATAACTTCACTATCTAACTTATCAAATACATTCTTTTCAATATAGGCTATAAAACGTATTCATCCATTGATCTCTCGTCCGATTACACAACCGAATCTACGCAATATGCATAGTAGAAAATGTTCTCTCTACAGTAGCTATGACAACCGTAAAATCAACCCCAAGGTGAGTATTTTGTAAACTAATGAATAGATCTTGTCCTTATTTGTCAGGATCATTTTTACTGCAAGATCACATATGCTTTTTAACTCAACAAACTCAATTCGAATGCATATCAATAATATAATTTTGAAGTTGATCTTCAAGCATAAATTACTTAATTGTTGAAAAGTCTCCTAGGTGAAATTGAGCAAGTTGATTAAGTTTTTTTTCTATCAAAAGAAAATTAATTACCCAGATTTAGACATGTCACACAGAGAAGCAATTAAGTATTTGTTTCAGTTAAATGATTATTAATTTAGCTCTTGAAATTGCATATCATAGAAAACTGCAACGTGATAATTATGTAAATTTGTAATTGGTTGAGATTTTCGCCTTTGTCATCCTCGAATTAGGAATATGTCATCCATTTTAAGAACTTTAATATCATGGCTATGAAAAAAATCATAAATCATACTCAACAACGAATCTCAATCATACTTTTTTCTACAATATTTCTTTACAAAATTTGACTAAATTCATTGCATTCACAATATCATTTTTCTTTGTAATGCTTGGGACAAGTCATTTGTGATTCCCAAGATAATTTTCATAAAATGTATATAACAAACAAAGCTAAAAGATAAGATCAAACTTATTAGAATATTCGCATCATATTTTTGTTCTGAATTTGATCCACCTTGCACAATTTTCTCAAGTACATCAACTACTAAAGTGAACATTGTAATACAACTCGTTGTAGTATATCCAGATGAGTGACAACAAATAATCCTCTAGCTTGAACTCTGAAATTAATTTTAAAAACTTGTACGTATAATGTGAATGTAAAAATAATATGGAAATAAATGAAAATATATAGAACATAATGTGAATATAAAAATTATGTATAAAAAATAAATGATACCTTTTTAATAGAATGTTAAAAAGTGAATTTTAAAAGACAAAGAGAGTTCCTAAACTGTCTCTGTTGCCGATAAAAAAAAAGTATTGTTTGTTATTTATTTACTAAAAAAGGAACATTATATTTTAAATGGCACATTGTTTGTCTTACTTTTCTTTATTAGAATTTAGATGAGTTAGACTTTAAAACTAAACAGGAGTTCATAGTTAACTTAAGATTAATATCGAGTTACCTAGGCAATCTATTCGAAACTGTCAGGCTTAAACAGTAAATAGCGTTATAAAGTAAGAGTGACTTATTTCTTGGTCCGATCTTATGCAAACTCATTGTATAAGACGCCCACACTTATGTCTCTACATGAACAATTCAGGATCACATCGTTTGTACTATCTACAAAGCGGGCCGCATCCGATAGTATTACCATAATAAGGTACCTAACCTTATTCATATACTATAGACCTTTTTGGCTATTTACTCGAACTTGATCCATCTTTATGTCTCCACATAAAGTTCAAGTATTCATGTAATAGCCATGGATCTTAGATTATTGGATTTAGTCATTATAAGTACAATTTACATATTCAACAACTTTTTAATCGAATAAATGTCAACAACATCTTTATTGATAATAGAATATGTTTAACAATACAAACTGCGAATTTTAGGACGTACAACCCAACACACTTCAACAGACTATCGAAGGGAAAAACAACTGTTGAAGATTAACCTAAGAACCCTATTCATTGTTGGAGTTTGCATTGTTCCGACCCCTATGATGAGGCCCTCCGAAGGGATGGTCGCTCTAGGACAACACGCAGGTGAATCACATGAATCTCACGGTGCAACTTAATAGAGGAGACTATGGGATACGTTGACACGCGTCGCTCTCCCACTTACTATGAATACTTTCCCCATCACCTTATTGTTGACCCATGCAAACACTCTCCGAAGGGAAGTCGCTCCCAGAATGACACGAAGTCGAACATGGATCTCACGGTGTGAACTTTTGGGACCGTGAGAGCTTAAAATTTTAATATATCATATATACCTACTTCTTTCTGCTAAAGTATTCTAATATTTTATTAGGACTTTATTAAACTTAGTTAAAAACCCAGCCAAAGAATTTATCTAAGTCCTTTAAATTTGCTAAATATAACATTTATATTGAATAATTTAACAATACTTGATTTCATTTCTTAAACTCCTTTAATAAAATCAATTAGCTATTGCATGCTTATAAAATATTTTCTTAATTCACCTTCCAGGTCGGTTCCCAAGTAGAGGTGTTCCATTTCCGTCAGCTTAAATACCCCTTCCTAGACAGAACTTTCCTTAGACAAAGGTCTCTTATGGGCAATTATTTTATAAATTTAATCTTTTATTGAAATTCATTTTAATCCTACAAATTAAAAAGATTAACCTATTTCTAATCTTATTAAAAATAACATAAGTCAATTTTAAACAATTTAAAAAATTGACTTAAGTATGCATGAATTCTAAATTATAGAATTTAATCTATTTTGTTAATACTATAACTTTCTATAAATTAATGAACTATTAAGTCTATAAACAGATTAAGCATTCACATATATCATTTCACATTTATTAGAACAATTTTAATATGTAGTATAATGCATGGACATGTTTAGGCTAATCATACATCACTAACATAACTCTTATATTATGATGCATGAGCATGCTAATTTAATCATTCACTTAAAACATAACTCTTTATATTATGATGTATGTACATGTTTATCCTAAGGTGAATATTTTTTAATCCATATGACATACAATATGTAATATGAATTCAAAAAAAAAAAAATTAAAATATATATCCAATGGATAATTAAATTAAATAGGAAAAGTTGGACCGATTTTGGCACCCTAATGAAAAATTAATTAATTAAATCAATATACCTATTATATTAATTTAATTAATCAATGTAGAAATAAAATTGCAATAAATTAGGTCAAAAAGCTTCAACCATCATAAGCCCTCGTGTGTGCCGCATTGAGTCTGTCCATCCTGGAGCATCGTAACGCTTCGACTACAACGCTTCCCCTTTTTATTGTAGCATTGCAATGCTGTGATAGTAGCGTCACGACGCTGTGCGGCAAATTGCTACAATTCTCCTCATTTTTGGCTCCAAACTTGCCTCAAACACTTGTATTTGAACCTAATCTCTTCAACAACCATTGCTCTATCAATCGACATGGATTTACAGACTCGAAGCAAGAATTAAAACATCTAAATATACAATGGGTCCTTACAATTTAATCAAATTAATAAGTAATCTTGGAAAAAAATCGAAAACATCCAATTTTGCAAACCAACATTCAAACATTCATAATGCAGAATATTAAACTCACCTCTAAACGATTTTGTTTTCCAAAAATATGAAGAACTAGGATGTAAGGAATTGGCTTTGGTACCAATTGAAGGGACCGTGATTGGATCTCATTTCAATAGAAGCGTCTCTCGAGAGATCTTCTTACATCCCGCGATTCGATTTTTACAATAAAAAAATCGTTGCACTAGACGGAATCAATAAACACGTAAACTAGCATGCTTTTAGAGAAAAGGGTTGTCATGAACAAGCCTTTCCAAGGTTCTCCAAGGTTCCAACAAATAGATCTCTAAATGGTCTTGACCATGAACAACTTCTTGAGCAATCTCGAACACTACTACGAAAGTTATCTTGTTATTCTCTGGGATTCTAATAGAAGGATGGGTGGTATCCAATTATTGGGAGAGGGAAATGAGAAGAGGGTTTTGGAGAAATAAGAGGATTTATGGCTTAGAGAAAATTCTGCACAACAATACTAGGGGAATTGTTTTTTGTTAGAGTTTATATGCAATGAGAAATTTTTATTCAGTGAATACCCAAAGGGCCATGGAGAGGTCTTTATATAGAAAAGGGTCAAGTCCTTTTCCTAATATATTTTCTTTTCTGTAATTAATTAAATAACATATATTTAATTAATTAGTGCATTTAATTGAATAATATTTATTTAATTAATGAGCCCGATTAAATAACAATTATTTAATTTGCACAATTAAATAACACTTATTTAATTTTAATTTGCACAATAATTAAATAACCACTTATACATTAAACCCAATTTAATGTATACATTTAATTGTCATATACATCTCATGTATATGTGCAAGACCTCTCTATTAATTAATTCTTTGTGAATCTAATTCATTTGAATTAATTAATTTGAATCTTATTCAAATAATATTCTCCAATTTAATAATAGATCATATCCATAACTAATTATATATCAATCTCATTAATATATAGCTTCTTGAAATTAATTTGAACAAATCAAATTATCCCCTTTAAGTACCCTCTAGTGAGCTAGCGAGGGAACCTGGTGGACCTATAGATCAGAAGCTCCAAATATATGAGATTAATTGGTTAAACTCATTAACCAAGTTTAATCAATATTCGTTAACTGTGGGTACACTCTATTAAAGTCCCATAGCTGCACTCTTCTCACTACAAATGTATTTTTGTGTCCACAGATATAGACAAATACCAGCAAGTTAGTCCTACATGAGTGTTCGTAACTCCAACTAGGTCAAATTACCGTTTTACCTTGGGTTACCTCTGGCTTCTTAAGTACCAATTCTCCTCTAATGAACAATCTGTTTATGGTCCAACCAATAAACATAAATTCCTCTCATGCCAATCAGAGGGTAGGGCCATTTATTCAAATCGCGGAGACACTACTTAAGGGAACACTCATCTACTTTCCCTTAAGGAGAGAATCGTGAATTTCATCTTGTATTATTATGTTCCCATCTCCTTACTCGATCTTGTCCATAAAATAGTAGGCATATTGGGTCGGCGAACTGGACACCCTCACCCATACAAATCAAAGGACAAACCTTTGTGAACAGAAGTTCATAATATACTCAGGATTAAGACTAAGTTGCCTAGGTCATCCTATTGAAATAGGAACCAAACTAGTCAACGATGTTATATCTAGTGGTTACTATTTCACAGTCCAGTCTTATGCAAACTCATTGTATAGGATACCCTCACTCGCGTGCCACTGATAACGGGTAGAAATACACGTTATTACAATGCAAATAAGTAAAACAATGAGAGAATACGACGGTAAAAATAAACAATATCATGTCCAAAAGCGCAAAACTGAAGAAATTGCGATCGCATGCCCCCATCGCATAAAAGCAGTTAATTTACTTATTTTGTGCAGGAAAAATACGTTGGCACAAGTAAAATTGCGATCCAAGGAATTAGGCGTCCACACGCTTGAAAGATTGCGATCGCAAAGTCATGCGATTGTATGCGATTGTGAGAGGTTGCTCAAGAAGGTGGCCAAGACTGCGCATCAAGATGACAGCATAATAAATCATGATGGGACGGAAAGCTGATGACGGTCGAATCTAAATTTAGTTGACAAGCCGTTAAAGCCACACTGTAGTAAGTACACTCAACTTTCGGTGACCATTAATCGGCGCATCAGAGCAGGAGATTTAATGACCGCCCATCATTGCAATCATTAGAAAGAAAGGCTACTTCACCTTGAGCTCTAGAAATAACGAAGGCCACCATTGTAACAGGGGTTAATAGATGATATATAGATCATATACAAGTCAGAGGGTCGTTAGTTCGCTCATGTACATACTCATACTTAGATTTAGAGGACGAAGATGAGCTAGGAGACGAAGAAGCCGATAGATCATTCCCGGACAGATCGAGAGACTGCTAGAAAGCACTACAATGAGAGAGGGCCAACACTTGCGAGAGCAAGAATATTCATCTGGAAAGAGTTGGAGGCCAGAAGACAGTGTAAAAGGCAACGGGAAGCAAGATATTGCTTACCGTGCTTCTTACCTTTAAATTTCATTGCTATTTTTTACTCAGCACTTTACTTAGAAAATGAAAATCTCATTTCAATCTATGTTCAATCTCTCTACACTTCGCATGAGTAGCTAAATTCCCGAATGGGTTAAGAAGTACTTAGCTGGCATGACCTAAGATTTACATTTTATGCGATCATCTTGTCTTATGTATGCATCATTTACCCTTTAAAGATACTTGAGAGAGTAGTCTAAAGATAGAATCTAGACTTGAGAGAGTCAGATTAGAATCTAGGCTTGAGAGAGTAAGATTAGAATCGCATAAGCATGAAATAGAAACTTAGACATAAGTTCTATCGCTATTTACACATCGCATGTACCCTAGAAATAGGACGTGATAGTATGCAGTCACCTTGTTTTATGTGTGCATCATGCATCATCGCATAGACAAGAATAGAGGCTTAAACATAAGTCTTATCGAATTTTTCATATACATCGCATGTATCCTAGAAATAGGAATTATGGCATTTGCATTGAGAGATGACATGTTGTTGTTTGTGTGTAGCATGATCGCATAACTTGTACGTAATCTTATGAAGTGTTAGCTAAACCCCTTCTCAACCCATTCATCGCATACTCATTGTACATCTCAATTTCATCAACTCTTCATTCGAACTTCGTCGCATAGGACATTTTCTTAATCAAAATACCGTCCAACTTATTTGTTCTCACCATCACAAGAGAATCAAAGTCGTTGTCGCATATTTACTCAGTAGTCCCTGTGTTCAACCCTGGACTTACTAGGAAACCTAGTGAGGCTTATACTTGGGACTTATTAGGAAAACTTTCATCGCATAATACATACCATCGCAAACTCATACCATATCTGTCATAATTCACAACGCATCAAGTTTTTTACGCCGTTGTCGGGGACTACGGTAGTATATATAGTGCTAACAGTAAACCTTTTGATTTTCTTTGTAGCTTTCGACCTCTATGCACTGCCATTCCTTTGGTAAGGGAAGAAACAGCCATCGCATGAGCGAAGGACACGCTTCTGAGCCCAACTATGACCTAGAGATCGAAAGAACGTTTCGAAGAAGACAATGAAAAAACCTCCAACATAAACAAGAAAGAAATCCCATAATGGTGGAAAAACCGGAAGAAAGAGCCGCAAACGCAAACAACATCATGGCAAACCCCAATTTCCTGGCAAACGACCGCAATAAACCCATCTGGGACTATGCGTCACCTAACCTATATGATTTCTCCCCAAGAATTATGAGGTCAGCTTTAGACGAATTGAGGTTTGAGATAAAGCCGGTTATGTTACGGATGATTCAGACAGCTGGACAGTTTGGTGGAAGGCATGGCGAGGATCCGCATGCCCATCTCCGGAGTTTTATTGAAATCTGTAACACTTTTGTGTTCCCAAACATCTCTGCTAAAGAAGTTCGACTCACGCTTTTCCCATTTTCGTTATGCGATCAAGTAGAAAATGGGCATATTCTCTTGAACAAGAGGAGATAACTTCGTGAGAACAAGTTGTCGAGAAGTTCATGAAGAAATACTTCCCTCCTACAGAGAATGTAAGAATGAGGAAGTTAATTACGAATTTTGAATAGGAAATAGACGAATCGCTCAGCGACGCGTGGGCGAGGTTTAAAAGATTAGTGCGAAATTGTCCGCACAATGGATTACCAGACTGTCTACAAATGGATATCTTCTACCATGGCTTGAATCTTGCATCGCAGACGGCTGCCAATACAGCGGCAGCTGGTGGCCTGCTTGACAAAACTTATGATGAGGCGAAGAATATCCTTGATCGCATATCAAAGAATCATGAATATTAGTAGGAAAGCGATCAACGAATAAAACTTTGAGAAAGTAACGCAAATAATGGTGACATCGCATCTTTGCAGAATCAAATGAATGCGATGATTAATCTGTTACAGGGCATCGCAATCAATAACCCTGGAACGCAAATAGGGTAGGTCAACGCAATTGAATAGACGAGCATGAGTTGTGCTACTTGTGGAGAATCGCATCCGATTGAAAAATGTCCAAGGAACCCATAGTCCGTATACTTTGTAAAGAACAACCCTTTCTCTAATATATATAACCCCAGGTGGAGAAACCACCCCAATTTCGCTTGGAAAAATAACCACAACAGAGTTATCAACCTATGGCGCAAAAAGAAGAACCGCTAGGATTTTTTCAGCGAACGAACGATCAACCGCAACATCAAGCCAGTAGCTGGCAAGCACCTCCGCCATCATCCTCTCTGAAGAACCTATTAAAATAATACATTGAAAAGAATGAGATGGTCCTCCAGAACCAGGTGACTTCCATCCGCAATTTAGAGATCCAAATAGGACAGATTGTGGGAGAGCTGAAAAATAGACCGCAAGGGACTCTGCCGAGCTCAACTAAGCTCCCTCGCAACCAGGGGAATATAGGGAAAGAAAAATGCCTAGCAGTCTTCTTGCTAAGTAAAAAGACGAAAGAGGAAGAAAGAAAAGAGCCTAGTAAGACCAATCCAAATGAGATGGAATCCAAGAACCCGTTGATAGAAGATGAATCAGAAGAGCCCGAGACGATGAAACCGGAAGTTGCATCCACCTCCAAGCCTCTAGAACACGAAACAGAGAAGGTACAGTTACCACCATTCCTACAAAGATTGAAAAAGAAGCAGAATGATGAAGGAAAGGTCACTACGGTGGCAGTAACGCAAAGATCAAACACTATAATCCCATCGAAGATGCGCGACCCAGGAAGCTTTACGATACCCTGCTCAATTAGAGGGGTTTACATCGGTCAAGCAATATGCGATCTTGGGGCGAGTATGCCACTTTCAGTCTTCAAACAATTGAATGTGGGAAAACTAACACCCACGACGGAGACTCTCCAGCTTGCGGATAGGTCCCTAGTACGCCCTGAGGGAAAGTTGAAAGATGTCTTGATCACAATTGATAAATTCATTCTACCAACAGACTTCATCATTCTAGATCATGAAGTGGACGAAGATGTGCCTATCATATTGGGACAACCATTTCTATCTACTGGTCGTGCTCGAATTGATGTGCACAGAGGAGAGATCATGATGAGCATCAACAGGAAGAAGCTCGGGATTGAAGCAATCAAGATCCTAGAGGATCAAGAAAATGAGAGAAAACCTCAGTGGACCTAAGGAATCCTGACTAAAGAAGAAACGAGTGGTCCCTGCATTGATATGTGATACAAACTCATCAGGAATGCAAATTTTTTGAAGTAGCCTAATGATATCTTTCTTTCACGAACTTACCTCACTTTTTGTATAACCATCTCTTTAAAAATATCAACTATGTCTTTCATACTTTTACCCTCTTAATATTTAGTAATGATTCTTATGAACGATTGCGGTAGAGCTACGCGATAACATCAAATACACGACCAGTTCGATCAGCCCATCGCAATCGAGGAATCAACCCACCGCAAGCAAGGATGCAATCACATATGATACGGGCAATAGAGCAAGTTTGAGGGTTATATCTTTCTTTGACTCTTTTATTCCAAATTTTGCAACTTCTCGCATCTCATTTTATCATTGCTAAATTTTATTATCGCATCCTCTTTAGTTTGTCGAAATCATTGAAATTTGATTACTTTATTTATTCACCGCATTCTTCCTCGTAGCAATTATGACTTCAATGATGAAATTCATGCCTTTATTTCTTACCACATGTACTAGAGTTAACTTAATTTCAGGACAATCAATTCATGAAACATTTCTAAAAGTTAGCGGTCTATCAGCTTTTTTACTAAACTTCCTAAGAGCATCGCATGAGTTATTTTGTCTATCAGCAATGAGGACATTATTGTGTATAAATTTGGGGGTGCTAGTATTTATTTTCAACCTTGCTACTTTTAGAATTTCATTTCAAAAAAAAAATCATAACTTTGAGATTGGATCCCATTCGTAGTTGGATGTCCGCATGACACCCATGGGGGCAAGCCAATACGAAGGTAGAAATTGTGATCAACGCATAAATGAAGTGATCGCAACTCCGCTGCCAAATAAAATGGGCATGACTTTAGACTGAGAAGGAACGCCTTGCTCGTAGTTGAATGCTCGTATGACACCCGTGGGGCCAAGCCAAAGTGAAGGCTAGGCACTTGGATTAGTGCAAGATCACAAACAGAATATCTAAACCGCGCAAGGATAAAAATCATTTGGAAACACCCCGATTGGAGAAAGTTTTGAAATATATCATGCGATGTCCAGGAAACGAGTAAAGTTGTTTTTTTTAAGGTTAAACTTGCAGTCCCTAGGTATTAGAAATATTTTAGGAAAATATCAGGATACAAATTAAAGAAGGTGTTGGTTCATGAAATTTGAATAAGGCACCTTGAGAAATCTAGATAGTGTAAAAGCAGTTTATTTTTTAAAGAAAATCTTTAGTTTATGCTTGAGGACAAGTATTGTTTTAAATTTAGGGGTATGATAACGGGTAGAAATACACATTATTACAGCGCGAATAAGTAAACCAATAAGAGAATACGATGGTAAAAATAAACAATATCATGTCCAAAAGCGCAAAACTGAAGAAATTGCGATCGCATGCGCCCATCGCATAAAAGCAGTTAATTTACTTATTTTGTGCAGGAAAAATGCGTTGGCACAAATAAAATTGCGATCCAAGGAATTAGGCGTCCACACGCTTGAAAGATTGTGATTGCAAAGTCATGCGATCGTATGCGATCGTGAGAGGTTGCTCAAGAAGGTAGTCGCATAAAAACTGCGCATCAAAGTGACAACATAATAACTCATGATGGGACGAAAAACTGATGACGGTCGAATTCGAATTTAGTTGATAAGCCATTAAAGCCACACTGTAGCAAGTACACTCAACTTTCGGTGATCATTAATCAGTACAACATAGCAGGAGATTTAATGACCGTCTATCATTGCAATCATTAGAGGGAAAGGCTGTTTCATCTTGAGCTCTATGAATACCGAAGGCCACCATTGTAACATGGGTTAACAGATGATATAGATCATATAAAAGTCAGAGAGCCGTTAGTTCGTTCACATACATACTCATACTTAGATTTAGAGGACGGAGACGAGCTAGGAGACGAAGAAACCGATAGATCATTCCCAGACAGATCGAAAGACTGCTAGAAAGTGCTATAAGGAGAGATGGCCAACATTTGTGAGAGCAAGAATATTCATCTGGACAGAGTTGGAGTGAAAAAGGTAGTATAAAAGGCCACGGGAAGCAAGATATTGCTTACTGGGCTTTTTACCTCTAAATTCCATTGCTATTTTGTGCTCAACACTTTACTCAGAAAATGGATCTCTCCACACGTCGCATGAGTAGCTAAATTCCCGAATGGGTTGAGAAGTACTTAACTGGCATGACCTAAGATTTACATTTCATGCGATCTTCTTGTCTTATGTATACGTTATTCACCCTTTAGAGATACTTGAGAGAGTAGTATAAAGATAGAATCTAGACTTGAGAGGGTCATATTAGAATCTAGACTTGAGAGAGTTAGATTAGAACCGCATAAGTAAGAAATAGAAACTTAGACATAAGTTCTATCGCTATTTACACATCGCATGCACCCTAGAAATAGGACATGATAGTATGCGGTCACCTTGTTTTATGTGTGCATCATGCATCATCGTATAGACAAGAATAGAGGCTTAGACATAAGTCCTATCGACTTTTTCATATACATCGCATGCATCCTAGAAATAGGAATTATGGCATTTGTATTGACAGATGACATGCTGTTGTTTGTGTGTAGCATGATCGCATAACTTGTACGTAATCTTATGAAGTGTTAGCTAAACCCCTTCTCAACCCTTTCATCGCATACTCATTGTACTTCTTGATTTCATCAACTCTTCATTCGAACTCCGTCGCATAGGAAATTTTCTTAATCAAAACACCGTCCAATTTATTTGTTCTCACCACCGCAGGAGAATGAAAGTCACTGTTGCATATTTACTCAGTAGTCCCTGTGTTCATGCTTTTGTATTTGGATGTCTTGTAATTAAATTTAGGGGTGTTAGGTTTCCTTTTGTATTTTCACTTCATGCTTTTGTATGCATTAACAATATTATGAATTCAATGTATTTATCTCCTTTATGGGTGCAGTATCAATATTTTTCTCCTTGCATTTGTACTGAGTATTCCTTTATGTGGACTTTATTACTCATTTATCTTGTGTCCTGTCTTGAAACCTCGATGATCACACCAATGTTCAATAACTCAAAGGTCTTTATGATAAGCGTTAGAATTATATGTTTAAAAACTTCTCACAGTAGAACATATCTTTGATTTTTCATGTGTGCAAGCTTCATCTCAAACCTCTTTTTGAAATTTTTTCTATGGCATTCTTATAGTTCTCTAACAGGAATGAGGGTCTTGTTATCCTCCAAAATTTTGTTGAAATATTGTATACTTTCAGTGACAATGTAATATGTTGTTGAAATTCATAATATTCAGAGGCGTTGATTAAAACATCACTGATGGTTTTAGTGATGGGGACGTAAACTTTGTCACTAATAATGATATTCTGTAACTTGGTTTTTAACGTGTTGCCATAAATTATCTTTGAGCAACAAAAATTATCTGAGCCACTAAAGTTTTGTCATTGAAAATCAATTTTCTTGTAATTCCATTTTCACTAAAAAATATATATATATATGTTTGGCCATTTTTCAAAAATATCATTTTATTTTGGCCATTTTTTCAATTGCCCCATAAAAATATGTCATGGCTTCCCCATCGTACTCACTACTACAAAAATTGGATTACTTGACGTTTTTCCAATGTCAAGTAAAGGGTATACTTGACGCTTATAAAAGCGTCGAGTATTCAACTATCAAATATAGTATGATAACTTGACTCCGAAAAAATGCCAAGACAAATATTTCTTGATACAATTTTCGTGTCAAGAAAGATAATACACGTGATATTGGTGGTATGTCAAGTTTATTGATTCTTGACATTGATTACGTATCATATATGATAACTCTTGACGTATTTTATTTGTCAAGTATATGCCTTTGTTTTTTTTTTCTCAAATTAAATGTCCCAATTGATATTCTCATTTTCTGCCATGTATTTCAACAATACAATTACAACAACTAAATAAACATTATACATTTAAGATCTATCAACTCAATATATTCACTAAAAATTCCATATGTTCAACTATGACCTTTCATATGAATACTCCTTACAAATTACAACAATATTTCTCTTTCACATGTACATACACAAAATAAAATCTCAACTATTGCTTTTGTATACAAAACTCAACTTTTAACAAATGCAAAAGTGACAAATTGTTTAAAAGTAACCTCTCAACAAGGTACATTATTTAATCTATACATTGAGCTTTGAAGTCTAAAAATCGATAACTAAGGGCCAGACATATCATGTTTAAGCAAGTCAAACTACAAAATAAAATAAAGGGTGATAACATCAAATTTCAAAATATAAAAATAAGTGTTAAGATACAATAATGACAAAAAGTCACGCACAAGAAAAAAATGTACATGATTGGCTTAGTTTATGCAATGGAAAAATATCATACTCGAGAGTTAAAAAATATCTACAAATTAAAGTTAGTGACTTACTGGGATTTCATTCATTCTCTTTTGACCATATCCAGCCTCAGGAGGAACAATTACCTTTTGTTGCAAAACAAAGGAAGATGGGAGAGATTTTAGAAAATATAATAAAGAGGAAGAAGATTATCAAAAAATCAAGCATATGCTAAAATTTAAAATATAAGAATGCAGATACCTTTCGCGCAACTTTCACAACTTTCACAACTTATCTTATCTACAAGCAATAAAAAATAGAGAATATGGAAAGCTCAATCTTATCTACAAAATTTTATTCAAAACTACAACAAAGTAATCCAATCTTATCTACAAAATTTCATTAAAAACTACAGAATATTAGAAGCCCAATTCTTCAAAATTTCATTCACCAAAATAACCGATTAACTCCAAATAGGTTACCCAAAGTGTGGCTTGATTCGAATGTCACTTCAAAACTACAACAAAGTAATCCAACCTACAAAAAGTTCAATAATAATGGTTACAAAACGCAAATTCCAGCAACTATGTAACAATTTCAAAAGAGTTTCAAGGCCTTAATACCTATCAAAACATCCAAACATTGTTAACTTTGTTGGACAGTGGCTCCAATCCCTTAAAATCTTTGAAATGAACATAAAAAATTGAAAATAACTCAATTATTAGACCAATACTTCAAAGGGTAACAAAGAACTATTAATACTAAGCTCTAAACTTACCAAAACCTTGCCAAGATCGATCTCAAACCTATTGGACAGCAACTCAACTCCTTCCAACACTTCAAAATCAATATCATCATCAAACATTCAAACAAGCAAATCATTACAAAAGATGCTACAAAATGTAACCCAAATCACAGATTCATTCCAATACATCTAAAACACTTACCTGAAGTGTTTGCTCAAATCGACGCTTCACTCAAGCCTCGACCAACTAGCCTAAAAAGAAAAATAAAAGAGGCACAAGAATACTCATAAAATATAAGAAGCTCTTACTTGACAGAGGCAGCACGACTGTACAGCAAATCCGGTGTAGGACTGACCGGATCTGGTGGAGGACTAACCGAATCCGACGTGAGGACTGGCCAGATTTGGTGTGAGGCAAGGCTGGGTGACTGGTGCAGATCCGGTGGAGGACTGACCGGTGGGCGCTATATGGTGGTTGACCAGTGGGCGTCTAGCATGGATCCAATGGCATCTGGTGTTGATCCAGTAGGTATTTAAGATTCACCAAGAAAACCCATACAAGACACCAAAAACTTACCCAAAACGCCGATTCTGGAAAGCGATGATGTCGACGGCAGGTCTAAAATTGGGCGGCGGTAAGATAGAACCACACAATGAGTGATCTGAAAGAGAAATATTAGACGGAGATGGTGAGATTGGCAGTGATGGGTGCACATGGAAGCCGAACCAATGGTGCTCGCAATCGATCGCGCATTGGAGGTGCGATGCAGAGGAGTGATGGGTTACAGGAAAGAGACAAAATCAGTGCAAAGGAGGGTCGTTCGTTGGAGTGATGGCTAAAATCGACGGTAATAGGCTGGGTTACGGGAAGGAGACGAAATGTAGAAGAGGGAGAGAGACAGTTATCGTGAGGGGGATTGTAGCATGAGAAGGAGAATGAGGGGGATTTTCTAATTTGATAACTGTTTTTATTTATTTAAAATAATAAGTTAATTATTTTTTATATTTTATTTGATAATTTTGGTAAGAGGGAAACCAAATTTGACAGAAAAATGAAAATGGGGAGGGAGGAAAATAAAAAATAAAGATTAAAAAAAAAAATTTATATTTTACTTGACATGAAAAATATGTAAGAGCTTCTTATACTTGACACGAAAAACGTGTCAAGCAAGACCTTATATTACTTGACACGAAAAACATGTCAAATAATAACGTGAAAATATCCGAAACATTCTGTCAATCTCTGCTTTTTTTTAACTCTTTTACTTGACATTTTCTTTCCTAAAAGGTCATTACTTGACATTTTTTTCCAAAGAAATGTCAAGTAATTAAAAACTACACGTGTCAAGTAATGTAGATTTTGTAGTAGTGACTATCGAGATTCTTGTCCATCTCTCTTTCGGCTTAAGAAGGCAGTGGTGAGAATGAGGCTTTCTTTTCTTCTAAGAGATTCAATTTTCATATTCGACTATGATCCTCTTTCGGCAGTACAGAATTTCTGCCTCAACGAGTCTCCGACAACTCAACCTCGACTCCTGAATGGTGGCTTAAGGAAGCAAGGAGGCTCACGAAACATAGTAACATCATGCGACAAATAGCTAGATATACAATAAGAAAACTCAACTAAAAAGAATACGGACGGGATATTTTCCTAAGGGAATACAGAAGATAAAAACGTAAAAATGAGTGAAAATGAAGGCTAATTAATGGTATAGATTAGATGGTTTAACACTAGTTTTCTTACTTCAAATTATATAATAATCATTAGTTGTCTTTGGTTTTCTTTTCGAGCCTTGTCTTTAAGGTGTGAGATTTTCTTTTCTTTCGTAATTTATCTAGCGTTATATATTTTGTACTTTTGTGTCAATTTTGTTTTTTTTTTTTTTTTTTTTTTTAAGCCTAGTAACTTAAAAAGCCCAACCCACAACCTATTTTATTTTAATGCATGTTTAGGAATGATTTTTTTTTTTTTTTTTTTTTTTTTTTTTTTTTTTTTTTTTTTTTTTTTTTTTACTTTCAAAAAGTTCAAAATTACTCTTATACTTCAAAAATACTTTTACTATTAATTTATGAAAACTATTAGAATATGAACAAACACCATTAATATTCTATTACTCTATTTTCTATCTTTTTACTCTCATCTGTAATTTAATAGTCTCATTTTACTCTGATTTTTGTATATTTGAAAATAATAATAAATTAATAAATAAAATTGTCCACTTGAATTAGGGTGTATAAACTACATGAACAAGAAAAAGAAAAATGGAAGCCCCAAGGGATCATAAAACTTAAATATTATAACAATGTTGTATGTTGGTGGTTGAGTATGTATTACTAGTCAAATACATTTTTTTTTCTATTTGGTTTTTTACCGTTTTAAAAGGATAAAATTTGATTTTAGATTTTGTAAGGCTTTGTGGGATTTTATGTTTTAACATAAAGTTTTGGTTTTTATTTTGAGTACCGGAAAAATTCGTGTAAAAGCTGATCAAACAGGAGAAGAATGTACGTATCTAGAAAATAAAATTAGATTGTAAAGATTGTAACGTTTCTCCAATTTTTCAATTTGAGATCCTCAATAGAAAAAATATACTGAATTGATATATTTAATAGACTTGTTTGTCCAAGATACATCAAAATTATTGAACCATCTTTTGTAAGTCACATTTGTACCTTTGAAATAGTTTCACACACCTGTTCTAGAATTAGTTTGCAAAATTACTCATAAACTTGGGCGGGTAGTCGTGGAGTTAAAACAACTTCAAGTGGAGCTTTTCTATCACTGGCCAACCCTTGACTTTCTTCCATATCAAGGAGTTCTTCTGATGGTCTATCAATTTTAAACCCATGTAGCAAGTTTGCTAGCGTAAGATGCATTATGTTAAGGGAAAATGAGATGGCAGGACATATCCTTCGACCATTTCCAAATGGTATCAATTGAGGGCTTTGTCCTCTAACATCAATATACTTTTGGCTTGTTAAAAATCTTTCTGGTCGAAATTCACAGGCATGCTCCCAAATAAGTGGATCTTTTTGGAGTTTTTGAGCATTAATAACGAGACGTATCCCTCTTGGGATGTGGTAGCCAGAAATTGTGCAATCTTCTGTAGATTCACGAGGGACTAAAAGAGGTCCAGGTGGATGTAGTCGTAGAGTTTCCTTCACAATAGCTTGAATATATAATAGATTTTTTACATCTGACTCTTTCACTTGTCTTTCTCTTCCAATTTGTTTGTCTAATTCAAGTTGAGCCTTCTTCAATGCATCTTCATTGTTGAGAAGTAAAGAAAGAGCCCATGTCATTGTAACTGACATAGTATCAAATCCACCTAATATCAAATTCTGCATTGATTTGAATAAAAGTTACTTATTTATATTCGATCTATGAGACCATCCATAAATTTAGGATGAATTGTCACAAAGTTTTAAGTGCTATTTGGTTAAATAGTCTATTTTAATTTATTTTTTTTTGAATAATATCAAATTTTACTCTGTTTTAAATAATAATAAAAAAAAATCCTTAAAATTTAAAGTTAAAATTCTATTTTAATAAAGAAATCCCACAACTCTTTAATCTTAGACTTGTTTGTTAGTCATTTAGTTTTAGATTTATATGTTTTAAAATGATGTTTGGTTTTCTTACAACTTCAGTACCCATATAGTTGTACCTTTCCTAACTATGCACTTAAGTACTTTATCAAAATTTCAAAATAAAAATTAGTTTTGAAAAGTATTTTTTTAGTATTCAAAATGAGCTTTATTTTCAAAACACTTACTCGAATGTAGACAAATTAACAAGGAAATAAGTACGTGGAATTAGTATTTATAATTTTAATTTTTAAAAAACCAAATGATTATAAAAAAAACATACACTTCTCAAATTTCTCAAATTCCTTCGTTTGATTGCAAAATCTTCCAATTCTCTTATAATCTAAAAATTTCTTAAATCCTTTCCATTTTTTATCACCAAAAGCCTTCCTATTGTTTTTTTTCTTTTAATGTGGAAAAAAAAAATTAATTTTCAACCCAAACTTATCTATTTTTGTTAATTTTAACGTCAATGAAGATTTTTACAAGGTTATGTTACTATCTAAAAGTGGCTATAGGAGAGAAACATTTGATGTCCCTTTTTGTCCCTTTCAATTGATGGTCATTGAAATATTTTACGTACTTTCACAGTTAAGTAATTAAAAAAAAAAAAAAAAACTCATTTTATCTCTAATATCTTACTCTACATTAAATAAGGGGAAAAGCAATTCTAAAAATCACATTTTATTCTCTAATCTTTAATTCACAAAAAATAAAAATAAAAAAACACATTTTTATCTTTAATAATCTAAGAGAAAAAATTATCTGGATTTTTTTTTTTTTTTGAATATTGGCTTTCATCTACGTATGAAATTAAAAATATAATCAAATTATTAAAAAAAAACAAAACTATGTGAGAGATGATTATCACGAAATTTTTAAAAATAATAAAAATTAATTATTTTGGTTTATTTTAAAGTTTAATGTAATTAAATTATCCAAAAATCAAAATGAATGATTTTTTTTAAAGGTATTATAATTAAACTATGGATTGGGAGAATCAAATCTGTGACCTCAAATTCAATAGTACGAGTACTATGTCAGATGAGTTATACACTTTATCATGAAATTAAAAAAAATCATGGTTTAAATCAAAGTTTGAAATAAAGAAGATAATCAAATAATCAAAATTAAAATTAAAAAAAAGAGATAATTATAAAAATGTTTTTTTTAAAAAAATAGTATAAAATTAAGAGATAATAAATAATACAAATTCCAGTATCAAACACATATTTTTAACCAAGTAACTACGAATTTAAAAATAATAATACTATTATTTTTTATTTGAATTGAAGTTTAAAATTAGAAAGATAATCAAATAAAATAAATTTCTTTTACGAAGCATTATTACAAAATATTTTAATTTATATATTCTTTTATATATGTTTAATTTATATAATCTTATATATTACATTTTATACTCAATTAAAATAACTATTATTTTTCTTCACCCAACTTCCAAAATTTTTATAAATTTTTTATCATGACTTATTTAAAAAATAAAACTCTCTTACTCATAAATTAAACGTAGTATCAAATTAGTATATTAAATTAAGTACACAAGTTAGTGAAAATTGAAACGATCATGGTAAAATGTGCAAGAGTTTAAATTTGGTAAAATTGAAAGTTGAGGACAAAATTAAAACAACGGATCTATTCAAGGTAAAAAAGATCTTTTTAATTTCTATACTTTTCAAATTTAATTCTAATTTCTAAGTTTCCATTTGGTAACTATTTTATTTTTTGTTTTTGATTTTAAAATTAAGCATATGGACATTGTTTCCATCTCATATTTCATTCTTTGTTATTTACTTTTCACCAATTGTTTACAAAATCAAGCCAATTTTTTAGAACTAAAAAAAATTATTTTTAAAAAGTTGTTTTTATTTTTAAAAAGTTGTTTTTATTTTTAAAAGTTTGCTAAGAATTAAATTATTGTACCTTCTAAAGATGAAAATCGTTGAAAAAAATGTGGATAAAATAAACTTAATTTAAAAAAAAAAAACAAAAAAACCCAATAATTATCCAAGAAACCTAAACAACATGTCAAAATTAATTTAGGGATATCAAATTTTTAAATAATTATTTAATTCCAACTTGACAAGTTGATACAGAATTAAATATGTAAATGTCATTTCAGACATTGATTTTTGATCCCACGGACAGGGGGTTAAATAAAAAATTTCAAAATAAGTGATGTCAAAATGATTTATTGAAATGAAGTTTTTATACAAGAGGGCATTAAAACAAAATAATTGAATCTTTTTCAAAAAGGAAAAAAATCAAAATAATTGAAAATCATAGTAGATAGAATATGGCCAAAAAAAAGTGGAGGAAATTACTAAAATGGTAACCTTGTATGGGATTAAAGAGGTCTAGTTTACTTTTAACTAATCTTATTGTATGTCCAAAAAACATTTGTAAATTGTTATATAGGGGTGAGCAAAGAAATTCGAAAAATAAAAAGCCACATGACCGAAATCGGCCAAACCGAGTGAGGGCAAACGAATTTGTAATAGTGTTGATTGATAGTCGATTTGAACTTTTACAAATCGATAAGTCGATTGAACAGCCAAGAAAACAATAAAATTTCAACTACTACAAAAAAAAATAAAAGTTTATATATGATGAACTAAAAGATTACTTCTTTAATTAGCTATAGTTAGTTTGTTAGTTTTGACTTTAACTATAGTTAGTTTGTTAGGATTTGAGTTTTGACTTTAACTATAGTCAGTTTGCTAGGATTTGATGTAACTAGAAGATTTACTTCTTTAATTAGCTTAGTTAGTTTTGAACAAACTTGTAATCCTCCTCTATAAATAAAGCCTCTTCTCTCATTTTGAGAGGAGATTCATTGATTCAAAATATTAGACTCTTGATTCACACCAAAAATTGGTATCATAGCACTTCAAGATTTGGGAACCGATGGCGGGAAGGAAAGCCCATCAACCAATCGAAGGAGATGTTCACGGGCAAGAACAAGAGGTGGAAGATACTCCCACCCTCTCTCCAAGAACCTCAACTTCAACCCGACGCTTGCTGTTCGTTGAGAACTCATTGGAGAGAATTTATGGCACCTTAACAAACCTTCATTCAAAGGTTTGACTTTGTGATCAAACACCAATCAGACAAGGAGAATAAAGTAGCTGATGCTCTAAGTCGAAAGAATTCTCTCCTTACTATCTTAACTACCAAAGTAACTGCTTTCTCTCATCTCCCATGCTTATATAAAGAAGATGTTGATTTTGCTGAGATATGGTATAATTGCACCATCTTTATAAAGACTAATGATTTTCATATAGTGGATAGTTTCTTATTCGAGGGAGAGCAATTGTGTATTCCACACACTTTCCTTCGAGAAGCACTTCTAAAAGAAGCACACTCGGGAGGATTGGCTGGATATTTTTGTCAAAACAAAACTTTTGAACTAGTGACTGCTCATTTTTATTGGCCACAAATTCGGAAGGATACAAATAACTTTTTTAAGAGATGTTTTATTTGTCAAAAGCAAAAGGCACAAGCACTAATGCGGGTCTATATTCACCATTACCTATTCCAATAATTATTTGGGAAGACTTATCAGCTGACTTTGTACTTGGTCTTCCAAAAACCCAACGAGGATATGATGCAGTAATGGTGATAGTGGACCGTTTCAGTAAAATGACTCACTTTCTTGCTTGCAAAAAGATAAATGATGCAGTTTATATAGCCAATCTCTTCTTTGAAGAGATTGTTCGACTTCATGGAGTGCCCAAGTCCATTGTATCTAATAGGGATGTCAAATTCCTTAGCCATTTTTGGTGTACACTATGGAAGAAGTTTGATACAACATTGAAATTTAGCACTACCTCACACCCTCAAACTGATGGGCAGACAGAAGTTACAAACAGAACATTGGGAAATCTTATACGTTGTCTAAGTAACTCAAAACTGAAACAATGGGATTTGTCCCTTGCCCAAGCATAATTTACCTTTAATAATATGAAAAATAGATCAATAGGAAGATGCCCCTTTGAAGTTGTATACACTAAAACTCTAAGACTAACTTTTGACCTTGCTAACTTGCCTTCTGTAGTGGATGTTAGTATTGAGGTTGAAAGTATGGCTGAAAGAATTCAAAAGCTTCATGAAGAAGTCCATGATCATTTGGAGAAGACTACCTTGTCTTACAAAGAATCTAGAGATAAGTCTAGAAGAGAAGTTAATTTTGAGATGGGAGACCTAGTAATGATCAACCTATGCAAAGCTCGATTTCCTACCGGTACGTACAACAAATTGAAAGATAGACAACTTGGACCATTTCAAGTATTAGAGAAATATGGCACCAATGCATACAACATTGAATTACCAACAGATTTGCACATCAATCCAGTATTCAACTTGCCTCGCGGATGAGTCCAATCTTGAGGGAGTGGATTTGATGTAACTAGAAGATTTACTTCTTTAATTAGCTATAGTTAGTTTGTTAGTTTTGACTTTAACTATAGTTAGTTTGTTAAGATTTGAGTTTTGACTTTAACTATAGTCAGTTTGTTAGGATTTGATTTAATAGAAGATTTACTTCTTTAATTAGCTTTAGTTAGTTTGTTAGTTTTGAACAAACTTGTAATCCTCCTCTATAAATAAAGTCTTGGTTCACACCAATATCTCAAGATATTTGTTTTATAGTTATATATTATATTTTAGTTTAATGTAATTAGTATATATTATTAATAGTTATTATTTAAAATGGAAAAGGCATGCTTTATAGGTAATGATATTACTTTTTTTTTTTTTTTAAAAAAAAAAAAACATTATTTTCAATTTTTTCCATTAGCATTATTTTACCCTTTTTCTTCTTCTTTTCTTTTCTCTCCCTCATTTCTCTTTCATTCTTTTTTTTTTCTCCTTTTCTTCTTTTTCAACCAATCTTTATTATTATTATTATTATTATTATTATACTATTTATTTATTATTATTATTTTTTTTGCATTTTCTATTCTTTGTTCTTCTCTTCTCTTACCTTTTATTGTGTACTCTTAAGTTTTTACTTGCTTTTGGATTTTTCTTCGTTTTTTTTTTCTACTAGGTCGTTGGAGATCAAAACTAAAAAAGTCGACCTACCCCACCAAAAACTCGGTTGTTTCGTGTTACAAAGTTCATCAAAATCGACGAACATCGACTCACACAAACCGAAACGTCGGTGGTCAACAACAGTCGAGCCAAAATTAAAAATCGAGAATATGAAATAGTTTTTTAAGATATTGATTTCATTGGAAATATTCATGCCTCACTTTTACAAAAATATATATTTGATCAATGTCGAAGTTAAAAAGTATTTAAAAAAATTATAAAAACAAGTTGTTAAAATATATATAAATTATTGAATAAACATTTCACTTTTTCATATGAACAAAAACACTTATTAATTATAGGGCAAATATCAATTTATACTTCTAAACTTTAGTTGTATCAATTTAAACTCTAAATTAATAATTGTATCAGTTTGAACGCTAAACTTTAGGAAATTATCAATTTAAATCCTGAACATTCATAAATGTATCAATTTAAACCTTTCATTATATTATATTGGTTAAACATAGTGTGAGACTTGTAATTTTAACCATTAAACTTCTAAACTTACATAAGTTTAATTGAAAGAATAAAATGTTTTGCATAATATTTTTCAAACTAAATCTAAAGAAAGAAACAAATCGATATACTTATGAAAATTCGTGATTTAAATTGGTACAATTATTAGTTTGAGGTTAAAATTGATGTAATTCACAAAGCTCATGCGTATAAATTGATATTTGCCCTGAATTATATTATATTCATATAATATAATATATTATGATAATTAGAGCATTTAAATAATATGCACTTTACCAAGCATGTTGCTTTAATGATTGTATCAGCATCGTAGCTGAAATGTCCTCCATGATCTTCTTCAACAGCAGAAATCATTACATCCATGAAGTCTTGTTCTTCCATCTCCCCTTTATTGCAATAATATTTCCTCTCTCGATGTTGTTGGAGGAATTTATGGAGGGTCTCGTCTAATATTTGGGCAGTCTTGTTCATGGCTTTCTCATGTCTTCCTATGTCCAACCAACTCAAAAATGGAAACGATTCTGAAGGAATGAATTTTCCAAAGAATTTCAAGAAATCCTTCAACGCCTTTCGACACTTTTCGCTGCCAACATGGTCGTCGAAGGCCGTGGCAAATCGCTTTCCAATCACCATCTTGAAGATGGTGTCAAGGGTTACGTCTACGAACCGCTTCTTCATTTCCACCACAACTTTCTCACTTTTCTTATTGTTTTGGTGGCAGTATAACTCATACAGTTCCTTCATCCAGCAATGAACCTCAGATGCTCTAACTCGTTCGAGTTGCTTGACGCGTTTGTTTGTGAAGAGTCCAAGGGTGGCTAGTTTGCGTATATAGCGCCAGTATGGATTGTATGGGCTGAACCCCACCATGGCATAGTCATAGGCAAGAAGCTTTGACGCAAGCAGCTTTGGACGAGACGCAAATATTCTATCGTTTGTGATAAAACACTCTGCTGCTATTTCCCAATTGCTCACAATCAATGCCTTCTTTCTACCGAACCTAAACGTGAATATTGGTCCATACGCATCTGCCATTTTGGCCAACGTTATGTGAATTGGCTCCTTTGTACTGAGTAGATGGAGGTGGCCAATCACCGGCCAAGTGCCACCAGCTTCCGGTGGGAGTCTCTTCCGTTTATCGAAAGATCTCCGGTGCATAATGAACATGGCATAGAAAAAGAAGACAAGGGCGAAGATTATTCCGGTTACGGCGTGAGTTTGTTCCATTTCTGGTTCTCTAATAATGTTTCCAAGTTTTCAGGGTTTGGAGAATTGAAAAGTGTTTGTTTATATAAGAAGTCATATAGCTTTATGGACTACAAAATGAAATTAAATGGAGTTTGTTCTCTCCATTCTTTTATATATATGCACACATGTTCATTTTAATCGGATAAAATTTTACTCTCTGCAATAATTCATCTTGAATTATAGGGACTAAATAGAAACAAAATGTATAACTCAAGAGGCAACAATATAACTTTGTAAAACCTAAGAACCAAGTAGATAAATTTAAAATTCAAAGATAAAGAGTGAAAATGTTTAAAATATAAAGAACTAGACAGAGTTAGAAAGGGCAAAAACTGGTACTTAAATAAGAAATTTTGAAAAAAAGAAAGTATGTGTACTCATATATTTTGAATAAGAAATGTATATAGTCTTGGTCAAAAATAACTCTTTTAGTTATTTTTAATATTTTTAAGATATATTTTTATCATTAATATCTATTTACATAGCATCCTTAAGACCCACATTTATTTTATACGGTAGTGTGCTATAAGACCCACATTCGTCTTATACGGTAGTATGTTATATTGGTAACTCAATTTTGTGAAATTTTGTTTAAAAAAAATGGAGATAAATAAGAAAAAAGAATTTTGGAAGTTTGAGGTTGGAGAATTATTATTATTATTATTATTATTATTATTATTATTATTATTATTATATAATAGAAAAGGAAATAAGATGGAAAAAAATAAGAAAAGAAAATTATAAACGAGAGTTTGCATATATTGGAAAAGAAACCATTTTGAAAAAGAAAAATAAAAGTTTGGCCATTTCTTTTGAAAGAAAAGACAATAAAAGAAAAGACAAGGAATGGATGAGGGCAAGCCACGTTGATACAAGAAAGAGAGAGATACAAAAATAAAAGTTTGGCCATTTCTTCGTAAAAATATTGTTATTAAAATTAAAAAAATAATAATAAGAGAGAATTCTGGAGGAGAGAGGAAAAAGGAAAAAAATAGAAAAGAAAGAAAAGAAGAAGAAAAGAAAAACGAAAAGGAGAGAGAGCTCGAAAGGGGAAAGTTGAAACTCGTCGAAAACTCGCTGGAGGAGAAGGATAACGCCGGAGACTCACCGGAGAAGAGAGATAACACCGGAAAAAGGATGGAGGAGGTTGTTAGGCAAGAACTTTGACCTTTGTAAAGCTCTTTATCTCTTTAAAGTTTGGAGAATATGAAAAGCATACAAGTCTGGGACACACGTCGGGTTTTATATTTGGGACAATTGCAACTTTAATAATAAAATACATTGAAATTTTGAAGCTTGTCCTTAGTTTATGGTTTTTTTTTTTTTTTTTTCAGATATAACAAATCTCACCCCTGCAGTCATGATTTAGTGACTCTCATCTAGAATTTGATTGCTATTTGATTTCTATGTGGTTGTTGTGTGAAATTAATTTTATAAAATTTATAATATTTTCAATTTTTAAAATCAAATTGATTTTTAAAATTATTTGATGAAAAATTAAAAATTTGGAAAATCAATACAAAATGGAAATATGGATTTTTCCATTAAATCATCAACTAGCTCACACAAAATCCATTTTCATTTGGCTTCAATAACTCGAAACATGAGCTACATCTCATGCAGTCATCTTCTTTGCATAAAAAACCATAATAAATAAAGAAGATTGGAGTGGAATTGAGGCATGCATCTACAGAAAAATTCGGGTTGAAGAAATTGTTCTTCAAGTGGGTTGTAGCAGTGAGCTTTTCTCAAAGTTCCTTTCATTCAAGCTAATTTTGAGTCCCACAACTCATTTTAAAGCTCCAAGAGATTATGGGGAAGATCTTGAGATGATTCACATCAAGATTTAGAGAAGATTACAGTTGAGAATCAAGATCTCAAGGAGTTCTACAAAGGTACAAACCCTCTTGTGATTGACGAGCTTGCTTTAGTTACTGCCAAAATTAATGTATTAGAGTGCTTAATGATCATTGTTGCTTCCGCTTCATGCTGATATACTTTACATCTATGTCTCCAGCTATCTATCTAGTCTTACCTCTGAAATAGAAGTTTATTGAGCCGGCGCTGTTGAGCCAACCCTCACCTATGCAAATCTACGGATAATCCCGAATAAACCGGAGTTCATAGTTAGCTCAGAATTAAGATCAAGTTACCTCGGTCATCACTTTGAAATAGTCAGTCTTAAACAATAAACAACATTATAAAGTAAGCATGACTTATTTCGTGGTCCGATCTTGTACAAGCTCATTGCACAAGACACCCTCACTGCTTATGTCATGACATGTACGAACTAGAATCTCCATAAAGATATCCTTTTAAGTCAATCAGTGATTAAAGAAAGACATGCGGTCTATTTTAATGTGCTAGGTGGCAATGTAACTTTTTATGTTTTCATTTATATATAGTTTTCGGTTTTTTTTTTTAGTTCATTTTTTCCTTTTTGATTCCTTTTCATTTAAGTCGCAATATTGTCTTTTCTTTCTTTCTACGTACTCTTTTAACAATATTAATTTGTTTTTAAATTCATAACTTCTTGTTTTTATTATTTTTCTTGATGTATACAATATCATTTATTTTCAATTATTCACTTGAAAAGTCGAAATGTAAAATAATGAGATGAGAAAGTATACTTCATAACTTAAAAAGTGGTATTTAGGACTTCATGATCGATTTCTTTTTTGTTTTATAGTTTTTATTTATCTTCTTATTTTCTTTTTTTTTTTTCATCTACACAGTTATTTATTGTCAACCATAGTGTTAAATTTCATCGACATGTGTCAATATTTCTACGAAATTTTTAGGTTTCCACATGTTCGATATCAACACAAGGAGTGAAAATTTAAATATCGATTTTTTTTGTTTTTATAATTTTTCTAGAAATATCCATCAAAATCGATATTTACATCAACTTTTCGTAAAATTAAGACCTTAATGTTGCAATCAACATCAATATTTTAAATCTTGTTGTCAACTAATCATTTAAAGATTGAGAGTTGTGTTTCACAACATTTAAAAAGTAAAAACAAAATTGTAAAAAAAATATGTAAAAACAAAAAAACAAAAAGCTAAGATTGACATGTAGCACAATTAAAATGGGTCACGTTTTTGCTAGCAAGGGTTAGGTGAGTTTTGACTTTTAAATGTATGAAACCAAAATTATGAAGTAGTTCAAAGAAGTTATCAACATCCACATACTATGATGAGACACCGAGCTGTAACACCCTATTTAAATCATTTTTCTTCAATTACGTAAGGGTTTGGTAATTCAATAGATTCTACCTATAGTTTTAAGTATTCATTAATAAATTTTTTATTATGATTTAATTTTGTTGAAATATTTCAAAGGGTAGAATTATTTATGAAAGAGTTGCAAATATAGACATTAGACCTAAAGTATTAGTAGACATAACATAATGTAAAAAAAATTACAAATATGACCAATTTAAATAATCTATCAGTGATAGATCATATTATTGGTAGGAGTTTATCAATGATAGACCATATCACTGATAAGAGTCTATCAACAATAGAAGTCTATCGCTGATAGACATGTCTATATTTGCAATTTTTTTTAAATGATGTTATATGCTTGGTTATTATTCCTAAAAATGCTACCAACTGCAATTACTTTTTTCTTAAAGAAAGAAACAAAATAATACTTGCAAATTATTATGACACAAAAGTTATATATAAAAGCTAAAAATTAAAAATATCAATTCAAACAGATAAGGATTAGACATCTCTTACTTTTTCTTTGAAAATTTGGTCACTCCGACTACTACTGTCCTGACCGACATTGGTCTGCCATCAAAGCTACTACTACCCTCTCTACCAACGACCATCTCCACCTTTGCCACCTCAACACCGACAACCTCAGTCGTGTCTTCTTGTGCCTTTTAAGAGACTACGATCACGCGAGATTTGCCCTAAAGGTGGTGGATAAAAGCGTGGATTTTTGTTGAAAGGACAAAATTGGAATATACACTTAACGAAAATAGAAGAAAATTAAAATTTAAATATTTTTCCATATTTACTAATTTTCAAACACTGAATGTACGCTTGCAATTAAAGATTTTGTATTTCTCACCCATTACAAATTCTCATATTCTAAGTCATTTCTTCATCTTTCCAGCATTGGTCTTGAGTATTTGGGCCTTGTGAAGAATGGTCAGGCCAACAATTTGTGGTATCAGAACATCTAAACATCATCAAGGTCAATATTCTTATCAAAATTCTCAAGAAATCAAAACTCGATACTCATTCAGATAAAAAATGGTTGTTGCAATGTATGAGATTGAGAAGTTTGATGGGAATGATGATTTTGGTCTAGGGAAGGCAAAAATCAAAGCCATTCTTGGACAACAGAGAGCACACAAGGCTTTTTTGGATCCATCAACTTTGTCATCCACTATATCAGTAAAAGAAAGAGAAGACGTGGAGCTTACAACATATGGGACTTTAGTTTTGAATCTCAATGACAATATTTTGAGGCAAGTAATTGATCAAGACAAGATCTACAGGATGTGGGTCAAGTTGGAAGGTCTTTTTGCAACCAAGGATTTCCTCAATAAGATGTATCTAAGGGAGAAGTTCTTCACGCTCAAGATGGATTCTGCCAAGCCTCTTTCAGATAATTTGGATGAGTTAAAGAGGATAGTCTCAAAGTTTAAGAGCCTTGGTGAGAAAATTGGCGACGAGAATGAGGCTTTATGCTATTAAACTCTCTACCCGAAGCCTATATGGAGGTGAAGAGTGCCCTGAAATATGGTAGAGAATCATTTACCACTGATGCCATCATTTCAGTATTAAGAATTAGAGAGTTAAAGCTTCAGTCAGTCAAGAAGGAGTAGCCTACTGCAGAGGGGCTGTTTGCCAAGGGGAAGAACAAGTAGAATCAGTCTAAGGGGAATAAAAACAAGTCAGATGAAGAGAACAAACCTAAAACCAAGCTGAGATGCAACTACTGCAAAAAGAAAAGTCATTTGATGAGAGATTGCTACAATATGAAAAGGTAAAACCAAGAAAAGGAGAGGATCAGAAGGGAAAACAACCAGAAGCTTCAGTGGTTGAAGGTTCCTACTTTTATTTCGATGTTTTAGCCTCCACTAGAAACTAAACCAACCAAATTAGTCCTCTTCGGAAACATGACTAGGTACTTGACTCGGGTTGTACCTATCACATGACACCTTTCAGACCTTGGTTTAATACTTACAAGGAAATAGATGGAAATCTGTGTAGATTGGAAACAATGAAGCCTGCATGATCAAAGGGGTTGGATCAGTGTCCTTGAAGCTAAAGGATGGATCAATCAAGCTTCTAAGAAATATGAGACATGTACCTTCGCTCAAGAGAAACTTGGGATCTTTGGGCATGTTGGACTCCATTGGGTGCGAATGCAGAGGAAAAGGTGGAGTTCTTGAGGTGATCAAGGATTCTAAGATTGTGATGGTTGGTGAGAAGGTCAATGACCATAATATCGTGAGAAGAGTAGAGATGATGACATGTGCCTACACGGTTTCAACTATAAAGGCTGACTTGTGGAGACTATCCCATATTAGTGAAAAAATGATGCAAGCACTGTCCAAGCAAGGAATTCTGTCCAAAGGTATCAGTGAGCACCTTTCCTTCTGTGAACACTACATTTTAGGTAAAGCAACAAGGAAAAGTTTCACAAAATGGCTCAAGGTATTTTCTAATCTTTAGTGGCTAAAGGTATTTTCTAATCTTTAGTGGCTCAAGGTATTTTCTAATCTTTATAGATGATTTTTCTAGGAAGAGTTGGATATACTTTCTTAAAACTAAGGACCAAGTTTTTGGAAATTTTAAAGAATGGAAAGCCATGATAGAAAATCAAACATCTAAAAGTTTAAAAGACTTTAGAACCAATAATGGGCTAGAGTTTTGCAATGAACACTTTAATAAATTTTGTAGTGAGAATGGTATAACTAGGCATAGAACAGTGGGGTATACACCTCAACAAAATGGGGTTGCTAAGAGGTTAAATAAAACCATAATGGAAAGGGTTAGGTGTCTGCTCTCTGATGCTATCATAGGAAAAAATTATTAGGCAGAAGCTGCAGCATATACAGTGTATACCTTGAATAGGTGCCTTCACACATCTTTAGAGTTGCTTACCCTGAGGAAAAGTGGACTAATCATCCTCTTAACCTAGATAACCTCAAGGTCTTTGGATGTGTAGGGTTTGTACACAAAAATAAGGGAAAGTTAAGGGCCAGAGCAGTCAAGTCCATGTTTGTAGGCTTTACAGAGGTTGTCAAGGTGTTTAAAATCTGGCATCCGGTTGAGAGGAAGTTCATAGTGAGTAGAGACATCGCCTTTAGGGAAGAGATGTTTACACAAAAGGAGAAAAAGTTGAGGATGAAGGAGAGTCATCCAACACAAGAATTGAGGTCAAGTTACCAACTGAGCAGCTAATTGAGTCTAGCCAAACTAGGGACATAGGAGAAACTGAGGAAAATGTAGGGGAACGTGAGGAGACAGCATGTGACCAACCTGATTTAAGCTAGTATGTCTTATCTAGGGATAGACAAAGGAGAACTATCACACCTCCAGCTAGATATACTGAAATGAATTATATGAATCTGGTTTTAAATGTTGTGGTAGCTCTTAACTAACCAAGAATCAATTACCTTTGAGGAAGCAACAAGTTGTGCTAATGCGAGGGATTGAATTGAAGCAATGAATGAGGAGGTGCATTCACTAAAAGTGAATGACACATGGTCTTTAGTTCCTCTACCAAAGGGTTACAAACCTATTGCCTCTAAATGGATTTTCAAACTTAAAGAAGGAGTATCCTGTGATCAAAAGCCTAGGTATAAAGCTAGATTAGTTGCAAAATGGTTCACTCAAAGGGAAGGAATAAACTATTATGAGATTTTCTCTCCTGCTGTAAAACAGACTTCCATAAGATTTATTCTATCCTTAGTTGCTCAAAATAATCTAGAATTGTATCGACTAGATTTAAAAAACTACTTTTCTTCATGGGCATCTAGAGGAGACAATCTATATGACGCAACCTAAAGGATTTGAAGTTAAAGGAAAAGAAAATCTCTTTTGCTTACTCAACAAGTCTATATATGGGTAAAACAATCATCTAGGTGCTGGTATAAGAGATACAATGATTATATTTCTAGCATCGAGTTCAAAAGAAGTTCATTTGACATATGTGTTTATGTAAATACAGGTTCTTACAAGGACAAGGTTTACCTGCTCATATATGTAGATGACATGTTGCCGGCAGGTAGGTCCAAAGGAGATCTAACCCATGTTAAAAAACTCTTAAAAAGAGAGTTTGATATGAAGGACATAGGAGAAGAAAGCAAGATCCTAGGAATAGAGATCCAAAGGAACAATGAGAAGTCTGTTCTAAGCATCAATCAGTCCACTTACTTTGAGAAGATCCTTAAAAGGTTCAACATGAATTATGCTAAACTTATGAGCTTACCTATTGCTCAGCACTTTAAGCTTTCCTTAACTAACTCTCCTAAGGATTCTAACCAAGAACATCAGAAATAGATGGTTGTCATACCCTATAGTCAAGAACTCGGAAGCCTAATATATTTAATGATTTCTATTAGACTTGATCTCTCATATTTAGCTAGCTTAGTAAGTAGATATATGTCTAATCCTTGTAAGAGACACTGGGAGGCTATTAAATGGATCTGAAGGTACCTGGTTTGCTCTAAAATATCAAAATTAGTCTACCAAAGGTTAGTTGAACAAAACCTAAAGTTTTATGGATATGTGAATGTTGACTATGCCAATGATTTGGACAAAAGGAGTTCCTTAACAAGCCACTTTTTCCTTTTTGGTTCGAATCTAACCAGTTGGAAAGCATCACTATAGCCTATAGTAACCTTATCTACAACAGAAGCTGAATATATGGCTTCAACGAAGCAATCAAAAAAGCATTGTAGCTCAAAGGATTGCTGAAAGACTTTAGAATAGATCAAACAGTAGTGAAACTCTACTCTGATAACCAAAGTGCTATCCATTTATCCCAAAATCCACAATTCCACATTAGAACTAAGCAGATTGATATCAAGTATCATTTCATTATAGATAAAATTGAGATAGGGGAGGTAGAAATTTTAAAGGTTCATACTTCAGAAAATGCAGTTAACATGTTAACAAAACCTGTTTCAAAGTTTAAATTGTTTAAATGTTTAGAACAGGTTGGCTTTGAGCTTCTAGACACAGGGTAGATAAACCGGTCAAAATTACGAAGATCAGAAGATTGCAAGGCATTGGAGTAAAGGTGGAGAATTTGAAGAAGCTTTTTGACTCAACTACCTCAGTTTTTTGTTTGTTTATAACTAACTTTGTAAATGGCCAGTTGGTATACTCTATAAATACCACTGATTTTAAATTCAAATAAGAGAGTTATCATCATTTTCCTTAGTTTTCTATAAACAAAAAAATCTGTACACAATCTTCATCAGTAAAAGAATCCAAATCTTCTAGTGGACGTAGGTAATCTTGTCGAAACACATAAACACTAAGCCTCCATCTTCTTGCCTTATCTTTCTTGTTCATACGAGTGTTTTCTTTACTGCAAATCGCGAGCCATTCAATTATCTTTCAAATTGCATCAAGTAATCTGATTATCGAGTCAATCGTGCATCGATTCTACATTATCGAGTAGCTTCGAGTGCGTCATTTTCATCTTCGAGTCGCACCAAGATCGTTCAAGAATCGTCGAGTATGATCGAGTATTGGTTCTATTCCATAGGAATTGTTATCAGATTTCAGTCTAATCATGGTCATAACCATTGGACTACTGTTAAAAACATTCTCAAGTATCTTCAGAGAATGAGAGATTATATGCTCATGTATGGTCCTAAGGATCTGATCCTTACTGGATACACTGATTCTGACTTTCAAACCGATATTGATTTGAGGAAATCAACTTTGGGGTCAGTATTCACTCTAAACGGAGGAGCAGTTATGTGGAGGAGCATCAAGTAGAGTTGTATTGCAGACTCCACAATGGAAGTTGAGTACGTAGCTACAAGCAAAGCAGCAAAAGAAATAGTATGACTCAGAAAGTTTCTGACATATCTGGAAGTAGTTCCTAACATGCACTTGCTTGCCACTCTCTATTGTGATAACAGTGGATCAGTTGCAAATTCAAAGGAACCACGAAGCCATAAAAGAGGAAAGCATATCGAACGAAAGTACCATCTCATCAGGGAGATTGTACATAGAGGAGACGTCAATGTCACTCAGATTGCTTCCCAAGACAACTTAGTTGATCCATTTATGAAGGCTTTTTCGGCTAAAGTATTCAAGGGTCACCTAGTAGGACTAGGTCTATGAGTTTTGCATCACTAGGGCAAGTGGGAGAATTTATGGGTATTATAATGCCCTAGTTTATTGTATTTGTACATTTTATTCTCTCCATGTAAACTCAACATTGTATATATTTGTATATTAATCCACTAGGGTTTTATGTGGAGACATAAGATTGAATCGGGTTCGAGTAAATAGTCAAAATGATCTATGGTACATGAATGAGGTTGGGTACCTTATTCTGGTAACACCATTGGATACGGCCTACTTTGTAGTTGTTACAAAGAGTTATAAAGTGCTACATACGATGTGATCCTAAATCGTACATGTTATGACATGATGAGTGGGGGTGTCCTATGCAATGAGTTTGCATAAGACCAGAACCAAAAAATTAAGTTACTCTTACTTTATAACGTTGTTTACTGTTTAAAGACTGACTATTTCACCTAGATGACCTAGGTAACTCGATCTTAATCTGGAGCTAACTATGAACTCCTGTTCATTCAAGATTGCCACTAGATTTGCATAGTTGAAGGTTGGCTAAACAGCGCCAGCTCAATAAGACTCCCATTTCAGGGGTAAGACTGGATAAATAACTGGGGACATAAGGTGCAAGACGGAGTTCACGCCTACCCGATTTAGGGATAGGAGAAAGGTTGTTCTCTCAAGTACTGAATCCAAGTCTTGAACAAGGGGCCTCGCCCTCTCACTAGGCTAAGAGAGTTTGGTTTAGTGATTAGATCATAAACCAGTTATTCGTTAGAGAATCAGTAGGGACTTGAGGAATAAGACGTAATCTCGAGGATAAAACAGATATTTGACCCAGCCGTTATTACGGACAACCTGTGAAGGGTCGACTTGCTGATTATGGTTAAATCATGTGGACATAATATATCTATAGTGAGGGGAGTGCAACTATGGGCTTTAGTGGAATGACCCATTAGTTAACAAATGGGGATTAATTTGGTCTAATGAGTTTAGCCAATTAATCTCAGATCGTTGGAGCTCATGATCTGTAGGTCCGCGAGGTCCCCCTACTAGCTCGTAACGGACTAGCTCTAGAATAGTGTGATAAGTTAATTTGAAACGTTCAAATTAGAATTAAGGGAATTAGTAGTTATATGAGATATAATTATATGTTTAATTTTAGAATTAAATGGAATAGGAGAATTTAGATATTTAAATATGATTTAAATATATAAAGATTGTTATGTGTTAAAATTAATTTAATATTTGATATTAAATTAATTAAGTTTTATTTAATAATTAATTTATGATGTTATGTGTCTGAAGATACTTATTAAATAAAACTTTACTAATTTAAACATGTATATTGCCTATTTTACCATCGCTTTCTCTCATTGTTTTACTAATTTGAGCTATAATAACTTGTATTTCTACCAGTTATCACACCCGCAAATTTAAAACAATGCTTGTCCTCAAGCATAAACTAAGATTTTCTTTAAAGATTCAACCTCCTTTACCCTACATAGACTTCTCAAGGTGCCTTATTTAAATTTCATGAAGCAATGCCTTCTTAATTTCTATCCTGATCTCTTCCTAAAATTTTTCTAATCTTTAGGGACTGCAAGCTTAACCTTCAAAAAACTTTACTCGTTCCAGGATATTGCATGATTTATTTCAAACTTTCTCAAACCGAGGCTTTTAAGTGATTTTGACCCTTGCGTGATTCAGATATTCGTTTTGTTATCTTGCGCTGATCCGAGTGCCCAACCTTCATTTTGGCTTGCCCCCACGGGTGTCATGCAGACATCCAACTATGACAAGGTGCTCTATCTCAGTCAAAACTCATGCCCATCTCTTTATTTGGCAGCGGAGTTACGATCACTTGGTTTCTGCGTTGATCTCGATTCACACCTTCGTTTTGGCTTGCCCCCATGGGTGTCATGCGGACATCCAACTACGAGCAGGATCCGATCTCAACGTTATATAATAATTTTTTTTTTCGAATTTCTAAAAGTAACAAGGTTGAAAATAAAATTACTAGCACGCCCAAATTTAACACACAACAATGTCCTCATTGCCGAGAGACGAAATACCTCATGCGATGGACTTAGGAAATTTCGTAAAAATAGTTTTGAAGGAAAGCTGGTAGATCGTTAAATTTTAGAAATGTTTCATGAATTGACTGTCCTGAAATTAATCTGACTCTAGTACATGCGGTAAGAAACAAAGGCATAAATTTCATCATTGAAGTCATAATTAGCAAGGGGTGAATGCAGCGACCAAATAAAGCAATAAAAAATTAAAGATTGAGTGACACTAAAGACGATGCGATAGTAGAATTCCACAATATTAAATTGAAGTGCGAGAAGTGCAAAATTAAAATAAGATGAGGTCAGAAAGGACATAACCCGCAAATTTGCTTTGTCGCTCGCATCATTTTTGATCGAATCCGTTCCTGCGATGGGCTAATCGAACTTGTCGCGTGTTTGAGGTTATCGCATTGCTTCATTGCAATCATTTACTACTATCAATGTGATAAATATCAAGAGGATAAAAGGTATGAAAGAAAGAGTTGGCAATTATAAAGAGTAGTAATCATGCAAGAATTAAGATAGACTCATGATAGAAAAATAAAAAGAAGGATACTAAAAAAAAGGATATACTTCGTCCCTGATGAATGTGTGTCGCTTATCAACAAAGGGACTACATGTTTCTTCTTCATTCTGGCTTCCTTAGGTCTACGGAGGTTTTCTCGCGTTGGAAATCTCCTCCATGATACATCTTGACTCTTTGTCCATTTACCTTAAATGTGTTGGTCCCATTTTCATTTGTAAATTCTATCTCTCAATGTAGTAATACTTTCTTAATTTGAATGGTCCGGACCAACGCGATTTCAATTTTCCTGGAAAGAGTCGTAGCTTAGAATTGAATAGTGAGACCTTCTGACTTGCTTGGAGATTCTTTTCACATAGACGCTTGTCATGCCAACACTTCATGCGTTCTTTGTAAATTTTGGCATTTTCATACACCTGTAGTCTCCATTCGTCTAGCTCGAGTAACTGAAGTTTTCCCTCTTCCCTTACAGCCTTCAGATCAAAGTTAAGCTTCTTCACACCCCACAGCGCCTTATGCTCTAATTCCAATGGTAGATGACAAGCCTTCCCAAACACCAACGCATACATTGACATGCCTATGGGTGTTTTATAGGCAGTCCTATATGCCTACAATGCATCGTCAAGCTTCATGGCCCAATCCTTCCGCGATGGATTCACCACCTTCTTTAAAATCGACTTGATTTCTCTGTTAGAAACCTCGAGTTGTTCGTTTGTCTGGGGGTGATATGCGGTTGCAATCTTATGGTGGACATTGTATTTGATCAGCAGTTTGTAAATGATACGATTCACAAAGTGGATCCCTTCGTCACTTATTATGGCACGTGGAGTGCCAAAACGAGTGAAGATGTTTCTCTGTAAGAACTTGGAGACTGTTGCCGCATCGTTTGCAACACATGAAACCGTTTCAATCCATTGGAAACATAGTCGGCGGCCAACAGAATGTATTTATGACCATATGATGATGGAAATGGTCCCATGAAATCTATACCCCAGACATCGAATAGTTCACTTCCAATATGATGTTCATTGGCATCACATTTTTTTTTTGAAATGTTCCAGTGCATTGGAACTTATCACATTTTATGGAATATTCTCATGCGTCCTTAAATAGAGTTGGCCAGTAATACCCGCTTTGCAAAATTTTTGCCGCTATGCGTTGTCCCCCGAAATGCTCTCCATAGGGTGATTCATGACATTGAAAAAGTATGCGCTGAAAAGCAGTCTCTGGAACACAGAGTCTCAATATCTGGTCTGGTTCCCTTTTGTAAAGATTTGGCTCATCCCAGTAGTAGGATTTTCATTCATGAATGAGCTGCTTCTTTTGATGGGACATGTAATTTTCTGGAAATTGTTTGCAGACCAAGAAGTTGACAATATATGCATACCAGGGTAGTTTCAACCTTAAGCAACTGTTCGTTAGGGAATTATGCGTTCATCTCCGCTGGATGCGATCCACTTCGGATTCTCTAACCTCGATAAATGGTCAGCGACCTGGTTCTTTATTCCCTCACGGTCGATTCTCTCTATATTAAATTCTTGGTGTAGGAGAACCCATCAGATTAGTCTCGGCTTCGCATATTTTTTTATCATTAAATATCTTATCGCCGAGTGGTCGGTATGGACTATAACTTTTTATGCCAACAAGTAAGGTCTGGATTTTTCAATCGAAAAGATTACTGTAAAAAGCTCCTTCTCTGTGATGGTGTAGTTCGCCTGTGTGGAGTTCAATGTTCTGTTAGTATATGCGATGGGGTGTAACATTATCTTTACTTTTTGTGCCAAAACTTCCTGCATCGCATATCCACTGGCATCGTACATCAACTCGAATAGCTTTGTCCAATCGGGTGCGATCAAAATAGCCGCTGTAGTCAATGCGTCTTTCAGTGCTTTGAATGCGTTGAGGTAGTGTGAATCAAAGTCAAAAGGTCTATCAACTTCTAGCAACACATTCAACGGTCGAGCTATTTTGGAGAAGTCCTTCACAAATTGTCTGTAGAACTCCACGTGTCCTAAGAAACTCCTTAAAGCTTTCACATTTGTTGGAGGTGGAAGTTTTTTAATGGCTTCAATTTTTGCTTTATCCACCTCTAGTCCATCCTTTGAAACCTTGTGCCCAAGCACAATTTCTTCTTTAACCATGAAATGACACTTTTCCTAATTCAGCACCAGATTAGTCTCTTTGCATCTTTTCAGTATCCTCCCCAAATTTTTCAGACAAATTTCATATGTTTGCCCATAGACCGAGAAATCGTCCATAAAGATTTCAACTAAGTCTTCAAGGTACTCGGAGAAGATTGCCATCATACACCTTTGAAACGTGTTAGGTGCGAGAAATCGTCCATAAAGATTTCAACTAAGTATTCAAGGTACTTAGAGAAGCTTGCTACCATACACCTTTGAAACATGTTGGGCGCATTGCATAATCCAAAAGGCATGCAACGAAAGGCGAACGTTCCATATGGACAAGTGAATGTGGTCTTTACTTGATCCTCTGGTGCGATCATAATCTGGTTATAGCCTATATACCCATCAAGGAAACAAAAATAGTCATTCTCTGCTAGTTGGTCGAGAGTTTGATCAATGAAAGGTAAAGGGAAATGATCTTTCTTTGTCGCCGTGTTGAACTTCCTGTAATCTATACAAATCCGCCAACTAGTGATGGTCCTCATGGGGATCAACTCATTGTTTGCGTTCGAGACTACTGTCATTGCATCCTTCTTGGGAACGCATTGCACGGGGCTAACCCACATGCTATCAGCGATAGAGTATATAATGTCAGCATCTAACTATTTAATGGTTTCTTTTTTAACAACCTCTTTCATTGTAGGGTTCAGTCTGCATTGAGGTTCTATCGAGCCTTTCTAGTTTTCTTCAAGCTAGATGCAATGCATGCAGTACGTCGGGCTGATACCTCTGATATCTGCAAGCGTCCATCCGATTTCTTTAATATATTTTTTCAGAATACTGAGAAGTGCATTTGCAAGGTTTCATTCTGGCCAAGGAAAACATACTTCAAGTGATTTGGTAGAGTTTTCAGCTCCAGAGTAGGTGGTTGCTCTAAGGAGGGTTTCTGTGTTTTTATTTCTTCATTCAAATTCAACTTTTCTTCATTATTCACTGTCTCTGTTATTGCATGGCAGGTTTATAAGGATGTTGTCGCATCCTCTCTTTCTTTATTTTCTTCCTCGTACTCTAAATCTTCAACGTAAGTGTGTTCATCGTCGGAATCTGATAAGCCTTCATCTTCTGGGAATTTCATTGCCTTGATAATATTAAACCGTAACTTCTTTCCATTGATGCTCATTGTGATTTCTCCCTTGTGCACATCTATTTGAGCACGACCAGTAGACAAGAATAGTCGTCCCAATATGATTGGTACATCTTTATTCGCTTCATAATCTAGAATGATGAAGTTTGCAGGTAGAATGAATTTTTCGATTGTCACTAAGACATCCTTCAATTTTCCTTCAAGGTGTACCAGGGACTTATCTGCAAGTTGGAGAGTCACCATCGTGGGTGTCAGCTGACCTACATTCAATTGTTTGAAGATTGAAAGGGGCATTAAGTTTATGCTTGCCTCGAGATCGCATAATGCTTGACCAATGTAGATTCCTCCTATTGAGTAGGGTATTGTAAAGCTGCCTGGGTCGCCCATCTTTGGTGGGATTATAGTGTTTGATTCTTGTGTTAATGCGACCATGGCAAATTTTCCTTTGATTCTCTTCTTCGAAACTATATCCTTCAAAAAATTGGCATACACTAGTATCTGCTCTATCGCTTCTGTAAATGGAATATTTATGTGTAGTTGTTTCAATATTTCCAGGAAGCGATGATATTGACCATCATCATTTTGCTTCTTTTTCAGTCTTTGAGGGAATGGAGGTAGTTGTACTTTCACTGTTCCATGGTCTAGGGCTTAAGGGTGATTACATCTTTAGGTTCTGGTGATGAAAAATTAGCCGTCAAAGACTTGATGACTAAAATTACGTGGACGCAATCTGTGATGCATGTTCTTAAGCTATGCATTGATTCTCATGCGTCGTTGGTCATGCGTTGGAGTGAACTATGTGTTAACAAATGTATGCGATGACCATGCGTTCCTGCCACAAGTTTTCTTGCACTCACGCCAAGTATAACGCGAACGCAAGTTTCTCGGGTGATCCGAGGTCGAACTTAGAGACTTATAACTAAATGCTATGTCGTGATGTGTATTCGATGGGTGAATAAAAGAATGATGGAGGGTATAAGCTAACAACTATTCCAACTCCTGTCTAACAAACAATGCAATGAGAAGTATGAATGAGAGGTAGAGACACGACAACCGTTGACGCATAGTAAATGCATGGAAAATAGATAAAATGTGAGGATATCTTCATTGCAACCCTAAGCTTGACCGCAAAGGCAACCTCAGCCAACGCAAGCTATGCGATCATGCTACATACACTTGAGCCTAATTCTAGGACGTATGTAATGTGTATGCGAAATTTCAGGATGACCGCATACTGCCACCATATCCTACTTCTTGGATGCATGCAATAACCTCTTCGTAGGGTGCATAGGCTGTGTAATAGCAAACGAAGCTTATTCATAAGTTCCCCATTCTTGCTTATGCGTTCCAATCTGCTCTCTCGAGTCTTAGATTGGTTTTTAGACTACTCTTCCAGGTATGCCTAAATGATGAATGATGCGCTCATAAGACAAGGAAACGCATAAACATGGTTGACGTAAGATTATTCCTATCTCTAGTGATGCGACCAACCACTTACCCTTTCAGGCAGTTAGTTATTAATGACTTTACTCATAGACAAGCATTGCGTCTGCCTATAGATAGGCGTTGCTATAGCTTCACACCAAGCAAATAAGGTTTTCTCACACACTCATGCAACGGACACCTCCCGGGGGTTTGTTACATGCTTCATATCTCTAATCCGCATGACTAAGTATGCGGTACTCTAGCAATCTCACCAAGTGATGTGTAATGTGTGATTTGTATGTATGATATTCAATGCTCATGATGATGTGATACTACTACTATTTATGCATTAATTAGAGATGCTCAAGTAGTATACACTGCATTGTCAAAAGTTTCCTATCTTTAATTTCCAGGTCAAACTCTTGCAGGAGTAGCATCCACCGTATCAATCTTGGTTTTGCATCATTCTTCAACATTAGATACTTAATCGCAGAGTGATCTGTATACACCACCACATTTGTTCCGATCAGGTACTGTCGAAACTTCTCCAGTGTAAATACCACTACAAGTATTTCTTTCTCTATGGTCATATAGTTCTCCTGTTTGTCGTTCAGTGTTTTACTTGTAAAATAAATGGGATGCAAAACCTTCTACCGGCGCTGACTCACACATTAATACAAAGGGTTGTGTCCAATCTAGGGCAACCAAAATTGGAGCGGAGATAAGTGCATCTTTTAATGTGTTAAATGCTTTAGTGCAAGCAGCATCAAACATATACTCGTGATCAACTTCGAGAAGTGCACTAAGGGGTCTTTCGATCTAAGAGAAATTGCAAATAAATCTTCTAGAAAATCCCGCATGACCTAGAAAGCTCCTTAGTGTCTTTACATTCACTGGTGGGGGTAATTTGGAAATTGCGTCAATTTTTGCTTGATCAACTTCCAATTCTACCTTGGAGATTTTGTGACCCAGAACTATTCCTTCCTCCACCATAAAGTGGCATTTTTCCTAATTCAGTACAAGATTTGTTTCTACGCATCTCTTCAAGACTTTTTCAAGGTTGGTCAAACAGGAGTCATAGTTACTGCCGAAAACTGAGAAATCATCCATGAAAACTTCGACTGACTCCTCCAAGTAATTTGAAAATATTGCGATCATGCATCATTGAAAAGTGCCTGGTGCATTACAGAGTCCAAATGGCATGCATCAGAATGCAAACGTACCAAATGGGCACGTGAAGTTGTATTGTACAGATCCTCCGACGCAATTACTATTTGGTTATACCCTGAATAGCCATCAAGAAAGCAGAAAAAATCGTTCCCTGCAAGACTGTCCAAAATTTGGTCAATGAACGGGAGTGGAAAGTGGTCCTTTTTAGTGGCCAAATTTAGCTTGCGATGGTCCATGCAGATTCTCCACCCTGTAGTTGTCCTTGTGGGAACCAATTCATTCTTGTCATTGGTGATGACTGTCATCCCCCTTTTCTTTGGAACACACTACACTGGGCTTACCCAACTGCTATCAAATATTGGGTAGATGACACTGGCATCCAGGCGCTTCACATTTCTTTCTTTACAACCTCCTTCATGGCAGGGTTTAAGTGATGCTGCCTTTCAACTGATGCATTCTTTCCTTCCTCCAGAAGAATCTTGTGCATGCAATACGAGGGGCTGATTCCTCAAATATCTGCCAAGGTCCATCTTAAGGCTTTTACGTTGTCTCTTAAAATCCGTTTGAGAGCATTTTCTTTCTCCTTACTTAGTGATGCAGAGATGATAACAGGTAACGTGTTGTTACTTCCTAAGTAAGCATACTTTAAATATACTGGCAACGACTTTAACTTTAACACAGGAGGCTCTTCTAATGATGGTTTAATATGCTGCGATGTCTGTACAGTAACTTGAGTGGTTCGAAATTAGATTCAGCATGAATTGTGGAAAAATTTTCCTTTACTAATGCACCGTCTTCAAAATCTTCCTCCATTTCTTTTAGGGGTTCGTGCAGCAGTTCTCCCTGCATTCCCTTGATGTATTAGCAGTTTTCTATATCTTCTGGATATTTCAATGCACTGAGTACGTTGAACTTTACCTCTTGATCATCAACCCGGATGGTCAATTCTCCCTTCTGTACATCGATCAATGCTCACCTTGTGGCGAGAAATGGGCATCCTAGGATGATAGGGATTTCTTTATCTGCCTCATAGTCCAATATAACGAAATCTGCAGGGAAGATAAACTTGTCTACCTACACGAGAACATCATCTATCTTGCCCTCTAGAAGTTTTATTGATCTATCGGCTAACTATAATGTAATCATGGTTGGTCTGGCTTCACGATGTCTAGCTTCTTAAAGATTGACAAGGGCATCAAATTAATGCTCGCCCCCAAATCGCACAATGCGTTCCCAACAATCTTCCCTCATATGGTGCAGGGTAATGTAAAAGTCCCAGGATCCTTCATTTTAGCAGGGAGATTATTTTGAAACAAAGTGCTACACTCGTATGTTAGTGCAACTGTTTCATTTTCTCCGAAAATTGCACAATGCGTTCCCGACAATCTTCCCTTCTATAGTGCCGGGTAATGTAAAAGTCCCAGGATCCTTCATTTTAGTAGGGAGATTATTTTGAAACAAAGCGCTACACTCGTATGTTAGTGCAACTGTTTCATTTTCTCCGAAAATTGCACAATGCGTTCCCGACAATCTTCCCTTCTATAGTGCAGGGTAATGTAAAAGTCCCAGGATCCTTCATTTTAGCAGGGAGATTATTTTGAAACAAAGCGCTACACTCGTATGTTAGTGCAACTGTTTCATTTTCTCCAATCTTTCTCTTGTTGGCTAGAATGTCCTTGAGGAATTTCACATATCTCAGCATCTGATCTAATGCTTCTATTAAGGGAATATTAATATGCAGCTGTCGAAGAATGTCCAGGAACCTCTAAAATTGCTTACTATCGTCTTTCTTTTTCAGCCTAGACGGGAAAGGTGGAGGATCCCAGTGTGTTTCCTACTCACTTTGCTGCTTAGTGAGGCCCTATGCTTGTTGTGCGTTGTTAGTTGGAGGTTGCGTTGATTGAGAATTTAAATCTTGAGAAGCTTCATCTTTTGTAAATAATCTTGCTTCTGAATTGGGGTTGCTTTTGTTATTTTGTATTTGGTCATCATCAATAGTTAACTCAGCTAGTACTAATGCCACATCTGGCACCTTCGGCGCAATTGGGGCTGTTGTTCTGCCGCTTCGTAATGTCACGGCATGACATTGTTCTTTACCTTTTGGCCTCAATATTCCTGAACTTCCCTGTGATGTACCAGGTGTTTTCTTCTTTAATTCTCTTGCAAGCTGATCTATTTGGTCTTCTAATTCTTTGAGAGAGTTAGCTTGTGACTGTCTCATTGCCTCATTCTGTTCAATGTAATGCTTCAATGATGTTTACAGAGACAAGGTACTGTAAAAGGTATTATATGCAAACAGTTGGTCACATGGCTGTGTACCCTAAAAATAACTTGGACTACAGTTCGGGCTAGTGAAGACTGGAGGGTTGCCTCGATCCTCTTGATAATTAAATTGATAGAAACTATGGTCTTCGTGACAGAGATTCTCATCCAAACCAAAAATTGGGTGATTCCCCCAATCATGGTTGTGGTTATTGCCCCATGATTCATCATAAATAGCATATATGGGTTGTTGATCCCATGGGCAGACGTCTGCTGGATGTACTTCTCCCCATTGAGTGAAATCCATAGCGGTCATATGAGTCACCGCATTAACTTGCGCTACTCCCTGGGAGAGAGTTTTCTGCTGATTAGCCACCGTCTGGAGGAGCGATGTCATCGTGGTCATTTGCTCGATCAATGCGCTCATTGTGTCTGTTGGCACATCGGCCCTCTCTACTCTTTCTGGTTCCAGACATCTTACCTCAAGCCCGTTATCAATCCATTCATCAGAATGTCACGATATACGATCCAAGATGCCCTTTTCTTCCATATATGACTTATTCATTAATCCTCCCTCTGCAGAGGAGTCAACAACTGCTCATGTTGATGGGTCTAGGCCATTGTAAAAGGTTTCCATCAAGATACTATCAGGAATCCCAATATGCGAACAGTTCGTTACTAACTACCGAAATCACATCCAAGTGATGCTCAGGGTTTCATAACTCTTTTGCTAAAAATTCAACACTTCTCTTCGCCTCCTTATGTTGACAGATGGAGGAAAGAATCTATTCATGAACCTATCAACCAACTGTCCCCATTCATGAATTTCGCCCGGCTCTAATGCTTGAGCCTACCTCTTTGCTTCATCCCACAATGTGTACGGGAATAGATACAGTTTGATTTTCTTGAGTTACACCAGGCAGAGGAGAATGCGTTACATATTTCTGCGAAGTTTGTTAAATGTGCGTGTGGGTCTTCTCCCTGTAATCCTCCGAATTGTCCCACATTCTGAATCATTTGCAGCATGATCGGTTTTATCACGAAGCTTGCAGCCCCTTCATCTACTGGTTTTGAAATTCCTGGTGAAAATTGTATAGATCTGGTGATGCATACTCCCTCATAGGGATGTTCTGATCAACGGTAAGAAAAACAGGATCTTGCATTGGCAAATCTCCCCTTAGGTTTCCAGCAGGAGCCATATTCTCTTCAGCCATACTTCTTTACCAGTTAATTCAACCCTGATGAACTCTGCGTGAAGAATATACTTGATCTCTGGGTCCACTTAGAGTTACCAGACCACCCCCAGTACTCCTAAGTCGTCAGACTGCTCTCCGCGTTGAACAGTCAGTACAAAGAGATCTGTCCTGCAAAATACCAAAAACCACTCAAACAATAAACCGTTGACCAGATCCTCGACAACGGCGCCATAAACTTGTAATGCGTGATTTGTACGTATGATATTCAATGATCATGATGATGCAATACTACTACTATTTATGCGTTAATTAGAGATGCTCAAGTAGTATGCCCTACTTTGTCACAAGTGTCCTTACGATGGAACCAAGTGTAATTCCACCGCAAGTTTCTCGGTGTGATCCAAGGTCGAACACGGGGAAGTGGTGCCGGTTATTGCGGTATGTTCATGGTATATGCGACCGGCTATTTCAATTCTTTATAAAAGTGTGTACAGTATGTAAATTACAGTAAAATAAAGGAAAGCAGTAGAATGCAATAAAACATGGAAATACAATAAACCTAAACTAGATGTTACAAGATACAGGCTTTATGTGCAAGATACTAGGATTAATGCTAGCTGTGAAGATTGTGCAAAGACGTGGGATGCGATGACAAGTCTTGTGAACAAATTAGAAAGAGAAAGATAAGTATTACAAACAACCCAAGTTCTTAATTGAATGGAAGGTATAAATACTGTTCCGCTCTTCTCTTGGCGTACATCTCTCAGTTATCGGCTGCGTTTCCCACATGTCTGTGGTGAAACAGAGTTTAACGTAATAAACGCAAGATTGCTTCCATGTCTGGAAGTACCACTCGCTTTAGTTAACGCACTCTTCTGACCTTCTCTCGATAGATCAGAATGACATCTTCACTTCTGCTCTCACAGGTGAAGATGCCGTCTAGCATGCTTTAGCTAAACGTATTTTATAACTTTAATACATATTAAGTTCTTGGTGATTCATATTGCTCATGAAAGGATTAAGAAAACATCATGAAGAAAGTGATTAATGGGTGAGCGGAATAGATAGAGAATGGTAAACGAAATCTATCAAAACATTCAATATTTCTACTAAGTGTTTGATACATGATGTGTGAACGAAGAGATAAAGAAAATATGGAATACAATGAAAGAGAGATAGAACAGATACAATCAGATGTCGATGTCTTGGCACAGATTCAATGGAGGTCTGCTTGCCGAATCGGATGGTTTCAATGGCAGGAAAAGCTTCCCTCTCAGGCTTGCTCCAACGGTAGCAGGGGTCTCTGCACAGAGCTTCAATCGGGTATACAGCTGGTCGGATCTGAGATTTACCTCTCGGCCTTATCTCTTTCTCTTCCTAGATTTCTTCTTTTCAGCACTCAACTCAGCCTTTTTCTCTCTAAAATCTTACAGCACTTAGCCCAGTATCAAATAGCATAATTTTCTCTGAATTTGCTGGGGTATTTATAGGAGTAGATCCTTTGACTCCGGCCTTGTGGTCCCCACTTTTGTTATGGAAATTTCGAAGATGGGGGGATATTATTCCTTCTGCTATGCAATCAGACCGTCAAATATGCACAACGATTAGTTGTAGACGTGTCTCAATCCTCCGCCTTTGCGTTGCTCAGCTGCATCTTTCGATCATGGGTTCACATGCAGTGTTTGTTTTTATTACTGCATGCGGTTGAAGCATAACTCTGGACTAACTATCGCATTAAGCCATTACTTTGGTAATCTTCTCTTTATGGTTAATCAACGGACGCAATGTGATAGAGATGCATTGATTAGTTTCTCATGAGCCTTGAGCGCAAGCGGTGACTTGGTCTCCTGCAAAACAGAGTAAAGTTTGGCT
>NC_052357.1:57838230-57992373 GCF_009727055.1 Benincasa hispida
CTTGCTTCCAGTAGATGTATGTCAAGGCTGTTGGTGGTGCCATGGATGGGCGGTGGAGCTGGCTCTCTCGAGATCTAACTTCGGCGAATGCTCTGGTCGTCAATCAGAATGGATGAAGGAGATGAAAAACTCTCATGCTTTTTTCTCACGCGTTAGTCTAGATCACAGGGATCCGCCCTAAGACGAGCCTTAGGCGAAAAACCTTGAATTCTTTGAAATTATGCTTGGCGGTTTCTATATATAAAGCTTGATCGCTGACAGCATTAACGAACTTGCTCTGATTTTGACATTAGCGGTGCATTGGTCCTTTTCTGAGTCTTTCCTGTTAACGGCATGGTAGGTGAAATGTCAACATCGTCTTTTGGTTTTCCTGAGATATGCATTGATGCGTTCTCCGTACGTCTTGGATGTGCTTGATGCGGGTTCAGTTAGCCGATTGACCATCAATCAAACGAGTTGACCTTCTTGCTTCTTTCATGTTACAATCCTCTTCCCACAGAGCTCACTTTCTCCTCGATCCATAGAGACAAAATGGAGGATTGGCTACCATAAGTCCAGCGGCATAATATGCTGGAGAAGAAGAAGTCCTTGCCATGGAGCTAGACCAGTGAGCTATTACGCTTTCTTCAAAGGATGGTAGTTTTTATTGGTACTGAATGAACATATCAAAGAAAGGCGATTAGTATAAGCCCTTCTTCGGCCTGGGAAAAGCAGCGAACTCTAGAAGCTAGGGCTTTATTCACTGTTGGCCGTGACAACCCACGAATAAACTCAAACCTTTCGACCAACTATGCCCCTTTCTTTCTCGTGTACTCAGGGGTGTATGGACTGCCATCTCACGACTTGGATTCGAACCAATCAAGCTACTTGCCCTTTATTAGATCGTGAGTGGATTTGTTGTCCTCCCTTTGTTACTTTGCTATCTTCTGTGTCTATTCCTAAGTCTTTGCACCAATACCCAGTTCGGAACTCAAACATCTGCTATTAGATTTTCTTTTTGGAGAAACAAACAATTTCGATTTATCCAATCGAGAAATGAGCTAGCCTATTTTATTCTTCTTTTGAGGGAAAATAGTTCAATTGTGTAGCTGCAATCATGCAGTGATCGAATTTGCTTGATTACTGCAACTTCTACACAATGACCGCAATTGCTTGATGATCGCAACTCGTATGCGATGGACACATGCGGTTGATTACCGCAACACCCATGCATTGATCGTATGCATTCGCTTTTGCGATGGAGAGTTTCTCCGCATGCGATCGTCTATGCGATAGCCCGGCTCCTGCGTTTGCGTCCACATCCTGTGTTAGCTACAAAAATAAACAATTGAATGCATAATAACGCATAATAATGGGTTAGTCGAGATTCTCAATGTTGAACGACGCAAACTAATTTTTTCATGAATTCCTAACAAAATTGCCGCATATTTTGCTTAACAACCCTCATAATTCTAAATAAAAGGCCTAAGATGACATGCATTTATGCATGTCATCACACCCCCTAACTTAGAATCCTGCTTGTCCTCAAGCATGCATTATACTCAAGAAATTCTAACTCACATTCCGGCTTTCTTTTGCAATGACCAGCTTCTCAGAATATAATTTACTCATACCTCTAATCATCACCGCAATGCTCTCCTCCACTTTGGCTGCTTCTTCTAAAAGATCTTTTCTAAGTTTAGATTCGGCAAGCCTTTGCTCAAAATTTTTTTATTAATTCACCGCAACTTTGCGTTTAGCTTTTGAGAATGCGTTCATTCAAAACAGTTCAAAACTTTGCGCTTATTCAAATGCGGCATTGAATCTGGTTACGCTCTTCATTTTGGCTTACCCCCACGTGTGTCATGCGGGCATCCAACCTTGGTTGCGTTCCACATTCAACTCAACTCTTGTTTGGCTTGATTTGGCTTGCACCGGATAGAGGATTTGTGCTTACGCATTGATCGTGGCAAGTTACTTTCATTTTGGCTTGGCCCCACGTGTGTCATGCGGACAACCAACTACGGGTAAATGCCTTTCACAACTTAACTCTTATCAACATGGGTTTCCTTATTACGTTGACAGTGGAGTTATTATTCTCAAAATTCTCTCTCTCTCTTTTTTTTTAGAAATTAACGCAATGTATTGAATGCAATTCTCCGGGATCGCTGCCACCTCCAAACTTAGAGGTTTGCAGCGCTCTCACCAGAAAGCTAAAAAAAACTCAACAAGAATGTGGTAATAAATGTTTGAGCAAAGGTTTGCGTGCAATAAATCTTAAGACTTTCAAAATTTGAAGAAACTATTAAAAGTAAGGAGAACCTTGCGATGCTTAGTTAGCAGATGCGTTGAATTATACGTACCATCATAGATGAATCGCAAAGGAACACAATCAGACAAGGAGGATTTCAAAAGGATAATGTATAAACGATAACAAGAAAAGGACCTTAGGCGGAATAACGCATGCGATCATGCATTGAAATCCATGCGATCGAAGCCATGCGTTGAAGGATAAGGGGAATTCTTTCATTGTATTGTACACCAAGGAGACTTATTATCGCACCTATAAGAAGAAAATGCACCACAACCAAGGAAGCAACCGCATATCCAAAATAACAATAAAAATAAACTAAACTATGAAAGCAAGATAAAGATAGAGTAGAAGACGTCCCTTGAAAAATTGGAGTGTTGTCACCACAAGGAGTCTTCCATGCAAGAGATTTCTCTCAACTACTTAGGTCAAGATGCCTTGACCATTGGAGCTTCCGGCAATTGTTGGGTGCATGTTGGCCACCATATGCTTAGAACTGCCTTCAGCTCTTTTGTGACTGATTGCCCTTTAGTCTCTGTCTCTTATACACATCTAGATGTGTATAAGAGATATGCTTAGAACTGCCTTCAGCTCATGCGACTGATTGCCCTTCTACCTTGGGGCCAATATTGGCTCTTGACACATCGCCTACACTTCAATATTGGTTGCAACTTGGTCGCATAAGCTGCAATACTCCCAAGATAAAAAGGTTGCCTGCAGAGACACAAAACTCAACAAACAATTAGTTGCCAAGTCCCCGGTAACGACGCCAAAAACTTGGTGACGAATATTTAGACGTCAAAGACTTGATGACTAAAATTACATGGACGCAATATGCGATGCATGTTCTTAAGCTATGCGTTGATTCTCATGCGTTGTTGGTCATGCGTTGGAGTGAACTAAGCGTTAATGAATGTATGCGATGACCATGCATTCCTGTCACAAGTTTTTTTGCACTCACGCCAAGTATAACATGAACGCAAGTTTCTCGGGTGATCCGAGGTCGAACTCAGGGACTTGTAACTAAATGCTATGCGGTGATATGTATGCGGCGGATGAATAAAAGAATGATAGAGGGTATAAGCTAACAACTACTCCTACTCCAATCTAACAGACAACACAATGAGAAGTATGAATGAGAGGTAGAGACACGACAACCGTTGACGCGTAGTAAATGCATGGAAAATAGATAAAATGTGAGGATGTCTTCATCGCAACCCTAATCTTGACCACAAGGGCAACCTCAGCCAATGCAAGCTATACGATCATGCTACACACACTTGAGCCTAATTCTAGGACGTATGCGATGTGTATGCGAAATGTCGGGATAACCGCATACCGCCAACAATATCCTACTTCTTGGATGCATGCAATGTCCTCTCCGTAGGGTGCATACGCTGTGCAATAGCAAACAGAGCTTATTCCTAAGTTCCCTATTCTTGCTTATGCATTCCAATCCGCTCTCTCAAATCTTAGATTTGGTTTTTAGACTACTCTTCCAAGTATGCCTAAATGATGAATGATGCACTCATAAGACAAGGTAACTGCATAAACTTGGCTGACGTAAGATTATTCCTATCTTTAGTGAATATTTGCTTACATTGCTTGATGCGACCAACCACTTACCCTCCCAGGCAGTTAGTTGTTGCTGACTTTACTCATAGACAAGTGTTGTGTCCACCTATAGACAGGCGTTGCTACAGCTTCGCACCAAGCAAATAAGGTTTTCTCACACACTCACGCAACGCACACCTCCCGGTGGTTTGCTACATGCTTCATATCTCTAATCTGCATAACTAAGTATGCGATACTCTAGCAATCTCACTAAGTGATGCAATGAAAGTTAAAGATGCTAAGTATAGAAAGATGGAGATGGAATCGAAGGAAACACAGAAATGCATTGAACACACAATGTATTAATTTCTTAATCCAAAATGAAATACAATACAATATAAGAAAAAAGGAGAAAATGAAATGACCAACTGGAAGCAATGTCTTGCTTCCAGCAGATGTGTGTCAAGGCTGCCGGTGGTGTCATGGATGGGCGGTAGAGCTGACTCTCTCGAGATCTAACTTCGGCGAAGGCTCTGGTCGTCACTCCAAATGGGTGAAGGAGATGAAGAACTCTCACGCTTTCTTCTCAAGCGTTAGTCTGGATCACAGGGAACCGCCTTAGGGCGAGCCTTAGGCGAAAAACCTTGGATTCTTTGAAATTATGCTTGGTGGCTTCTATATATAGAGCTTGATCGCTGACAGCATTAACGAACTTGCTCTAATTTTGACATTAGCAGTGCATTAGTTCTTTTCTGAGTCTCTGCTGCTAACGGCGTGGTAGGTGAAATGCCAACATCGTCTTTTGGTTTTTCCGAGATATGCATTGATGCATTCATTCCACCGAACTTGCGGTTATCCCACTATTATGGTTTATCGTGTAGCCGCAATCGTGCAGTGACTGCATTCGTTTGATTATCGCAACTTCTACACGATGACTGCAATCGCTTGATGATCTCAACTCTTTTGCGATGGATGCATGCGGTTGATTACCGCAACACCCCTGCGTTGATTGTATGCGTTCGCCTTTGTGATGGAGAGTTTCTCCGTATGCGGTCGTCTATGCGATATCCCGGCTCCCGCGTTTGCATCCACTTCCTGTGTTAGCTATAAAAATAGACAATTGAACGCATAATAACGCATAATAATGGGTTAGCCGAGATTCTCAATGCTGAATGACGCAAACTCATTTTTCCATGAATTTGTAACATAATTTCTGCATATTCTGCTTAGTAGCCCTCATCATTCTAAATAAAAGGCCGAAGATGACCTGTATTTCTGCATGTCATCAGGTTCCATAATCTCAGGCTGCTTTGACTCAGTTTGCGTCAACGGTTTCTTTGATTCCATCGCATTTGAATCGGTCTTGCTAGGCTTCTTCCTAACTTCCACCATCACCTTTCCACTTCTCAGGGTGACTGCTTGGCGGTGTTCTTTCCCTGTACTCCCCGGGTTGCGTGGGAGCTCAGTTGAGCTAGGCAGTGTTTCCTGCGGTCTGTTTTTCAGCTATCCCGCAATTTGTCCTATTTGGATTTCTAAATTGTGGATGGATGTCCCTTGGCTCTGAAGGACTGTTTCATTTTTGTTTTTATGTATTGTTTTAACAAATTCTCTAGAGAGGATGATGGTGGTGTCTGAGAACTGCTAGCTTGCTGTTGTTTTTTACCGTTAGTTCTTTGGAAAAATCCTAGTGGTCCTTCTCTTTGCACCATAGGTTGACAGCCTTGTTTTTGGTTATTTTTCCAAGCAAAATTAGGGTAGTTTCGCCACCTGGGGTTGTATGTGTTTGAAAAAGGGTTGTTCTTGACAAAGTAGATTGACTGTGAATTTCGTGGACACTCTTCAATAGAATGCGATTCTTCACATGTAACACAACTAGTGCTTGTCTGTTCTATCGCATTGACTTTCCCTCTTTGCATTCCGGGATTGTTTATTGTGATGCCCTGTAATAAATTTATCATTGCATTCATCTGATTTTGCAATGATGTGATGGCACCATTACTTGCATTACCTTTTATGGGTTTTGCTCTTTGATCACATTCTTGCCAATCTTCGTAGTTTTTCGAGATGCGATCAAGAATGTTCTTTGCCTCGTCATATGTTTTTTCCAGTAGATATCCTGCTGCTGCCGCATTGGCAGCTGTCTGCGATGCAGAATTTAGTCCTCGATAGAAAATCTCCATTTGGAGGCAATCTAGCAATCCATCGTGTGGGCAGTCGCGCACTAGTCTCTTGAATTTGGCCCACGCGTCACTGAACGATTCATCTTCTTCTTGTTCAAAATTGGTGATCAATTTCCTCCTTCTGGCATTCTCTGTAGGAGGAAAATACTTCTTCATAAACTTCTCCAAAACTTGCTCCCATGAAGTTCTCTCTCTTGGTTTGAGGGAGTATGCCCATTTTCTTGCTTTATCGCATAGTGAAAATGGAAATAGCGTGAGTCAAACCTATTCTGCGGAGATATTAAGGAACAAAAAAGTGTTACAAATTTCAATGAAGCTTTGTAGATGGGCGTACGGATCTTTACCACGCCGTCCTCCTAACTGTCCTGTTGTTTGTATCATTTGTAACATACTGGCTTCATCTCGAACCTTGATCCATCCCATGCTGGTCTCATGATTCTTGGGGAGAAATCATGGTGACGCATAGTCCCGGATGGGTCTATTGCGATCATTTTCTAGTAGGATAGGATTTGCCATTATGTTGTTTTCATTTGTGGCTCGTTCGTCAGGTCATTCAGCCATTCTGTGAGTTCTTCTTTGTTGTCTATGTCTGTCTTTCTGTCTTCTACGAAATGTTTTTTCGATCTCTGGGTTGTTTGGGCTCAAGATGGTATCCTTCTCTCATGCGAAGCTTGCTTCTTCCTTTACCAAAGGAATGGAAATGCAACAGAGGTCGAAAGCTATAGAGATCAAAGAAGTGCAATCTATACTGTAGTCCCCGATAACGGTGCCAAAAACATGATGTGTTTATTCATGATGTGATGGTGTGAGAATGCGATGACGTATGTTATGCAACGGTCATATAAGTTTTCCTAACAAAGCCGAAGTATAAGCCTTCTTAGGTTCCTGGTAAGACCAGGGTTGAACACAGTGTTGGGGTTGTTGCCCTAAAGTCTCGTGTCCTGTAGTTTGTAAACAGAATATATGAACACCTGTGCTTGCTAATATATGATATTTACTTCACATCTTGTTGCTTTGCTCGGTTATTTGTTTTATATGCTTTACCACAAACCAATAAACATAAAATCCCTAGTTATCTGTATGTGACTCAAGCATGTATGTGGTGACATACAAGTGGATCATGTCTTGAGTGAAAACCAAAATGGTCTGTAGTATATGGATACCTTATCCTGGTAACGCTACGGACGCGACCCGCTTTGTGGAATGGTCACAAGTGTTGTGATTTGTCACAGATGATCTGATCCTGATCATTCGTGTTGGGGACATGCAAGTGGGGGCATCCTATACATAGAGTTTGTATAAGACCTCACCACGAAGTGTTAACATCTCATTATATAACACGTTCATGACAGAGACTTCACTTCACTAGGATGACCATAGGTAACATGACCTCAATCCTGAGTGAGTTGGGAATTCCTACCATTGAGAGTGGTCGTTTGGTTTGTATGGGTGCGAGTGGCCAAGTTGCCAATTCAAACCTACCATATTGGAGATACGTCTGATTTGGGAGTTGGTAACTCAGCTACATAAGATGGAATTCACTCCTTCCCTGAGGCAGGGGTAAGTAGATAGATGGCTCCCTTAAGGGCTGATTCCAAGGCTTGAACGATGTGGCGCCACACATCTTCTCTTGGCCCGAGAGGTGTTCACACATAATTGGACTATGTTGTATTGTTCATTAGAGGAATCAGTGGTACTTAAGGAGTGAGATGTAACTATAGGGGAAAAACGGTAAATTGGCCCAGCTGTACTTACGAGCATATGTGAAGGGTCATTGTACTCATGATTGATTATATCCGATGGACACAGAAATATATCTATGGCAAGAAGAGTTCAGTTGTTGGTCTTTAATGGAATCACTGACAGTTAACGGATGGTGGATCTCGTGGCTAAAGAGTTTAGTCAGTTATTCACGTACCATTAGAGCTTCGAACCACAGGTCCATTAGGTCACCTGGGTAGCTTGGATAAAGTCGAGAACCAGTGTTTGGGTTAATTTGAAATGTTCAAATTGACATGGAAGTTCAATTATATATGATATAATTAGACTGTTTAATTATACATGATATAATTGACTAAATGTATGAGATATATTATTTTGGAGGAAATTAGATATAAATATGATTTATATCAAGAAGAGGAGAAAATACTATTGTAGATATATGATATCAAACTATAGGATATAAATATAATATGATTATATTTATTAATTAAATTAATTGATTAACTATTTGATAATTAACCGATTAATCCACGTTCGGATGTGGGAAGTGGGGTTGCGAAGGTTATGGTAACTGGTGGGTTAATGCAATGAAAATAGTTTTCATTTGATTTATTCATTCGTGCATTCATATTGCCCGCGCCCAAAAAGATTCCGTGAAAACGATCACGAGAGCCTATACGATAGAAGCTCGTTCGTCTAAACGATCGTCTACTTCATGCGTTCTCTAAACGATCGTATACATCTTTTCTAAACGATCGTTCATTTTTTCCTAAACGATCGTGTAGCTCTACTATACGATAAGCATTTTCGCTATATGATAGCAGAGTTCATCTCCCACTTGTTTATTGTCTACACGACGCCTTCTCCTCCGTCCTCTACCAAACTCACCAGAGCCCACTCTTAGGGTTTTTGACACCAAGGATACCTGGGTTTCTCTTGTGGTGGTGTTGTCCCTGCGACATTGTTCGTGTAAGCTCTGATCGTGCTATTACAGTCGACAGACTCGTCGGGTGCTGGTAGATCGGTGGGAGGTTTTTCGTTGCTGAGGGTTCAGACATCCAAAGTCATTCTTCATCTGGTATGAATCCTTTCCTTGTGTTTTATTGTATTTAGAGCATGCCGATAATGAGTTTTATAGGCATGACTATATGTATGGAACGTATGTCGTTTGTGTTTTGGTCACTGTGAAATCGGAGAGATCTAAACCCACTCATGGAACTCTCGGTATGAGATCCTTCACATAGGGACTACTAAATAGATATACGACAGACTCTTTGATTCTATTGCGGTGGTGAAAAAGAAGTAGATGGTATTTTAGATTTTCCTATGCAAAGGAGTTGAGCGCAGAGTGATGAAAGCGTAGAGTTACAATAAGTATACGATGAAGGGGTTGAGAAGGGATTTAGGTAACATTTCCCAAGATTATGTACAAGTTATGCGATCATGCTATACACAAATATTAGTACTACATTTCTCAATGCAAAATGCCACATTTCCTATTTCTAGGACGCATGCGATGTGTATGGGAAATAGTAGATAGAACTTATTTCTAAGTATCCACTCTTGCTTATGTGATCTAATCCGACTCTCTCAAGCCTAGATTCTAATCCGACTCTCTCAAGCCTAGATTCTATCTTTAGACTACTATTTCAAGTACGTCCAAATGATGAATGATGCTTACATAAGACAAGTTGATCGCATAAAATGCATATCTTAAGTCATGCTAGCTAAGTACTTCTCAACCCATTCAGAAATTTAGCTACTCATGCATGGTGTGAAGAGATTGAACATAAGTCGAAATGAAGTTTCCATTTTCTGCAAATAAAGTACTGAATACAAAATAACAAATGGATTTGAGAAATAATAAGCCCGGTAAGAAATGTCTTGCTTCCCGTGGCCTTTGACACTGCTCTTTATCACTTCAACTCTGTTCTAGTTGTGGATTCTTGCTCTCGTAAGGGTTTGCCTTCTTTCCTTTCTATTGCTTTCCGACAGTCTCTTTATCTATCCGAGAGTGATTTCTCTCGACTTCGCCTCAATTCCTTGCTCTCTCCGTCCTCTATCTATATGTATATGTATTTATGTGAATACTTCTGTCTCTGATGGCATTCGGTATTTATAGATTTCAAGGTGAAGCAGCTTTTCTTACTAATGATTGCAATGATGGGCGACATTAATTTCCCTACGCTGTTGCACCGTTGAAAAGTCACCGAAAGTTGATGCGTGGTCCCATCATGATTCGAAATCGACCGTTATCAGCCTTACGTCCCGTCATGATTTATTATGATGTCGCCTTGATGCGAGGTCTTTATGCGATCACTTTATGAGAAACTTCTCCTGATCGCATGACTTACGATCGCAACTTTAAGCGCGCTGTCAAATTGTGCCCTTGGATCGCAATTTCATATGTGCCATCGCATTGCACCAGCACAAAATAGGTAAATTAACTGCTTTTATGCTATGAGTACTCGCGATCGCAATTCCTTTTAGTTTGGCACTTTCAGACATGATATTGCCTATTTTACCATCGCTTTGTCTCATTATTTTACTAATTTGAGCTGTAATAACTTGTATTTCTACCAGTTATCAATGATCGTGTATCTACGGGAGCTAAATGATGCGTTCAATTTGCAATACGATAGCATTAAGCGATCGTTTAGCTTTAGCATGGGAACTAAATGATACGTTGTATTTACTATACAATGGTATTATGCCATCGTTTATCTACCATGCGCGCTAAGCGATGCGATAAAGTGCTACCCGATAGCGTTGAGTGATCGTTTAGATGCGGAGTTAAGCGATCGCGTAGACGAAGTGCTAAGCGATGCATTGAATTTTCTATGCGATGGAACTAAACAAATCGCTTACCTATGATGCTGAACGATGCGATGTTGTTCTATACGATGGAGCTAAGCGATCGTTTAGTTACCGCGGATACTAAATGATGACATGAAGTGCTAGACGATGGTGGTATGTGATCGTTTGGTTCTATATGATAGAACTAAGCGATACGATGAAGAGCTATATGATAGTCTTAAGTGATCGCTTAATACGATCGTTTATCTTTGATTGGGAGCTAAAAGATGCATTGAGTTGCTATACGATAGCACTACGCGATTGCATATCTTTGCAAGGCAGCTGGGTGATGCGTTGAATGCTATGCAATGGCATTAGATCGTTTGCCTTTTGTGCGCACTAAATGATTGGCTTCATGCGTTAGACGATGGAGCTAAGTGATCGTGTAGTAAATTGTCCGTGCTAAATGATGGACCTATGCGATAGTGTGAGACACTAAGCGATCGTGTAGCTTCCTTTGGCACTAGACGATGACACTATGCGATAGAAGGAAAATACTACACGATCGTATAGCTTTGTTAAATGATCTAGCATTTACTAAGGGATCAGAAAAAATGCAAAACGATGGTCGTCATTGCTAAACGATGAGACTTAGCGAGATGTTGAACATGTGCAAGGGCTGCCGGTTCGATCGATTCTCTTGTGGTCTGGTCCGGTTCAGCTTCAAATGGTTCTTGGCTGGTCTGGTTCAGATGGTTTGGGTCTGGTTCAAGCTACTTGAGTTCGTTTTGGAGCGGTTCGGAAGCTGTTTTGTAATAATTAGGTTTTGTTTTCTTGTTTTTTGCCAAAACTAAAACCATATCAGTCTGTGTTTAATTATTTATGCATTTGATGTATGTTATAATTAAATAAATCTTGTATATGCATATAGTATGCCATTTAGATTTAAAATCCCACCATAGGAAGCATGTAACATGCATTGAAAGTATGTTATAATAATTATAATATATAGTATGCATGTTAGGGTTTCTTGTATTTAATATAAATTTTATATTAAATGTTGAATGCCTCATGTATGTTATGGATGAATAGCATGTCTAAAGTTTGATAAGTTGTTATAAAATTGGGTTAGAGATTTAAATTCCATAAACAACAACTGCATGCTCACGTAGGTTGACCACCTATTTTAATTGTTAAAACTTATAAAACCTAGGTTACAAAATCAACGGTATATAATCCTTTCTAAGGCTAGAGGTTCTTAAGTTAACGATTTACAGAACACCTCCTACCTAGGGATTATTGCCAAATTATTGAGTGTTGGTAATGGGTTTTATGAGCATACATGAGTTATATGAGGTAATAAAATGGTTTATCACCTAAACATCGTAGGTTAAAATCCAATTATAAGAGTTATACTTCGATAAACCACATAGACTTTGTTGTTTTATTAGCCAAAAAGAACCTAAGTATAAATCTACCCAAAATAGAACACTTCAGTGGCAGTTTAATAACTTCTATATGATAAAGTTATTAGAAAACTTTAGTGGGAGATTAATAACATATACGATATATTATTTTTAGCTTTTACGTCTCTAAGAGTTCACAATCCAGATTTAAGCGGTACTTCGTGTCACCCTGGAAGTGACCTCCATTTGGAAAGTATTTTTTAGGTTAAATCTAGATTTTGGTGAATAAGAGGAAGTTGTTCAAACATAAGTCTATTATACGATAAATAGATTTCAACTGCCACGTCTCCACATAGTTTACACCATGAGATTCATTTGACCCTTCTGTCACCCTTGAAGTGACCTCCATTTGGAAAGTGTTTTGTATGAGTCAATATCAAGCTAAACGGAGGAAGTAGTTCATAGTAAGTGAGTGAAGGATATGTGTCAATATATCCTACGGTCTCCTCCATTAGTCTGGACCATGAGATTCATATGTTGCGTCTGCTGGTTTGCTTTAGGCGGCCCTCTGCTAGTCGTTTAGCGACGGCTATCCCCTCGAAGGGGTGTAACATAGGATTCAAAACAACACAGGCTTTAGTAAAATAAATAAGGTCTTATAGTTTCGTCTTGGATGTTGTCTTCTATTTTGGAGTCAAATTTATACTGTTCTATAGGATCTGAAAATGGAAGGTCACACTTACAAGAATTACTAAGTAGTTAGTAAAGATATTGACTGAAAACGATAACCAAACGACTATAGGAATAAGAGTTATTCCCGAGGCAATAGGAATAAGAGTTATTCCAGAGATAGTGTTTGGTCAAAATTGTTTGTTTTAGCGAAGGAGTATATGATTGCCCCTTGGTAGCTAATGCTTGGTTTTATTGAATGTGGATATGGATGAAATGCATTGGTGGAATTACATTGTGCACTCAAGTTTTCCCAGCGGAATTCAAGTGTAAATTCCCCTGAGTTTCCTGGTAAGTCCAGGGTCGATCACAGGGACTTGTGAAAATAGTTTGCGTTGATAATTTTCTTATAAAAACTTTGCGGTAACCGGGTAAATAAATGAAGTGGTTGGTTTGTTGTTGTGTTGATAAAAAGAAATAAATAAATGCGGCGGATTTGAGAAACTAAGTTTTGTTGATAGAAGCAATGAGTATGCGATGAACAGGTTGAGAAGATCTTTAGCTAGCATTACTTGGGAATGCGTCAGATTATGCGATCATGTTACTACCATGCACAAAAAGTCATTTTCCAATGTAAATGCAATGCTCCTAAATCTAGGACACAAGTGTTGCATGCAAAATGTCCATAGAGCTTATTCCTAAGTCTCTACTCTTGTTCTATGCGTTGGTGCAAAATGCACGAAAGCAAGGTGACCACATACAATCATATCTTATTGCTAAGATACATGCGATGCATTGATAACAAATAGTGCTCATCCCTAAGTGCCTATCTCCTGTTTATGCGTTCTAATTTGTTTCTTCCAAAGCTAGATTCTGACTTGACCTTCTCAAGTCTAGGTTCTATCCTTAGACTACCCTCTCGAGTGTCTCTAATAGACGAATGAAGCATACATAAACAAGATAATCACACAGAATGAAGATTCCCTCATTGTGCTAGCTAAATGCATCTCAACCCATTCAACTAATTTAGTTACTCATGCGTGAATCACAGAGAGTGAACAGATATAGAGAAAGAAATTCCATTCTTATATATAAGTTAAGTACAAAATGCTAATGGAAGTTAAGGTAGAGAGCCCGCTAGCAATTCCTTGCTGACCGAGGCTTTTTACATTGGAATCTCTATTCTGAACTAAAGATATTCTCGCTTCTGTAGAAGTCGGCCCTCTCTCCATCTTAGTAGCTTCTGGTGCTCTCCCAAGCTTGCCGGAACAATATACCAGCTAACTTCTTCCTCGCGTCTGCCTTAAAAAGGTGAAGGAAAACTATGGACAGAGGCGTGAACTAAAAATGGTGAACTAATCAACTGCTTAACCCCTTCTCTGAAGAATGCACTTGGTATTTATAGGGCATCAAAAGGTGAAAGACGACTTCTCTTTCCTGGTTGTTCAGATGGGACAACTTTAATTCCTGATTGATGTGACGGATAATTGTCACCGATAAAGCTAGATGTACTTTTGTGACCGCTATCAGCTGTCAACTTAATTTGGATTCGCTGTTGTTAGCTTTCTGTCCCATCGATCTTAATTGTCCTTTCATCCGGATATGTCCTCCATGTTGTGGTGATTCTTCTTGGGTGAATGTTTGTGAGCATGATCAACGCAAAGTCTTGCGGTGAAGTTGCGCTCGACCGATGAGTTCCTATGATCGCAATCTCTGCAATGCGTTAACGCATATTCTGCATAAAAAATACAAAAATCAATAGTTCCAATGCACTGACACACGCGATCGCAATATTATAGGTTTTATGCTTAATGGACACAATTTATCATTTTTCATCAATGCAATCCATCATTGTTTAATAACTTAGTACTATGATAACATGCATTTTTGCCCGTTATCAGTAGCACATATTCTGAGTCACTAAAATATCGTTGCAAATGAATAATGGTTATAGGTACATTATTACTTTTTGCTAAAACATGATTTTGGATTTAGTTACAGTTTGCTAATTATAATTTGTTTGAATTTTAAGCAAATACCTGTTGTAAAATAAAACAACATCCAATAAGATTTTAGCAAAACTAACATGAACCCCGTGTGACATCTAGTTTCACAATGACGCTTCAAAGGTTTATGACAAAAGCCACAAAAGGGAGGCCAGTTATCCCTCCTCTGAATTGAGAAGTTCTCAATCAGTCATTAATACCAGAACTCTTGTTCATATAATGATAAGCCATCATTGATTTGGCCAAGAGATCATTAACTTACTGGTAACGACAAGCCATCACTCGTAAGTGTGACTTGCCATTTTAAGTCTTAGAGGTTTGTCCCTAAAGATGAATCCGAAGGGAAAAAAATGATTGAGGAAAAACCTAAAGCGACCCTATCCATTTCTGGAGTTCACCTTGATATTGACCAACTGCACAAAACCCATCCGAAGGGGGACGCTTCGAAGGCGACAGAAGGGCGTACAGAATGATATCACGGTGTGAACCAATGATAGAGACCATATGACGTGTCGACACACACCTTTCACCCACTTACTAAACACTCTCTCCGTTCACCTTGATATGACTCATGCAAACACCATTCGAAGGTGGATGCATCTTGAGCACCATGAGGCCAAGCATGAATCTCACGGCGTGAACATATATGGAGAAATGTGAGTGGAATCGTAGACATATTTGATATGCCTCCTCCTCCCACTGAGTATTTTATAAACTAGGGTTTAGCTTACTTAGAAAAAACACGGCTAAGGATTTTAACTAAGTGACTTTTAGGTTTTCCCAAGAGTAACATTTAACTTGGATAGTTGAACAACTTTTGATCATCATCCATTAAACTCTTTAATGGAATCTTTGACCAAATCGTTGCATGCTTATTGAAAATCTATCTAATTCACCTTTCTAGGTAGATTCCCAGGTAGGGGTGTTACATTTCCGTCAACTTAAGAACCCCAGCCTAGCCAGAACAGGTCCCTTATAGATAGGTTTACAATAAATTTAATCTTTTATTTCAACCAATTTAATCCTATTAAACCGATTTTAAAAGATTAATCTAGGCTACTAAACTCCTTAGAACCACCTGAACTTAGGTCTATCTCAATCCAATTTTAATACCCTTTTAAAAACTTGAGTTCACCCTAAGTCCACATGCAACTCTAAATTATTGATTTGAGGTTTAATTTCCTTTATAACACTTATAAACGGAAACAGCCACCACAATGCGAAGCTAACACATGCAAGGCATTCATAACGATTATAAACGGCCTAAGTGTCATGCTCAATGCATTGTCCATTCATCGCTACTTCTTTTATATAACACTTATACAAAACAACAATGAAACAAGCAAAACATGCTTCCATTCACCTTTAGACTATAACACTTATAATAAAAGGATGATGCATGATAATGCGCACTGCATGCAAAATATAACTCTTATATTTCATGATGCATGCGCATGCTTTTAAGTAATTTCTTCATGCTTGATTATAACATTTATAATACATGATGCATGAGAAATTGCACAACCTAAGGTGGGTTTTTTAACTATATGACAAACAGTTTGGGATATAAGTATCATACATCACATGTATAAATAATAAATGTTGATGAACCAGGTAAAATTACCTTAAAAACAAAAACGGAAAGCTAACTATTACGAAGACAAGAAGTCTCTAGTTCAAATAGGCGAACCGGGTCTTGAACCGCTCGGACAAAGCATCACTTCTCCAACAATCGTGTACTAAGCACCCCTCGATCATCTACATGATAAAACAAACGCTTTTCTCTATTGTTTACCAACGCTCCCAGAGCTAAACAATCGTTTAGCATTCACTATATGATCGTCTAGATAAATCAAAATGATCGTTTAGCTATTACTATACGATTGTGTACCTTTATGAAGCGATGAAGCCTGAAGTACATGATCGCTTAGCGCACTCCACACAATGCCCGCTTTACGCGATCCTCTAACGACTACGATGCCATGAAGCACCATCGCCTAAATGATCGCTTAGCTAGTGCCTCCGATTGCATATGTGTGATCGCATAGGTAGTAACTAAGCGATGAAGCTTGCTAAGTACACGATCGTCGAGCATGCGCCTTCTACTAAACAACGATCATCGCATGCTCCCACTACGATCATCTACCTCCAGCCCCTACGCGATTGGGCAACCAATGCTACACGATATGGTAAACGATGTACCCCATCGCTTAGCATTAGCTAAACGATCGTTTAGAAAATACTACACAATTGTCTAGAAAAAGATTCGAAATGATCGCTTAGTTAAATCCCAACAATTTTTTACCTGAGGCTACACGATTAGACCAATGCTTGGTCTTCTTCTTCGTTGAGAACTGCATCGCCATGTGTTGAAGCTTCATCATAAACGACTTGACGAACTCAAACCTTTTGAATTACATACTCGATTGCGATGTTAATTTCACCCAAAAACACAAGGGCCCTTACAATTAACACTTTGTAATAACTAAAGCTTTAACAAAAGGCAATTTAAACCCGAAACATTCATCAATTTATCCACAAATGCAGAAAATGGTTAATCACAAATGCAGAAACCCACCGCGACTAAAAAATGCGTTCAATTCAGATCTGTAATTTGGAATATCAGAGAACCTGGCTCTAATACCAATTGAAGGAAATCAGATTCGAGATTTCCATGAGCAGCGGAACAAGATTATTTCAAATCAAAATTATGAATGAACAATACATTTACAGTCGACTTCAAACAAGTGGTTATACAATTCATACATAAATTACAGCATGACTAACTACAGATGCATTAAGGGAAAAACTGTACAAACAATTGCAGAAACTCTCCACACTCGTTGCACGTGAATGCTCGAACAACAGCAACTTCGAACGCTTGATCTACACGAACGCAACACTGCACGAACTCTTTGCACTCGTCCTCAATGATTTCCTTGGCTAAGAACTCGTCAGTAACACGAACGGCCTCCAGAGAACCTTGACAGTATCGAGTTGAGTATGACACCACCAACAAGGCTACCTTGGTATTCTCTGTGTGAGAATCTAGAGGTTGGGCTCTGTTCGGACTTGGAATGAGACAGACGAAGGAGGAAACACAGATCGTGTACACGATTGGGCAAGTGCGAGATGGCGGAGACCTATCATATAGGTCGGTGCCTAATCGTTTAGGGAAAGCTAAGCGATCGTCTAGCAAAAGCTATGCGATCGTTTAGCTCATCGCTTAGCTCGGTCTGTCGCCTACAGACACTACACGATCATTTACTTTGGGCAAGTGATCGTTTAAGAAAACTATGCGATTTTTTAGTAAATACTGCACGATCGTTTAGCTAGTCCTAGCCATCGTTTAGTAAATCCGTATTTACTTGACGACTAACGTGAGATCCTTTACGCAGGAGAGAAATCTCAAAACGTTTTTACGAAAACTTTTTAGCGTTTGTAAAACATACTAAAATTAGGAAAACCATTTTCCTTTTAAACTCACGGTTACCATAAATCCAATAACACGCACTCAATTGGTTATTTAAAGAAAAAGAATTAATTATCCAATAATTAATATTATTATAAATATAAATGATAACCAACTTATCATACCATATTTATAACCTATAGATTTAATATTTCATCTTATGAAACATATAAACCATAGTTCTTTTTCTATTCCATGGCACTTAATGTAAATCTCATTTACATCAATCTTCCACTAGATGTATCTTACACATCATACCGATTATATCATATATAATCAAAATACCTCTTGTCAATTTGAACATTTCAAATCAACATCAAGAACTGATCATTAACTGAATCCATTGAGCTACCAAGGGGATCTCATGGACCTATAACTTGAAGCTCCAACGGTACGTGAATAACTGACTAAACTCTATAGTCATGGGATCTACCATCTGTTACACTCTACTAAAGACTGACAGCTAAACTCTCTTTACCACAGATATATTATGTGTCAATCTTAACCAATCAGCAGTGTGACAACCCTTCACAGATAGCTCATAAGTACAGCAGGGCCAATAACCGTTATGCCCCTGTAGTTACATATGTCTCCTTAAGTACCACTGATCCCTCTAATGAACATAAATCATAGTCCTACTATGACTGAGTCTTCTCTTCCAAAGAGAAGTTGTGGCTATTATGTTCAAGCCCTGGAACCAGCCCTTAAGGGAGCAATCTCTCTACTTATCCCTGCTTCAAGAAAGAAGTGAATTCCATCTTGTGGATTGAGTTCCCAACTCCAAGATCAGACAAGTCCCCAAAAAGGTAGGCATGTTGAGTTGGCAATCTGGACACTCTCACCCATTCTAATCAAAGGACCGCCCTCAAAGGCAGAAGTTCCCAAAACACTCAATATTGAAGTCGTGTCACTTATGGTCGTTTAGGTAAGATGCAAGTCTCTAGTATCAACGGCGTTATATATAGAGTCTAGTCATCTCGTGGTCCAAGTCTTATACAGACTTTGTATAAGACACCCCCGCTTGCACGTCTCTATATGAATGGTCAGGATCTACCATCTATAGTAGTTTACAACACTTGCAAACTTCTACAAAGCGGGTCGTATCCATAGTGTCACCAGGATCAGGTATCCCACCTTAAACCTTATACTATAGACCTATTTAGGTTATCACTTAAGGCATGATCCACTTATATATCTGATGACGGGCAGAAATGCATGTCATCTTAGGCTTTTATTTAGAATTATGAGGGTTGTTAATTAGAATATGCGACGATTATGTTAGAAATTCATGAGAAAATGAGTTTGCATCAATCGGCATTAAGAATCTCAGCTAACCTACTATTATGCGTTATTATGCGTTCAATTGTCTATCTTTGTAGCTAATGCAAGAAGCAGATGCATACGCGGAAGCTGGACTATCGCAAAGACAACCGCATACGGAGAATTTCTCCATCGCAATGGCGAACGCATACATTCGACGTATGGATGTTGCGGCCATCAACTGCATGCGTCCATCGCATGGATGTTGCGGCCATCAACTGCATGCATCCATCGCGTAGAAGTTGCGGTCGTCAAGCGAATGAGATCATCACATAGAAGTTGAGGTCATCAGTGAATGAAATCATCAAAAGATTGCGGCTACATGACGATAACATTGATAGAGGGATGAATGCAAGGTTGATGGAATGAAAACATGAACGCATATCTTGGGAAAATAAAAAGATGATGTTGACATTTAACCTACCATGCCATTAGCAGCAGAGATTCATAAAAGGACCATCGCGCTGCGAAGTGTCAGATTCAGAGCAGGTCCATGAATGCTGTCGGCGATCAAGCTCTATAAATAGAAGCCGCTAAGCAGAATTTTATTTTATCCAAGTTTCTACCTTCGGGTGGATCCTTGTGATCCAGACGAGAGCATGAAAAGAAAGCTTGAGAGTTCTTCATCTCCTTCATCCATTCCGAGTGATGACTGGAGCCTTTGCCGGAGTTAGATCTCGAAAGAGTTAGCTCCACCATCCTTCCATGGTACCACCGGCAGCCTTGACACACATCTGCTGAAAGCAAGACATTGCTTCCAGCTGGTCCTTTCATTTTCTCTCATTTTCTTATATTGTATTGTATTACATTTTGGCTTAAGAAATTAATACATTTTATGATCAATGCATTTCTATATTTTCTTTGATTCCATCTCCATCTTCCTTTACTTAGCATCCTTAAATTTCATTGCATCACTTAGTGAGATTGCTAGAGTATCACATATTTAATCATGCGACATAGGAATATGAAGCATGTAGCAAACCACCGAGAGGTGTGCGTTGCGTGAGTGTTGTGAGAAAACCTTATTTGCTTAGTGTGAAGCTGTAGTAAGGTCTACCTATAAGCGGACGCAGTGTTTGTCTATGAGTAAAGTCAACAACAACTAACTGCCCGGGGGGGTAAATGGTTGGTCGCATTAAGTAATGTAAGCAAGTATTCATTAGAGACAGGAATAATCTTACGTCAGCCAAGTTTATGCGATTACCTTGTTTTATGAGCTCATCATTCATCATTTAGGCATACTTGGGAGAGTAGTCTAAAAACCAAATCTAAGACTCGAGAGAGCGGATTGGAATGCATAAGCAAGAATGGGGAACTTAGAGATAAGCTCCGTTTTCTATTACACAGCATATGCACCCTACGGATAGGATATTGCATGTGTCCAGAAGTAGGATACGGTGGTATGTGGCTATCACGCTTATGCGGCGAAAGCACGTAAGCAGGTTATAGAGGTTTAGAAATAGGCTTCTCGGCACTATTGCATATACATCGCATGCGTCCTAAAACTAGGCTCAAGTGTGTGTAGCATGATCGCATAGCTTGCGTTGGCTGTGGTTGCCCTTACAGTCAAGCTTAGTGTTGCGATGAAGACATCTTCATATTTTATCTATTTTTCCATGCATTTACTACGCGTCAACAGTTGTCGTGTCTTTACCTCTAAATCATATTCTCACTACTCTGTCTGTTAGATACGAGTAGGAGTAGTTTATAAATTAAAACCCCCATGATTCTTTTATTCATCCGCTCCAAACACATCACCACATACATTTAGTTACACTTCCTTGAGTTCGACCTTGGATCGCCTGAAAAACTTGCGTTCGCGTTATACTTGACGTGAAAGCAAGAAAACATATGACGGGAACGCATGGTTATCACATACATTTGTAATCGCATATTGCATAGTCCAACGCTTGACCACCGACATATGATAATAAATGCATAACCTAAGATATGCATCGCATATTACGTTCACCATAATTTTAGTCATCAAGTCTTTGACGGCTAATTTTAGTCATCAAGTTTTTGGCACCGTTGCCGGGGACTTGCAGCTAATTGTTTGTTGAGTTTTGTATTTTCGCTGGCAACCTTTTTATCTTGGGAGTATTGTAGCTTGTGCGACCAAGTTGCAAATAGTATTGAAGTGTAGGTGATGCGTTGAAAGCCAGTATTGACCCAGAGATAGAAGGGCAATCAGTCGCATGAGCTGAAGGTAGTTCTAAGCACATGGTGGCCAACATGCGCCAAACAATTGTCGGAAGTTCCAATGGTTAGGGCGAGCCCCTTGACCAAAGTAGTTTAGAGCAATCTCCTGCATGAGAGACTCCTTGCGGTGACAACACTTCAATTTCTCTAGGGACGTCTTCTACTCTATCTTTACCTTGCTTTTCTAGCTTAGTTTATTTTTATTGTTATTTTGGATATGCGGCTGCTTCCTTGGTTGTGGTGCATTTTCTCCTTGTAGGTGCGACAATAATTCTCCTCGGTGCGCAGTTACAATGGAAGAATCCTCTTCATCATTAAATGCATGGCTTCTATCGCATGAACTCCAAAGCATGGTCGCAACGTTATTCTACTTAAGGAGGGGATGAAGAAGTAGAAAAACTCTTAGAACTCTTCTATAAAGCACACTCAAAAAACTTCTATGACTTTCCAATCACTTTTGCAGGAAGAAGATGAATAAGTTAATAACTCCCCATCTAATACGTGGGTTGAGAGATTATTAAGGAGGGAAGCTATTTCCCTCCCTATAATTCAAAACAAATTGGATTAAGAAATTAATTTATTTTAAATTAATTAATATAATACATACACACACATATATAATAACTAATTTATTATACATATATATACATACATAACTATATGTGATATCACATATAACATATAACCTATTGTTTTTATATTGTATCAAATACAATATAATCTATAGTTTCAATTATCTTTCGCCAAAGGCTTTTAATATAAATCTTATTTACATTAAATTTAATTATATGAATCTAATTCATATAATTAATATTCGAATTTTATTCGAATATTTATTTTCTCTCATAAATACTTAATAATATAATGTATCAAATACGTTACAGTAATTCTATCACATATAATTAAAATTTAATTAATTATATCATATATAATTAATTCATTCAATTAATATGAACAATTCAAATTAATCCAAAAGCTGATTCTCATTTAATCCTATTGAATTACCAAGGGGGCCTCATGGACCTGTAGATGGAAGCTCTAATGATATGTGAATAATTAATTAAACTTTTTATTTAAATTATTTACCATTCGTTAACTGTCGGAAACTCCACTAAAGACCGATAGCTGCACTCTTCGCACTATAGATATATTTCGGTGTCCATTGGATAAACCAACCAATAGTACGATGACCCTTCATAAATTGCTCGTAAGCATAGCTGGGCCAAAATTACCGTTTTGCCCCTGTAGTTACATTTAACTCCTTAAGTACCACCAATCCCTCTAATGAACAATAAACCATAGTCCAACTATGATCAAACCCTTCTCGGGTCAGTAGAGGGTGTGGCGCCACATTGTTCAAGCCCCATAATCAGTTTTTAAGGGAGCAATTTATCTATTTGTCCCGACATTGGAGAAAGAGTGAATTTCATCTTGTGTACCACTATTTCCAGCTCTCCAATCAGACGAATCCCCAAAATGGTATGCTTGTTGAGTCGGCGATCTGATCACTCTCACCCAGACAGATCAAAGAACCGCCCTCATAGGCAGAAGTTCACAACTCATTCGGGATTCAGGACATACCACCTATTGTCATCCTTGTGAAATGTAAGTCTCTATTATGAACGGTATTATATAATGAGACTAAACATTTCATGGTCTAGTCTTATACAAACTCCTTTGTATAGAATGTTCCCACTCACATGTTTCCACATGAAGGATCAGGATCATATCATTTGCAGCACTTTACAACAATTGTAACACCTACAATACGGGTCATACTCGTAGTGTCACTAAGATAAGGTATCCAATTTTATCTATCTACTAGAAACCATTTAGGTTATTACTTAAACATGATCCACCCGTATGTCTCTACATGCATTTAAGTTAGAAGATAACCCCGAATGTTAGTTTATTGGTTTGTAGTTAATGCAACTAATTTTGAAATAAATCAAATATTTTATTACATAAATAAAATGTTTGTACATTACAATTACAAATTATAGGACCCTACGAGATTTAGGGCATCAACCCCAATAACTCCATGATATTAACACACAGCATTCACTTTAGGGAATGGTGTTGTTCCAGTTAGTCGAAATTCATGATTTTTCATCAATAACTCATTATTTTGTTCGACCACTAAAAGACATAAAATTAGTTCAGAATACTGTTTAAACCTTTATTTCGATATTTCTGTTGTAGAAGCATATTCGAGACTAATGTAGAAAATGTCTTCTCTAACATAACGACATTAGTAATTTCTCTTCGCATAACAAAAATTCCAAATTGATTTTAAATAATGCGGAGTTGTAATCACTTACTAATTTGAAATCTTGTAGCCTCAAGTGCATCAACTCATAACAAGCTTTAGGAAGAATAACTGTTTATTTTTTTTTATCATACCTCTCTTTCAAACTTTCCAAAAGATACGGGGATCTTTTAATGTAAGATACTATATTTTCAATCCCTCGTGGAGATGAGGACGAAGGAAAATCTTAGCTTTTGCTTTGTTCTAACTACATGTCATATTTTCTTCTTTAATAGTCTCTTCAAGATTTATAGTATGCAGGTGGATTTTGGCATTAAGCACCCATGACAAATAATTATTACCATTAATATCAAGAACGACAAATTCTAAGTTTGTGAGATTTGTCATGACAGCACAATCATAAATATTATATCTATATTAGAAATTCACTAGATATTAAATATGTAAAAGTAAATTAAATTTATTAATTATAAGGAAAAGAGAAAAAACTGACATACCTTTAGGACCTACCTTTAGCAAGGAAAACGATAGGAGCTCGTGCTGATAACGTGCTGTAAATTTGAGTAGCACAATAGCGCCCAAAGGGAACACGGATATAAAGAAAATATAATATAATAATAATATAGATAATAAATAATAAATAAAATAAATAAAATATAATATATAAATAAAATAAATAAACAAAATATGAAATAAGAAATTTCTCTAAAATTCCACTTTCTCCAATTTTTATGGATTTTGCCTAATGTGTGTGTCTTATAAAACCCATCAAATGTCACTATTTATAGACAATTTGGCAACTAGGAGGTGGATCTCATAAACACTAAGAATGAGTATTTACAAGACTTTTTCTATCGTTTGTAAAACTTCTTTTGAAAATAGAAAAACCATTTTCCTTTTAAACTCATGGTTACCATGATCCAATAACCACCCACTACCTTGGTTATTTAAAAGAAAAAGAATTAATTATCCAATAATTAAGATTATTATAAACATAAATGATAACCAACTTATCATACTGTATTTATAACCTATAATTTTAATATTTCATCTCTTGAAACATATAAACCGTAGTTCTTTTTCTATTCCATGGTACTTAATGTAAATCTCATTTACATCAATCCTCCACTAGATGTATCTCATACATAAAACTGATTATATCATATATAATCAAAATACCTCTTGTCAATATTTCAAACCAACACCAAGAACTGATCCTTAACTGAATCCATTGAGCTATCAAGGGGACCTTATGGACCTGTAGCTCAAAGCTCCAACGGTACGTGAATAACTGACTAAACTCTTTAGTCACGGGATCCACCGTCCGTTAACTACCAGGCACTCCACTAAAGACCGATAGATAAACTCTTCTTACTACAGATATATTATGTGTCTATCTTAACCAATCAGCAGTGCGACAACACTTCACAAATCGCTCGTAAGTACAATTGGGTCAATAACCGTTATGCCTCTATAGTTACATCTATCTTCTTAAGTGCCACTGATTCCTCTAATAAACATAAGTCATAGTCCTACTATGACTGAGTCTTCTCTTCCAAAGAGAAGCTATGGTCACTATGTTCAAGCCCCGGAATCAACCCTTAAGGGAGCAATCTCTCTACTTATTCCTGCTTCGGGAAAGAAGTGAATTCCATCTTGTGGATTGAGTTCCCAACTCCCAGATAAGACAAGTCCCCAAAAAGGTAGGCATGTTAAGTTGGCTATCTTGCTACTCTCACCCATACTAATCAAAGGACCTCCCTCAAAGGCAGGACTTCCCAAAACACTCAGGATTGAGGTCATGTCACCTATGGTCGTTTAGGTGAGATGCAAGTCTCTAGTATCAACGACGTTATATACAAAGTCTAGTCATCTCATGGCCCAGATCTTATACAAACTCTTTGTATAGGACACCCCCGCTCCACGTCTCCACATGAATGGTCAGGATCTACTATCTGTAGTAGTTTACAACACTTGCAAACCTTTACAAAGCGGGCCGTATCCATAGTGTCACCAGGATCAGGTATCCCACCTTAATCCTTATACTATAGAACTATTTAGGTTATCACTTAAGGCATGATCCACTTGTACATCACATATACATGCTTAAGTTCACAAAAGATAACCAAAGAGCTTTGTTTATTGGATATGAGTAAATGTCAGAATTAAATAACACTTATTTTATTCATTGAACAATGTGTATCTTTACAAAACAACGAGACTTCGAGAGAATTAAGACACTAATCCCAACAATCTCCCACTTGTCCTAATGACTCAGGAGACTAATGTACAATACAAAATAAAAATGTACAATATACAATTAACTAAGGCATATCCCAGTATCATCTCCCACTTGCCCTAGACAAGATGCCGCATGTCCCGCAGACCCAGGAAATCTAAATACAGTACCAGCAAAGCCACTCAGCTGTTGATGATCTTCTTGTAAACACAAGGCTCATCAACGTTCTGGTCAAAGCCAAATGACTTGACAGTAGTGTCAAATATGATGTTCCAAGATCTAGATGCTTGTTTCAGCCCATAAATGGACCTATTAAGCTTGCGAACTCTTTGCTCTTGATCTGGAACTACGAACCCCTCTGGTTGAGTCATATAGATGGTCTCCTCAAGATTACCATTCAGAAAGGCAGTCTTGATGTCCATTTGCCATATTTCATAATCATAAAATGTGGCTATGGACAAGAGAATCCTGATAGACTTTAGCATGACAACATGTGAGAAAGTTTCCTCATAGTCAACTCCCTCAACCTGGGTATAACCCTTTGCCACGAGTCTAGCCTTAAAGGTTTGCACCTTTCCATATACACCTCTCTTTCGCTTATAGATCCACTTACACCCAATAGGTCTTACCCCATCAAGTGGATCAACAATCTCTCAGACGTTATTGAAGTACATAGACTCTATTTCCTGGTTCATGGCCTTAACCCATTCATCTTTATCAACATCCTTCATTGCTTTCTTAAAAGACGGATCCTCGATCCCATCATTCGTAATGACGTTTTGGGCTTCAGTCAAACCCATTTAGCGATCTGATGGATTCATAACCCTGCCATTAATCGATATAAGTATCCGTCTCTCGTTTCCTTGGAGTAGCCTACAAAGAGGCAAACCTTGGAACGCGGTTCCAACTTCTTTGGGTTAGTCGCTAGCACATGTGCTGGACAACCCTAAAACCTGAAGTGGCATAAACTACCTTTATGGCCTCCCCATAACTCAAAAGGTGTTTCAGAAACACTTTTTGAGGGAACGTTGTTTAGGATATAACATGCAATCTGCACTGCATAACCCCAAAACGAGTTTGGAAGGTGAGCATAACTCATCATAGACTGAACCATGTCCAACAAGGTCCTGTTTCTCCTTTCTGATACACCATTCTGCTGAGGTGTACCAGGGGCCAAGAGTTGGGATGCAATCCCATGTTTTATCATATAGTTTTGGAATTGGAGGTCCATATACTCTCCACCACGATCAGATTGTAGTGTTTTTATCTTATTACCTAACAAGTTTTCAATTTCAGCCTTATACTTCTTGAACTTTTCAAGGGCTTCAGACTTACATTGCATTAGGAAGAGATACCCAAACTTTGAATAATCATCTATGAAAGAGATAAAATATTCATACCCACCTCGAGCTCTAAGATTCATCGAACCACAAAGGTCTGAATGTACAAGCTCCAAGGCTTCCCTGGCTCTGTTTCCAGTAAAAGGTTGTTTGGTCATCTTGCCTTCAAGGCATGATTCATATACCAGCAAGGAGTTTTCTTCTAAACTCTTTAGAAGTCCACTTTTCACCAACTTCTCAATCCTATTGAAGTTAATGTGACCAAACCTAAGATATCGAAGATGGGTGTTTTCCTTTAGGGAAGTCTTTGGTCTTTTAGCTATTGTTGTCGTACTGAACATTTCAGTATTAAACAAGGCTTTTATGACTAACAGCCTTAGTACATATAAGTTATTTTCCATTGAACCATAACCAATCTCCATTCCATTCTTGAAAATAAACACTTTATTCTTAGAAAAAGAGACGGTATAGCCTTGTTCAATGAGACAAGAAACCGAGATTAAGTTCCTTTTAATATGAAGAACTACAAAAACATTATCTAGTAATAGATAATATTTCTTGTCAACAAATAACTTCAGCAAGCCTATAGCAACAGCTGAAACAACCTCACCAATACCGATAGTATTGCATATGTAAATGTATTACTATTACTTTGACTTGTATGTAAAGTGGCTAGCCCTAGTTTTAAATATTTAGTAAATAAAAACTTACATGTTGCTCTTACTGAGTTTGTATGGATTTGTTTCAAATGTGGTGATCTAAATTATATCGATTAATGTATGTTGAAGCACACTTGATGGTAGAGTTGTAGTTGGAAACAAATTATATGGGAGTGTTTTTTTTTTTTAAAGTATAGTTTATCGAATTTTTTTAGAGCATCTCTGTCATATTTTCTTTTTATAGAATTTGATTTTGTAAATAAATTTCTAACAGCATTTACAATGAAAGGTTTTGCAAGCCACATAGTTTAAAAAAATACTTTTAAAGTTTAACAATGGATTTCACAGTTTAATATAAAACTATTGTTGTCATACCATGTCCAAGGTTTGGTAGGGTAACTTGGGGCGAGATGTGACAATATTACCTCACTTAATGCGAACATTTAATTCTTATGGATACTTCCAAACCAAATAAGTTAGGGTTGGTAACTATTGGGATTGGTGCCATAAATCTCGTAGGGTGTAGTTTGTAATTGTATTATACAAACATTTTGTTTATTTAATAAACTATGAGATATTTTATTTGACATTTAATAGCATTAAACCCACAAACCAATAAATTAACATCCAAGGTTATCTTCTATAGCTTAAACATGTGTATAGAGACATACAGGAAGATCATATTTAATTAATAACTTAAATGGTTTGTAGTAGATGGATAAGGTTGGAAACTTTATGTTGGTGACATTACGAGTATAACCCACTTTGTAGATGTTATAATTGTCGTAAAATGCTATAAATGATTTGATCCTGATCATTCATTTGGAGACATGTGAGCGGGGGTATTCTATACAAAGGAGTTTGTATAAGACTTGGCCACAAAATGATTAGTGTCATTATATAACATCGTTCATAATAGAGACTTACATTTCACCAAGATGACCATAGGTGACATGACCTGAATCCTAGGTGAGTTGTGATCTCCTGTTTATGAAGGCAATCCTGTGATTTGTAAGGGTGAGAGTAGCTAGATCGCCGACTCAACAACCTTACCATTTAGGTGGCATGATCTGAATCCTAAGTGAGCTGGGAACATAGCTACACAAGACGAAATTCACTCCTTCCTCAAAAACAGGGAAAGTAGATAAATTTTTTCCTTAAGGGTTGATTCTGGAGTTTGAACAATATGGTGTCACATCCTCTCTTGGCCTGGGAAGCGTTTGGTCATAGATGGACTATGACTTATTGTTCATTAGAGGAATTAGTGGTACTTAAGGAGTTAGATTTAACTATAGGGGCGAAATGGTAATTTTGGTCTAGCTGTACATACGAGCAATTTGTGAAGGGTCATCGCACTGTTGATTGGTTATATCTAATGGATACATAAATATACTTGTAGTGCAAAGTGTACAGCTGTCGTTTTCTAGTGGAGTGTCTGAAAGTTAATGGATGTTGAGTAATTTAATTCAATGAGTTTAATTAATTAATTAAGTATCATTTGAGCTTCAATCTACAAATTCTTGAGGTCCCCTCTGTAGCTCAACGAAGATTAAATGAGAATCAACTTTGGATTAATTTGAATTTTTCATATGAATTGAGGAAATTAATTATATGTGATATAATTAATTTAATTTAATTATATATGATATAATTACTATAATGTATTTGATACATTATAATATGAAATTTATTTGAGAGAAATAAATATTTGAATATGATTCAAATATTAATTATATGAATCGATTCATATAATTAAATTTAATATAAATGGATTTATATTAAATGTCATTGGTGAGAGAATTGAAACTATAGGTTATATTGTATTTCATACAATATAGAAACAATAGGTTATATATTATATGTGATATAACATATAGTTATGTATATATGTATAATAAATTAGTTATTATATATATAATNATTATATGTGATATAACATATAGTTATGTATATATGTATAATAAATTAGTTATTATATATATAATATATTAATGAATTAAAATTTAATTTAATTTAATTTGAATTAATGAGATGGAAAAAACTTCCCTCCCCTATTCTCTCTCAACCCACATACTGTGTGGGTGATTGCATTAGGGATTGATTTTATTCTTCTTCATTTGTTTTAACATAGAAGAACTACATAGGTTATGCAAAATTTCCCAGAGTTTTTTGAATCTTTTTCTCCTCTTTCAATCTTCTTTCCCTCTCCAAAAATCACAGAGCCCACAAAACTCTTGTGATTCTCATCCCAGGGAATACAGAGGTAACCAATTGGTGGTGGCCATTTAGAAATTGTTTTGTTCGTGACAAATCTTGGAGAGAAAAAAGTAAAGAAAGTGTTCTTCAAAGGATATCATAATTCCTTGTCTTTCGTTTTAATTTTCCATTTAGCATGTTGTAATTAATTTTGTTGCATAATCGTTTCTGTAAACTTATTGATTCTATAAAATTGGAATTTGGGACTGATCCCCCTTTCTGCTTAAGAACCTTAAGGACCTTCACCAGTTCTTTCAGCAATAAGGTGGGGCAGGGTTGAGGTCCTCCCCATCTCTGTGCCCGTTGAGGATGCACTCCCCATCCCTGTCCCCATTGGGATTTCTAATTCTTGTCCAAACCTCATTTCCCATTTTGGGTGTCAGAATCGGGGAATTCCCATTCCGAGATCGAGTCCCCATGAGAATAAATTCCTCGTTTTTTACTTTTTATTCTTAATTATTATTTTCATTAAAAATCAATTAAAATTTTCTATGCATATTGAAATCGTAAATATTTTAGCTAACAAGTTTGAATTAAGGCATGTTACTTTCGTGTTCTTAAGAAAATGGACCAAAGTTAAAAATCGAGCAAGTGTTGCATCTTTAGCATTCTACGATCAGCCAAACGAAGGGGTGTGGATCCCGAGTTCCTAGGCTAGAACCCTTTATCAATTTTTTTTTTAATTCAACTATTTACTTTTATGCAATTTTTATCTTTGTATTTAAATTTCTTGCAATCACACGATAACAAAAAAAAATATCCCCCATTTGTTACCTAAAGAATTTGACATTAAATCAAAGAGAAACACAAATGCTTCCTGTGGATCATTTCGACCAACTATTAATATAGTTTTAGTTAGTTCGGAGTTATAAATATTATTTTATTGGAAGAGATGAGTTTACAACACCCTTTCTTTGGTCCTTACAAATTTGTCTCATTTTTGGGGAGTTGGTTACTTTTTATTTGATTTGTTTGAAATTTCTTTAAAAGTTATATATTAGCATGTATGAACTTTCATGTTGTATATGACCCATTGTCTTGGAATTTCTAGATTTCTATGTTTCACAGATATTAACTAGGAGGAGCGACAAATTAAGTGACAAAGAAGAGAATAGAGGATGACGGAGGAAGAAATTATTCAGTCTTTATTAAAAATGATTTCTTTGATTCTTAAATCAATTAACATAACACCTACACCTACAAGTCTTTTATCTGGATTGTGCTGCTCAAGATAAATCTTTTCTTTTACCTAACTACTAATTACTAATCTCTTGAAATTAAATAATCAAGTAAAGCTTTAAGTCTCTTCATCAACAACCTCTACCACTATCCAACTACTCTAGTGTGTTCAAATGATAGTCTAGCATACATGATCTAATATAAGACCTACTTGTTAAAGCAAATTTTAAATCATGTAATCATTCGAACACTGACCAAACATTCAAAAGCATTAAGAATGATCATACTAGAAAATGTTACTGCAAATTAACATTAAAGAGTCTGAAGTATTTAACACAAATCCATAAAAATCATCTAACCCTAGAATAATGAAAGATTCACTTAACATGGCTTCTATGGATGGAACCATAGCAAGAATGTAGAAGTATAGAAAATAATCCAGGATACAAAAGGGAAAGAAAGGGTTATCCATGGCTTTGATTCCGTCTCAGTGATGGAATTGACCCTTCAATGCTCTCCATCAACTTTGGGACCAAGGAATCTTTGTATTATGCTCAAAACTCTTTTTCTTAGCCTTAAAAACTCCAAAATTTATTGATGAGTAGAGCTATAAACCCTCCTTTAAATAGGCTAACTCTCTTTCTTCTTCCATTGTTCATTAAAGATTTCTCCTAATCCCTTAATTAACCAATTAAACAATTAGTCCTAATTTAGTTCTTAATTGATTCGTAAATTTCTTAATTTCTTGGGTTTTCTTAACTATGACATTCTTGAAACTCAAAAGACTGAAAATTCAAGCATGATTATATGAATGTTCTAAATTAGTTGATTCTTTCAAGAAATTAGGAAAAAAAGTCCAAATTTTCAATCAAGATAATTAATTCTTGCAACCTAATTACAATTTTGCTATAGAACCATTTTATTTTGCATACAAAAATCAATTAAATCTAATTTTTATTTTTAATTGATTTCATTAAAAATCTTAGCAAGAACATTCAAGAACAACAAATTACATAAAACAAATTGAAGAAAAGTCTCAAGAAATTGTTAATCTACATAATCCCTAAGAAAGAAATTACATACTCATGGAGAGGCAAATTCATCAAGAAGTCCATTGAGTCTTGCATTGAAATGTACAAAGATTGAACAAAAATTTGACAGAATTTCTCAAGAATTACAAAGAAAAGCTCTCAAGTTTGTCAAATTGATATCTCTCTATCTATGTTGAAATCTGGAAAATCTGAAGCTTTAATCTGTTGAGGGTCATAGCGTTGCGACCCTAGGATAATACTCACTCCAACACTGGCTTGTGCGAGGCGCGCGCGCTTTTTATTTGTTTCCATCAATATCTGGAGCGTTGCAACGCTGGGTATAGCGTTGAGACACTGTCTTGTTTTGCAACATTTTGGTGCATTCTATCTTATAGAGTTGAACTAGCGTCGGACCTAGTTATGGAGAGAGCATTGTAATGCCTCGAGTGGTGCTAAAGTGTGTAAATTTGATTCTTCTGAGGGGTAGAATGGTAATTTTTATTTTTTTTCTTCTATGTTGATTCTTTTGACTCCATTAAGCTTGAAACTTCTCGTAACGACTCAATAGGTGTCGAGATTGGATTTTACCTATAAAATAGACATTTTAAACAAACAATTAAGATAAAATTGGGGGAATTAACACTAAGAAAATAGCTCTTTTTAAAACCGATAAAAAATCGAAGCATTGAACTGATGAGGGTCGCAATGTTGCACAAGGCGTTGACTCCAACGCTATGTTGCACAAGGCGCGTGCGCATTTTATTTGTTAATGTCTGGAGCGTTGCAACGTTGTGTATAGCATTGCAACGCTGCCCTATTTTTGTAGCATTTTGATGCATTTTGTCTTACAGTGATGAGCTAGCATTGGGTCTAGTTATGGTGAGAGCGTTGTGACGCTCCGAGTGGTGTTAAAACATGTTAAATTGGTTCAATTGAGTGATACAATGGTTTTTGTCAACTCCTTTTCTTCTTAGTTGATTCTTTTCCTCAATTTGACTCCATTTAGCTCCAAATTTCTCGTATTGACTCCAAAAGTGTCAAGATTGTTTTTTTACCTATAAAATGGATATTTAAGCAAACAATTAATATAGAATTGAGGGAATTAAAATTACGAACATAACTCTTTTCAAAACCAATCATGCTATCTCTTTTGGAATGTACTGTCATCATCATATAGGTTGATATGCTGAGAATGTTTTTTCATTTTGTATGTTGGTGTTAATTAGTGGTTTAGTTTAGTCGTTTGTTTCACGTATTTGGATGAAATTAAGTGTTTTTATTGTGAAGTTGAAGTTTTGTTATTTTATTTGTATACTTGACATTAGTTTAGTTGACTGGTTTACATTTGTATGTTGGTGTTAATTTGTTGTTGATAATATTGTTATATGAGTGAGTTGAGTTTGAGATTGATGTATAGATAAAAGGCATTGAGTTTACATGAATATTTTGTTAATGTTTTTAAGTTGAGTTTTAACTTTAAGTTGAATTTGAGATTGCGGCTTATTGCTTACCTTTTTACAAAAATAGTGGTTATTGGCACTCTTGTTTTGCTTGACCGGAATTAAGTATTATTCTGTTAACATAGGTATGGTTATTCAAATTTCTATTCTTTGAGTTAGTTTGCCATGAATTAAGTTATGGTCCTTTATTTGTTTGGCATAGTCTTCTTCTTACATGGTTATTCCATTTTCCTATTCTTGAAAGCTTCTAAATTGCATTGAGTTTGAGATTGAGATTAGTATATAGCATATTGAGTTTGAGATTAAAAATTTGTATACGTAGGTCGGTATAGGGATAAATACATAATTTTATATTGAGCATGAGATTGTTGTGTTGTATATTGAGTTTGAAATTAAAGTGTATTGGAGGAGTGAGTTGGTATAGGGGTAAATGCATAGTTATGTTTAAGTTTAAATTGAGTTATAAATTTTATATTGAGCTTGAGATTGGTATATGGTATACTGAATTTGAGATTAAAGTGTGTGTGGGTACGAGATTTCATAAAGTTTATTTCATTTTGGTAATTTTCATAGGCTGGATTTAAAGTTGGCATAAGGATAAATGCGCAACTATGTTTTAGTTGGGTTTTAAATTTTATATTTGGTTTAAGATTAATTTCGAGTTTATGTTTTGTGGATATTATGTAATGTTAAGATGAATCTTACTATTAATTGTTTATTTGACTAAATTTGTAAGATTCAAACATGTTTTGTGGATATTATGTAGTGTTTCAGAGAACTAATTAACTGTATCTGCATTGTTCATTTTAGTTTATTTTAGATTTATTAAATTCAAACATGTTGGAGATTTAGTAAATAATAAAACTAACAAATAAAAAATTATTCATTATATTGAGGTGAGTCTACGCAAGGCTCTTTAAGCAGATATTGAAAAATTTGGAAGCTCGGCCTGAAAAAGAATTGAATAACAAGTTAATGACATTAAAATTTATTTTGGTGTGCAATGAAGAAATAAAATCAAACAATCATAGTAAACAATAAACTTATACCAACAAGTGATAGGATGCTCCTGCTTTAGTTATGTACCGCCTGCTCACAGTGGAATATCATTCATTATATCTAGGCTCGGTACCTACACCATTGTTAATAGGAGGTCCATTAACAACCAAACTGTGTCGATTTTCCCAAATTATAATTTGAGGAGGCAGATATGCAATCTAGTCTCGTTCATGTCTGCCCCTTAGATTGTGTGAATGAAGTCGGACGTCCGTGTTGCATGGTTGAGGAATTTGTTGCATCATCCCAAATTGACGCATCACACGATCTGGATGATGCCACTCTACAACAAAGAAGCATTTGAGTGAATATTTGGATGTCCATATCTCATTGCCATCGAGACAGTGGATCAGTGGAATAGTTGGATCAGTGGCCTCTGGAAAGTGTATATCCTCACTCTATTAGTATTGAGCATCTTGAAGGTAGAATCGGTCGTTACGAGCTATTCGAGATTAATTTGGAGAAATTAGAAGCTAATTTGAGCAACCAGACTTTAAAAGGACGTAAACGGACGAAAGCACCCCTGGACGGAGCGTTGCATAATGCTATAAGGCAGTAGCTACATATTTTGGGCAAAATAGGGTAGTGCTGCAATGCTATATGTAGCATTGCAACACTACGAACATCATGACGGACGTGCGCGCAAGGCAGGGTAGCGTCGCAATGCTAATGCGACCAACTCTTATATATATATGACCAACTCTTATATATATATCTCTTCGCTTTAGGTCAGAATGATTCACCCACCTTCAGCCTCCGGCCGAGTTTCCCCTCTCTTCTTTCTTCCATTTATATTTTGGGTGTTTCTTTAGTAATTTATCGAGTAGATGTCGGATTGTATCTTCTTCATCTCCATGGGAAGGTAAGATTTTGGTTTCTTAGCTTAGGGATTCGGAGGAACTCGATGTAATTTTGTGAGATTTTGATTTTTGATGTATACGAACTTGTCTATGGGTTTTAATCCGAATTTACATTTATAATTTGTATGATTTTAATTGTTGATTGACGCCCAATGATTTCGTTGTGTAATTCTAATGTTTTGTGATTAACTTGTAATATATGACACATAATTATAAGGTACTCCTAATGGAAGCAATAGGTTCGTTAGGCAAAAAGGACTACTCATATCACCTTAGAGAAAAACCATATTGATTGTTTAATTAGACATTGGAAGTTAAACACTGATCTTAGCGTAATCCCTAGAACTTAATGCGATTTGTTAATTTGTATGGCGCAGATTTTTTTTCTGTACATTTTGATTACTTAGATAATTAGGACCATTGGTTGGGATTCTAATCGATTGGGCTAAGCATAAACAAGAAGCTTAAGTCATAAATTGGTTCAATGATCTAAATTACATTGGGTGAATCCATTCCTCTAAGCTAAGATATCTCGACTCTTCTATCTTTACTTTTCTTGCACTTTATTTATGTAATTTCGTTTATCAATCCACATCATACCCTCCCCGCCATTTATCTCTTCAACTGAAAACAAGCTTTGATGAACTAATCCTCCGCGTTTCCCTGAGGTCCGACCCTGGACTTGCTGCTTGTACTATCTGTTAGTATAAATAGTTCGTTCGGCGATTTATAAATATTATTTGTGTTGCGAAGGTTTATGGGCACAGGTAAACTCGAACCTACTAAGGTGCTAAGAAGGTATCCACCAGTGGAGATGTTGAAGTACACCCCTAACCTTTTGTTTCCTTCTCTAAAAAAAAGTGTTCATATTTTTTTTCCACTTTTTAAAATGAGCGCTACAATTGAGCACTTAATTTCAAATGGTTTAGAAGTCTTATTTACCATCTACTCATGAAAGATGGAAAAGTTTCTAGTATGCGGGAGTATGATAAATTTTATATACTCCTTTTATGTGCACGTCAACACAGCTTTAAAAATAAAGTAAGATCCATTGAAATTAATGTGAGGTCCATTAATATTTATGTGAATATAGAAAATATGGAACTATAGTTCTTTAAAAAAAAAATGTCTATATTTTTTATTGGACCGAAAGTAAATAAAAGCCATTCTTTGATATCCATTTCCTTTCTCTTAATATCCATTCTTGACACCCAAAAAAATCTGCTAAATAAAATCCTCGATTTCCTTTCTCTTAATATCCATTCTTATTAGTCACATTCAAATTATTACTGATAGATTTGTTTATATTTGCAATTTTTTTAAAATGTTGGTATACACTTGATTATTATTCCTAAAAATGCTACCAATTGCAATCATCCTTTTATTTATTTATTTACTTTAACAAAGTGATGTATCGAGATTGCTTTGAAAATTTTGTACGATTGGCAATTATGGGTAGTAGTCATTTTTATCCCGTCGAGCAAAATACACTTTTGATTCCTAAGATTTGGAGTTAATGTCTATTTGATCAATGAAGATAGATAAATTACATTTTGATTTGGATATTTGGAAAATGATTCTAAATGATTTTAAGTTAATTTAAGCATCAATTGACTAACAAAATTTTGATGTAGCAAATTGAGGTAGATAATTTTTCTAACTTTATATTATTTTTTAATTATTATCTCACTCTTTATATTATTTTCTCTCTCCCCTCCCTTTGTCTCCTTTTTTCCTCCAACATTTTCCTCCTCATCTTTTTGAATGGCTACCGTTTTTCTCTCTTTTTCTTCTATCACATTTTCTATTTTTCTCTGTTCTGCTCAAACATGAAGGATTATGTATAAAAATAGGGTCATTTGAAAACAAATATTTACAAAAAAAAACGAGTGATCTAGAAATTATTTTAAAAAGGAGGATAATTTTTTTTTTTTGTTCTTATTAATTTCAGTCTCTTTGAATATTGTCTTTATAAAAGATTAAACTAGAGGAAAATTTTTTTAAAAAAATAATAAAATGAAAAGTTCCTACTCCTTCCCACGACAAGGCGTTGGCTACACAGTCATATCCTTTTATTTTCATTATGGATAAACCTGAAAATAATGATATAATAATTATTAAAAAAAAAAAAAAATGAAAGTGCAATGCATTCAAATTTGAATTTCTCAAAATGGGAAACCTGCGTTATTATAATTTACTACTTTTCTAGTTAGACCTTTATTTAAGAAGCTAAAAACAATTACTATTACAATATTTTAATTCTGATTTATAAACAGAATATAATAACGGGAGATTTCCAAAAATTGAAAAAATTAGAAAGACTATTTATACAAAATAACAAAATTTTAATATTTTTTGATAGAGGTTGAGAGAAGCCTATGACTATCTATTTGGGATAAGAACTTATAATAGAATCCGATAAAAGTATCAATGTCTATCAGTATTTTTTGTTATTTCTGTAAATAATTTGACATTTTTTTCTATATGTGGAAATTTCTCTAGAATAAATTAAAACTAAGCTATTTATCCGATAAAAGACATATATGTGGAAATTTCTCTAGAATAAATTAAAACTAAGCGAATAGGCTTAGTGGTGGGGGAGACGGAGAGGACATGGTTGAATTGAGGTATGTTTAGGCTTACCCCCAAGATTACGTCTTGTTCCTCGAGTTCCTACTGATCCTCTAATGAACAACTGGTTTGTGATCTAATCACTAAACCAAAACTCTCTCAGTCCAGTGAGAGGGTGGGGCTCCTTGTTCAAGATCTGGATTCAGTACTTGAGAGAACAACCTTTCTCCTATCCCTAAATTGGGTAGACATGAACTTCGTCTTGCACTCTATGTCGTCTTGCACTCTATATCCCCAGCTATCTATTAGCTCTTACCCTTGAAATGGGAAGTTGTTGAGCCAACCCTCACCTATGCAAATCTAAGAATAATCTCGAATAAACAGGAGTTCATAGTTAGCTTAAGATTAAAATCGAGTTACCTAGGCCATATAAGTGAAATAGTCAGTCTTATACAGTAGACAACGTTATAAAGTAAGAATGACTTATTTCTTGGTCCGATCTTATGCAAACTCATTGCATAGGATGTCCCCACTCCTCATGTCATAACATGTACGAATTAGTATCACTTCATATGTAGCACTTTACAACTCTTTGTAACAATTACAGAGTAGATCGCATCCTATAGTGTAACTAGAATAAGACACCAAACCTTATTCATATACTATAGATCATTTTGACAATTTACTCGAACATGATCCACTTTTATGTCTCCACATAAAGTTCAAGTACTCATGTAATAGTCATGGGTCTTAGTTTATTGGATTTAGACTTTCATGTATACTGCGAGTTTTACGACATAAAACCCAACAAATCATTCTCTCATCATCTTCATCAAACTTCTCTAAGAAGTTCAACAACATTTCCCCTCTATTTCTCTTTTCTCTCTCGAACTCTCTAATCTAAAAGAAAGAAAATGAAAGATAGTTATTCAAGGCTATCTAATTGTGTGAGTGCCTACGATTAATCTTGGCCATCAACGTATACGACAAGATCAAGCCTTCACACAGATTGTGCTTTCAGCACATGGTATTCAAGGTAAGGTTTTCTTTCAGCTGGTTTTAAGCTGAACGACTTTTTCAGTTTGGGCCTTGGGGTATTTTTCTAAAGCCCATCAAATACATAGACACAGCCCAACAAAGTGGTATCAGAGCCTGCAAGAAATATACAAGATCAGTCAAGAATTAAAGAAAGTAGATCTTGAAGCATTCAGAACATTAAAGACAACTCAAGATGGCAGTAGCAAGATATGACAATGAGAAATTTGATGGGAAATGAGACTTTAGCTTATTGAGAGCCAATATCAGGGTTGTTTTAGGGCAACAAAGGACACACAAAGCTCTTGAAGACCCAACCAAACTTCCTACCACTGGAACAAAAGAAGAAAGGGATAATATGGAGTTAATTGCTCAAGGAACGCTTGTCCTAAACCTATCAAACAATGTGCTTATAAAGGTTATTGATCAAGATACAACATTTAAAACATGGACGAAGTTGAATGAACTATATGAAACTAAAGATTTTCCAAACAAAACATTGATAGAAAATCTAGATGATTTTAACAGAATTATAGCAGAGTTCAAGAATCAAGGTGAAGACATTAGGGCAGATAATGATGCCTTTGTGCTTTTGAATTCACTTCTAGACTCATACAAAGATGCCAAGACAACTTTAAAATATGGAAGAGACTCAACTACTACTGATATAATTATTTCAGCACTTAGGATAAGAGAAATGGAATTATTAACTAACAAGGGAGAGAAACCTAGTGCTGAAGGCTTATCTGTGAAAGGCAAATCGAAGCAAAACAAAAAGTAAATGGCAAGCAAAATTCCACAGAAGAAGGCAGAGAAAACTCGAAGATTAGATGCAAGTATTGCAAAAAATTTGGGCATCTAATCAAGGATTGCAGAACCCTAAACTGGAAAAATGAACAAAAGAATAAACAACAACAACAACAACAACAGAAAGGGTAGTCTAATCAGTCTGAGGAAGCCTTAGTAGGGAAGACTCTTTTTTCTATTCAGATGCCTTAGCTACATCAAATCAAAGGGCTGATAAGGATGGACTAGCGAAGAACCTAGATTGGATTCTAGATTTAGGGTGTTCTTTTAACGTGACACCTCACAAGGACTGGTTTAGCTCATACAAAGATTTGGATGGAGGTTTAGTATACATGGGTAACAACCACTCATGTCCAGTAGTTGGAATTGGCTTAGTCTCACTTAAACTAGAAGATGAGACAGTCAAACTACTTAGAAATGTTAGACATGTGCCTAAATTCAAGAGAAATTTGATTTCACTGGGCATGCTAGACTCAATTGGTTATGAATATAGAGAAAAAGAAGGCTACTGTGAAGTATTGAAGAATGGTAAGCCTATATTCAAAGGGGTCAAAATAAATGGGTCTATGTTGTTCAAAGAGTTCAGAAAATGCAATAAGCCCTAGTTGTGACTACCAAGCAGCCTACCGAAGGAGGCCTTTGGCACGAAAGACTTTCATATATTAGTGTCAAAGGCCTCCAAGCTCTTGCCAACCAAGGAATTCTACCTTATGGAATTCATTAGAGCCTATCCTTCTGTGAGCATTGTGCGATAGGCAAGGAAACCAGGTAGAGTTTTGTTAAGGCCCAACATACAACTAAGGCTATCATTGACTATGCGCATTCAGACATTTGGGGCCCTTCACCTTTCCAACTCTTAAGTGGAGTCAGGTATTTCCTAACTTTTGTTGATGATTATTCCAGGAAATGTTGGATATTTTTCCTCAAAACTAAGGATATGATGTTTGAGAAATTCAAAGCATGGAAGACTATGGTTGAAAAACAGACTAACCTTCAAATAAAATGCCTAAGGACAGATAATGGACTTGAGTTTTGTGCAGAAGAGTTTAATGTTTTTTGTAGACAGCAAGGGATTGTTAGACACAAGATTATGAGGTACACACCTCAACAAAATAAGTGCAGAAAGACTAAACATAACAATTATGGAGAGGGTTAGGAGTCTCTTATCAGATGCTAACCTACCAAACAAGTTTTGGGCTGAAGCAGCCTCTTATATAGTCTATACTCTAAACAGATGCCCTCATGCCTTACTTAACTTACTCACTCTAGAGGAAAAGTTGACCAAACATCCACCTAACCTAAGGGTGTTTAGGTGTTTAGGTGCATATGTTTTGTGCATCATAATAAAGGGAAATTAGTTGCTCGTGCAGTTAAATGTATGTTTTTGGGGTTCGCTGAAGAAGTAAAGAGCTTTAGACTGTGGATTCATACTGAGAGGAAGTGTGTAACAAGCATAGATGTCATTTTTAGAGAGACGGAGATGTTTATGCAAAAACCTAACCCTGCTGATTCAACACCACAAGAGAAGAAAAAAACATTTAAGGTGGAGCACTCTCTATTGCCTACAACAGATCCCTCAAGCTCAAATTCTAGTAATTCTAATGGTCAATTGTCTCACCATGAAGAAGAAGAAGAGGAAGCAATATCTGACACTGAGCAAGAGGGATTAGACTTAAGGGATTATACTCTAGCTAGAGACAAGTGAAGGAGAATTATAGTACCACCTTCAAGATATGATGACTACATCAATCTAGCTTTAAATGCCTCAGAACTGGATAATGAGTTAGAACCCTCCACTTTCGAAGAGGCAGTGAGTTATGCTAAGGCAAGGAAATGGATAGAGGTTATGGATGATGAGGTTGAGTCCCTAATAACAAATGACACTTGGGACGTAATTCCTTTACCTAAAGGGTGCAAGTCAATTGCATCCAAGTAGGTGTACAAGTTTAAAGAGGATATTCCAAATGTTCAAGGATCTATATATAAAGCTAGGTTGGTTGCAAAGGGATTCACTGAAAGACAAGGTGTTGACTACAATGGGATTTTTTTCCTTGTAGTCAAATAAACTTCAATCAGGCTACTACTATCTATTGTGGCAAAACAAAATCTAGAGCTAGAACAACTTGATGTTCAAATAATCTTCCTACATGGTTTCTTGGATGAAACCATTTACATGTGTCAACCTAAAGGCTAAGAAGTCAGTGGAAAAGAAGACCATTACTATCTATTGAAGAAGTCTATCTATGGACTTAAATAATCTCCTAGGTGTTGGAACAGAAGATTCAATGATTTCGTACAGTAGAATGGATCTATTAAAAGCTCCTATGATAGTTGTGTCTATATAAACTCTAACACTTATGCTAATCCTTTCTATCTACTTCTATATGTAGATGATATGCTGCTGTCAGGAACTACCATGAAAGATCTAAAGCAAGTAAAATACTTGTTGAAATCAGAAATTGAAATGAAAGACATAGGAAGTGCAAATAGAATATTAGGCATAGACATCAAAAGAGACAAGTCAGCATACAAGTCAAGCATTGATCAGTCATAGTATTGTGAGAAATTAATCAAGAAATATCATATGACAGAGGCTAAGATAGTTTGCACACCAATAGCTCATCATTTTAAACTTTCATAAGAAAATTCACTTAAGGAAATAGATATTGAGCGCTTAAAGAAAATGTCTATTGTTCCCTACTCCCAAGCAGTGAGAAGTCTGATGTATCTTATGATTTCTACAAGGCCAGATATTGCTTATGCTACAAGTTTGGTCAGTAGGTACATGGCTAACCCTGGCAAAAGGCATTGGAAGGCTACCAAGTGGATTATGAGGTACCTAAAAGGCACTATGACTGCCAGACTGCTATATCAACAGACATTAAACAGCGAACTTGAGTTAATTGGCTTTGTTAACTCAGATTATGCAGGGGATTTAGACAGAAGAAGGTCCTTATTAGGTTATATCTTCCTATATAAATGTTGTGTACTTAGTTAGAAAGCTACTTTATAGTCTGTGGCAGCTCTTTCTACAACTGAGGCTGAATTTATAGCACTATCAGAAGCTATAAATGAAGGTTTATAGCTTAAAGGGCTACTATTTGACTTCGGAATCAAACAGAACACGATCAAGATATATTGTGATAATCAAAGTACCATACATTTATCTAAACATCCACAATATCATAATCGTACAAAACATATCGATGTTAAATACCATTTTATACGGGAATAGATAGAAGAAAAAAAAATAGAGGTGCTGAAAATTCATACCTCAGAGAACACCTCTGACATGCTGACCAAGGCATGACCCAACTCAAACTTCAGAAGTGCCTTGACATCATTGGGTTTGAGTTGAGAGACAAAGGATGAAGAAGAAAGGGTTAGCAAAAAGAGGAGATAAGAACTTGTTAAAGTTCATGTCAAGGTGGAGATTTGTTAAGGAATTCATGCTGAAATTAACTTTACAAGTTTGTTATAACTATTCTTTGTAAAGTCCTATATAATTAGTACTTAGCTAGCTTATAAATGTACTGAAAACAAAAGAGACTATCCTAGCTACTTATCTGTATTCTTCAAGAACTCTGCAATATTTGAATGAAACTCAGCTCCTCCATGGATGTGGGATCTCTTATAGTCGAACCACGTTAAAGACTGGTGTCATTCTTCTTCCTCTTCTCTTTACTCTTCATGCATAACTATTCACTCATCATCTTCATCAAATTTCTTTAAGAAGTTCAACAGCATTTCCCCTCTGTTTCTCTATTCTCTCTTGAGCTCCCTAATCTGAAAGAAAGAAAATGAAAGATAGTCATTCAAGGCTATTTGATTGTGTGAGTGCCTAGGATTAATCTTGGCCATCAACGTGTAGAGCAAGATCAAACCTTCACACGGATTGTGTTTTCAACACATGGTATTTGAGGCAAGATTTTCTTTCAGCTGGTTTTAAGCTGAATGAGTTTTTCAGTTTGGGCCTTGGTGTATTTTTCTTAAGCCCATCAAATACATCAACACAGCCAAACAGAATGTGTGTTAATAATTTACTTTTTTTTTTGAAAAAAATTTAGGCATAATAAATTTAGGAATTTAAATTTCATTTTGTGTTGGAGATTGTACCCATGTTTTGGAGGGAGTGAGGAGACCCACCAATGTAGTTTTGGTGGACGACCCACACATATGCCGTCATCCGGTCGGGTGCGTGAGGGGCGTGTGTGTGATTATTTTTCCATAAAAATATAATATTTTTATTATTATTTATTATTTATTTATTAAAAAGAAAAAATTTCTTTTAGCCATTGGCCACCTATCGGTCTTCCGCCTGCGGCTTTCGAGAACACGTTTAGAGGTTGAATGCGTTTACCTCTCGTGGCATTTCAGTGCTGAAGGCCTATAAAAGGCACATCTCTGAACAGTCTTTTAACACAAAACATTCATTCTCTATCGCTTTCTTCTATTTTCTTTTCTCATTTTTTGAGCATTCAATCAAAAAGGTGTATGTTTTTATCGGTAATGATGCATTTTCGATCAAGTTTTTTGGGTTGTTTTATCTTGGCGATGACATGACAGTATTTCTAACCTGCTTGCATACTTGACAGGGTCGCAAAACGCCTTAAAGAGAGTGAGCTCTACGACTCGGCCTATAACGAGCTTTTGTTTTGTAGGTTCTATTCGTTGTTACTATCCTGTTCATCATCTAAGGGTATTGTTGTTTACAACATATTATCATTTCATTGTAAAATTTGAAAGATATAATTGAAAGTACACTTGTTAAACTTGCAAGGCAATATCTGTTGGATAGGAATAGTGAAAATGAGAAAATAAGAGAAAAGGAAGGAGAAGAGAGAAAGCCATAACCATGGAATAAAATGAGGAGAGGTTGGGGAAGGTGAGGAAGGGAGGGGAGAGAGAGAATAATTAAAAAAGCCATGTAATCTTAAAAATAATATAATGTTAGAAAAGTTGTCCACCCCATTTACAATATGCCATCTGAATCCGTTAGGTTAAATTTTTCATTAATTAATTGACGGTCAAATTAACATAAGCATTCTTTAGAATCATTTTCCAAATCTTGATCACGAAAATATATCTTTTCAAACTTTAAGGATCAAACATGTGCTAATTCCAAACCTCATGGACAGAAAGCATATTTTACCCAATATTTTATTATTAATAGACAACACTAGTATTAAAAACGAAGGTAGTATTTAACTGTTTTTGAATTAGTAATTTTATGCAAACACGAATTATTTATTTATTTTATTGATAATCAGTAATATCAATAATAAATAAAGTATCCTATCATATTACAACAACTATTGAAAACATTATTTGATGGAAAACCGTCACAACGTGGTTACTTCATAAGAACGATTGTAGCGGCCCATCAGAATATTTCTCCAACGATTCTTTCGTACTTATTTCTATTTATAATTAATTGAATGGGCATCGACCATATACTTGAGCTTGGAGGCGTAGACCTAAAACAACTTGGAGAGGGTCCTTTCTAATGCTAGTCAAACCAACATTTTCTTCCATATTGAGTAACTCTGCAGATGGCCTATCAATCTCAAAACCATGAAGCAGATTTGCAAGTGTTAAATGCATAATTTGAAGAGCAAAAGAGATTCCTAGGCACATTCTACGTCCACTTCCAAATGTCATCAATTGGGAACTTTGACCTCTAACTTCAAAATCTTTGTGGCTCGTTAGAAATCTTTCCAGGCGAAACTCACAAGGATCTTCCCATACAAGTGGGTGTATTTGAAGCTTTTGAATATTCACTATGAGTTGTGTCTCTGTTGGAATATGATAGCCAACAATTCTACAATCTTCCATAGATTCATGAGGAATTTCAACTGGTATTGCAGGATACAAGCATAACATTTCCTTCACAATTGCTTGAAGATATAAAATATCTTTTACATCAGACTCTTTCACCTGTCTCTCTCCCAATTTTTTCATCTAATTCAAATTGAACTTTCTTGAGTATTTCTTGATTGTTGAGAAATAAAGAAAGAGCCCCATATCATTGTTATCGTTGTAGTGTTAGAATCCGCCAATATGAGAAACTACACAAGTTTCAACCAATTTTAATTGGGAAGTCTTTGAAACGTAAGACTTAAAATAATCTGTATATAAAATTCTATAATTTTAAATTAACACTTTTGGACGTTAATTAATATGCTATCCTAATAGAAATCGAATAATGCAGGTTTGTCATCTAATTTTTAATAAATTAGCTACTACATCAATTCTATTTCATCCTTTTAATGGAAAAACTATTCTAAGAGTATTCTTTGAGATAATTTCAATTCAATAAAGTTTAAAATGAAAAAGGTTCAAAGTCTAAAGGTCAAGCTTAATTATATTACATCAATCCTAAATTAAAGAGTATTTTCTATATTTTAATCATTTATTAGTAACTTGGATAAATGTAAAATTTACGTTAGAAAAAAATCAATTATTCAAAAGCATTTTTTTGATTATTAAATGTCTTATAAAAAAAAAAGTACTTAGGGTTAAATTCTTTGGAGTTAGAAAACCTATTCATTTCAAATAACTTTTATGAAATTATACAATAGGATCACCCTAAAGTAACTGATAACTCTGTATATTGTTTTACACATCCAATAGTTATTAGGTGATATAGTATTAATATGTGTGACCATTTTTGAACAATTTTTTAACCAACAAACACTTTTTTAGCGATTCATATGGGTGCATCGCAAGATACATCTATTTTTGTACATCGCAGTCTAATTACACATATATATGTATGTGCATATATGTATATATGTATATACATGTATACATGTACATGTGTGTGCGAGAGTTTTTGAACCTAAGATGGCCAAACAAAACGCAAACAATCAGTAGAATAAATAAAAAACGGTAAAGAACGAACACCAAGATATATAGTGATTCGACCCGTTTGGTCTACATCCACTTGAGAACCAGCTTGAATTAATTTTATTATGAACAATAAGGAATTTACAAATTACAAATAATCAACAATAATCACCAATCTGTAATTTCAAAATTGTGCATATGTGTATATATATACATGTGCATATGTGTATATATATACATGAATTGCCATTTGTCATGTATCCATAATTACCAGAATGACATTGGGCCTTTAATTTCACCAAAAATCCAATAAAACCCACTTAAATACCGTGTTATTTTCTACAATGTGCATATGTATATATATATATGGGTACATATCCATATGTGCACCTATATACATGTGTGCATATATGTATATATATATATAAACATATTTGCACATATGTATATATATATATATATATACATATGTAGACTTGATAACTGTATTGGCATCATAGGTTGACAGTTGTTCCATATCATCTTTAACAGCTGAAAGCATCACATCCATGAAATCATGCGCCTGAAAATTCCTGTTTTGTTGATGCTCTTGAAGGCATTTATCAAACACCACGTCAAGCACTTTGGCTGTCTTCTTCGTGACCGATCAATGGTCCATGCTCCCTTTGATGCACATATCTTAGCACATCTCAAATCTAGTCCAATAAAATACTACCATGTGACTTTTTCTTCTAAACAATAATTTTTTCATGATTACTCTTTTGAATGGTAAAGAAGTAGGAGCCTATAGGTTAGATACAATCTAAGCTCCACCTAATCATTACTCTAAAATGTATCAAAAACCACACTAAGTTTTATGAAAAAAACTTTGGTGAAACCCATATTGCACCAATAAAAAATTAGTCATGTGATTATTAATGTTCTCTAAAAAATTATTAAAAATAATTACTTTTTGTGGATAGAGAAAAAGAAGTATGGACTTAGACTGCACACTCAAATAAAAATAAAGATAATCATTGTTTATTTTTTTTTGCATCTCACTCAAATTGTTTAGTTATAATGTCAGATAAACTCTTTCACTATAATTTTTCTTTTTTTTTTTCTTTTTCATTTTTTTATCATTCGGATGTAAAATGAATAAAGATAGGTACATCTTTAAAAATATTTTAAGAAAATTTTATAGAAAGTTGATCCAATGGCTATATTTATTTTTAATTATTTTTAAAAAATAGCCATCGACTTGCCACATTCATGATATTAATATTTTTGTAGCTTTTCTTGTATTGGCCCATGGTAGTATTTTTGGAATTTTCCTCATACACATTGAATGGTTCAAAATTATTTATCCAATTCTCAACGTCTTCAATAATTTCTTTTGTATTTCTATCATGGACGAAAATGGTAGAAGTAGATTCATAATTTTGCAGCATTTAGATTTATGCAGGAGAAATTATAAAAAAAAATAGGAATTTATATTATATAGTTATTTGAAGATATATGCATACTTTCTATTTTATAATTCATGGCCATTGTAAATGGTTTCATTGAATATTTTTTTTTAACTTGCATAATTCAAAAGATTTTAGTTACAGTTTTAAATATTTGTTAAATATTTTGTGTCACGGATTTTATAGAAATGTTTTCAGGATATATTTATCTATATTATTTTAGGCTACAGAATAGATTTCTTTGCATGTTAAAATAATTATAAACATTATTATATTTACAATAATTCCCTTCTGATTTATCTTTTGTTTGCGAAATAGTTAGGAAAGATTAATATTTTATGTTGTTTAAAATTTTGGTTTGAGAATAATTAAATTATAGAACAACCCTACATATTAAAAAAACTCTTTATTAATTTGTGACCTTCTCATTTTTAGTTGATCTACTGAAGATCAATAGTCTTGTTTTGGTCGTAACATTTAAAAAGAAAAGATAAATTACAGAGAAGACGCCATAAATAGTTATAAGAAAAGAAAAACTAGTTATCAATAGCTTCTCGAATCTTAACAGAAAATAGAAAAAAAATCATATCGATGGAATAATAAGTTATAATTCATCGGTTGGTTGTATCATTAACCATTTCTTTCTTTTGTTGCGAAAAACTTATCATGAATCCATTGATTTCTGTCACTTTCGTTATTGCTATTGGGCTGGCCGTCAGGCTTGCTTCTATTGGATCTGGGGTTAGGTCAAGATACTGCTACATGCCAAGCTGTAGAAAGGATCACGAGACAACACAAGGTGGAGGGAAGAATCCAAGATACTTTATTGCTTAGTCTAGCTTTTATGGAAGTTTAATTATTTATGGATAGGTGGGCAGCATTAACACTTTTATTTCGAATTCTTTTGTTTAATCCTAAAAATTTATGTATTTTTTTTCATATTTACAAAATATTTATTGTGGATAAAAAACTCTTCATCTTTCAATTTTAAAATTTAATTAAAGTGAAAAATAGAGGATTTGAGTGTTTCCAATAAAAATCTTATCTGATTTCATTTATTTCAATAAGAATTTAAGGTGTAAATTTTCATGATTCAACAATATTTTTATTTTATAAGATTTTGCAAACCAATTTAACTATGTATTCTATGATATATTCTATAATAGTAATAATGATTTTGAGAAAAGAAATTAAATATTCATAGAATTAAAAAAGAAGGTTTTAACTTAATCAACTAATGTCATGGTTTCAATATCTCATTAAAATTGCAACAAATTTACCCCATTGATGAGCTAATGTACAAATTTTTATTTATAATATATCTTATAGAACCAATTACATTTAGTCACTTAATTGATCTTTTTTCTATCCATCTTAGATCAATTTATATCAATAAAATGAAAATATCTTTTTGTCGTTATCGAAGACGAAATTTTAAGGTAATAAGTATATAATATGAATAGAACAAGAGAGGGGAGAAATACTAAATTAAAAGGTTAGTCAAAGATATATACAAGTTATTCACACTCTCTCTTTTTTTTTTTTTTTTTATTTCACTAATATTAATGAAATTTCAGTTATTGATTAAGGTGAAGTTCCGTAAAAACACCTGTCTTTTTTAAAATATCATGAACAGATTATTTAAGTTGAACACCATTTTCAAGGAATTATAGAATAGCAAGAACATTTAAAATTTGAAACATCATGTGAAATGAATTCCATAAAACAAGAAAAATCCTATTTTAAAAATAACTAAAATAATAATAATAATAATAAAATAAGTGGTAAGAACGTAATATGTGGGTGCCTACCCCCAGGTACTATCTTATTATGAGGTAGTATATTATTATGCGTAGTATCTTATTGGACAATCACTATGTCTATGTTCTTTTGTGTTGAAAGTATGGGTTCACATAAAAACTTATATTCTGAACACTCTTGTATTTTTTTTTTTTTTTTTTAAAGAAAGAAATCGAAGATTTATCTTATTCCTATACAATTCTTATGTATGTGAATATCAATCCATTTTCCTTTTTCTACATAACCAATCTTCTCATATACGGTTAACTTCTTATAGGCACCTTTTTGGGTGAATATATTTTTATGGAAAAATAGAACATCAATCAAAAAATTTATCAAAAGCTAAGCTCCACCATACGCTTTTGTATAGGCACCTTTACCATATATGATTAGCTTCTTATAGGCGTCTTTACCATACTCTTTTGTATGGTAAAGAAGTGGGCAATCTAAGCTCCACCTAATCATTGCTCTATAATGTATCAAAAACTACATTAATTTTTATGAAAAAAAATTGGTGCAACACCTATTGCACCAATGAAAAAATTATCATGTAGTTATTAATGTTTTCTAAAACATTATTAAAAATAATTTGTATTAATTTGTATCCCTCTCATTTTTAGTTGATCTATTGGAGATCAATAGTCTTGTTTTGATTGTAACATTTAAAAAGAAAAAATAAATTACCGAAAAGTCGCCATAACAATTTTTAAGAAAAGAAAAACTAGTTATAAGTAGTTTCTCGATTCTGAACAAAAAATATAAAATAAGAGAGAGATTTTGCTACTTCAATTCGGAGTTTTTAGTTAGATTAATCTTAGTGATGGAATAATAAAAAATTCATTGGTTGGTTGTATCATTAACCATTTCTTTCTTTTGGTGCGAAGAACTTATCATGAATCCATTGATTTTTGCCGCTTCCATTATTGTTACTGGATTGGCCGTCGGGCTTGCTTCTATTGGATCTAGGGTTACGACAAGATACTGCTGCAGACCAAGCTGTAGAAGGGATCACGAGACAATGCGAGGGAAGAATTTGAGGTACTTGACTGCTGCAGACCAAGCTGTAGAAGGGATCACGATACAACGCGAGGGAAGAATTTGAGGTACTTTCTTGCTTAGTCTGGCCTTTATTGAAGTTTAACTATTTATGGACAGATTGCAGCTTAGCACTTTTATTTCGAATCCTTTTAATTAATCACAAAAAATTATATATATATATAAAATTTTTATCGTGGATAAAAAAAACTCTTTATCGTTCAATTTTAAAATTTAATTAAAATAAAAAAATAGGAGATTTGTGCGTTTCCAATAAAAATCTTATCTAATTTCATTTATTTCAATAAGAATTTAAGGCTTAAATTTTCTAAACTTAACAATGGTTTTAGTTAATAAAATTTTAGGATTACTCTTTTGAATGGTAAAGAAGTGGGGAGCCTATAGGTTAGATGCCACCTAAGCTCGATCTAATCATTGCTCTAAAATGTATCAAAAGCCACATTAATTTTTATGAAAAAAACTTGGGTGCAACCCGTATTACACCAATAAAAAAATTGTCATGTTGCTATTAATGTTTTCTAAAAAATTATTAAAAATAATTATTTTTTTGTGTGTAGAGAAAAAGAAGTATGGACTTAGACTGCACCTAAGTACTATTCATTTTTTGCATCTCACTCAAATTGTTCAGTTATAATGTCGTAACTTCATAAACTCTTTCACTATAATTTTTCTTTTTTTCTTCTTTTTCATTTTTTATCATTCGGATATAAGATGAATAAAGATAGGTACATCTTGAAAAGCACTTAAGAAAATTTTATAGAAAGTTGATCCAATGGCTATATTTATTTTTAATTATTTTTAAAAAGATAGCCATCGATTTGGCACATTCATGATATTAATATTTTTGTAGCTTTTCTTGTACTGGTCCATGGTAGTATTTTTGGAATTTTCTTCATACACATTGAATGGTTCAAAATTATTTATCCCATTCTCAACGCCTTCCATATTTTTTTTATATTTCTATCATGGACGAAAATGATAGAATGAGATTTATAATTTTGCAGCATTTAGATTTATGCAAGAGAAATTATAAAAAATGGTTTCATTGAATAATTTTTTTTAACTTGGTTAATTCAAAAGATTTTAGTTACAGTTTTAAATATTTGTTAAATATTTTGTGTCACGGATTTTATAGAAATGTTTTCAAGAAAAATATATTTATTTATCTTATTTTAGGTTACAAAATAGATTTTGTTGCATGTTAAATAAAATTATAAACATTATTATATTTGCAATAATTCCCTTCTGATTTATCTTTTGTTTGTTAAATAGTTAGGAAAGATTAAGATTTTATGTTGTTTATAGATTTTGGTTTGAGAATAATTAAATTACAGAAAGTTGTTGGAGAGGCTCGATCTTTCGTCTACACATTAAAGAAAATCATTATTAATTTGTAACCCTCTCATTTTTAGTGGATCTATTGAAGATCAATAGTCTTGTTTTGGTTCTAGCATTTAAAAAGAAAAAATAAATTACAGAAAAGTCGCCATAACAATTTTTAAGAAAAGAAAAACTAGTTATAAGTAGTTCCTCGATTCTGAACAGAAAATATAAAATAAGAGAGACTTTTTGCTACTTCAATTTGGAGTTTTTAGTTAGAAATCTTAGTGATGGAATAATAAGTTATAGGTTGTATCATTAACCATTTCTTTATTTTGGTGCAAGGAATTTATCATGAATCCATTTATTTCTTCCGCTTCCATTATTGTTACTGGGTTGGCCGTCGGGCTTGCTTCTATTGAACTTAGGGTTAGGTCAAGATACTGTTGCAGGCCAAATTGTAGAAGGGATCATGAGACAATGGCAGGGAAGAATTTGAGGTACTTTGTCGCTTAGTCGGGCTTTTATGGAAGTTTAACTATTAATAGACAGGTTGCAGCAGTAGCACTTTTATTTCGAATCCTTTTGTTTAATCCTAAAAAATTATATATATATTTTTTCATATTTATAAAATATTTATCGTGGATAAGAAACTCTTTATCGTTCAATTTTAAAATTTAATTAAAGTGAAAAAATAGGGGATTTGAACGTTTCCAATAAAAATCTTATCTAATTTCATTTATTTCAATATGAATTTAAGGTGTAAATTTTCTAAACTTAACAATGGTTTTAGCTAATAAGATTTCGAAAACCAATTTAAATATGTATTCAGCGGGATATATTCTATAATAGTAATGATGATTTCGAGAAAAGAAATTAAGGGTTCATAAAATTAAAAAAGAAGTTTTTAACTTAATCAAATAACATCATTGTTTCAATGTCTCGTTAAAATTGCAACAAAATTACCCCATTGATGAGGGAAATTACATATTTTTTTATTTATAATATATCTTATAGAACAAATTAGTTCATTTAGTCACTTAATTGATCTTTTTTCTATTCATCTTAGATCAATATATATCAATAAAATAAAAATATCTTATTGTTGTTATCGAAGATAAAATTTTAAGGTAATAAGTGTATAGTATGAATAGAACAAGAGGGAAAAATACTATTTTAAAAGGTTCAGTCAAAGCTATATACAAGTTATTCACACCCTCTTTTGTTTTTTTTTATTTCATTGGAATTTCGGTTATTGATTAAGGTGATGTTCCATAAAAATGCATGTTTTTTTAAATATTATGAACAAATCATTTAAGTTGAGCACCATTTTCAAGGAAATATACAATAGCAACAATATTTAACGTTTGAACCATCATATGAAATGAGTTCCATAAAACAAGAAAAAAATCCTATTTTGAAAATAACTAAAATATTAACAATAATAAATAAAACAAGTGGTAAGCACGTAATATGTGGGTGGCTACCCGGGGTGCTATCTTATTATGAGGTAGTATATTATTATGCGTACTATCTCATTGGACAACCACTATGTCTATTTTCTTTCGTTTGAACTCCACTTAAAAACTTATATTCCAAACTCTCTTGGTTTTTTTTTTTTTTTTTTGAAAGAAAGAAATCAAATATTAGTCTTGTTCCTATACAGTTGTTATCTTTCCTTTTTCTACGTAACCAATCTTCTCATATGTGATTAACTTTTTATAGGGGCCTTTTTGAGTGAATATAATGGAAAAATAGAACATCTTGTTAAAGTGTTTGCTAATTATTTTTCGGCTATCTTACGGGTCTTCAAGGATCCTTTTATGCATTAGGTTAGATATCAAGGAAAATCTATTTAGGTTTCAAAAGATACGCCAATTCTAATTAATAAGTGAAAATATTACATTGTCAATTTATGACAATGTAATTTTTATGTGCGGTCAGAACAAGAAAGGTTCTATATAAACCAATTATCCAAGCGTTCTGTTGACTTTTTGAGCTATATTTCAAGTGTGCAATTAAATCCTTTAGTGGTATGGAGTAAGATGTTAGAAAATTTATTTCTAATAGATAATGCTACAAACTAAATTCTTTCATTTTTTATGCTTATCAAATCTTCTTAAAAAAAAAATAAAAACAAAACTTAAACTTTAAAAAATTATTAATTCCCTCACTAAGAAAGATAGATGAATCCTTTTTTGTATTAATATCCTTTTCCTTGAATTAGTAGTCGGATGTATACAACAAAAGTTAAGTATAAAATTTGATTGAGATAGATTCTTTCAAAATAGTAATTGAATTTACTAATTGAGTTTACAAAAAAAATCGGAGCTAGAACTGATATATTTTGCTTTAAGATGAAAAATTAGATCAAAGTTTACTATGTAAAATGGATTTTGTATCGTCCAAATTCCATTTGTGTATGTGCTTCCTGGAAACGTACAGTACTCTATTTCATTAGAAAAATTAGGCGTAATCAACTACACCTAGTACGGTATTCATTGAATCCTGATTATGATGCTACCAATAATTGTAGTAAATCATATATGACACATATGCCTTTCTCTCATCAATTACCACTCGCTGAAAAAATAAGAATTTCTATTTTTTTTTTGGTGACAATGTGAAAAAAAAAATATGAGAGATCCTCTTTGGAGTAAAATTAAGTTATGTTATTTGTTCTCATTCCTTTCTTCACTCATGGTTCGATATTTTGGTGTCCTGGGCCTAGAGGAACTAGCTACTAGCTAATCAGACGTGAGCCCCTCCTCGAGCAGATTCCTCCTTTTGCTCCTCATCGTATGGGGTATTAACAGCCGTTTCCAATTGTTATTCCCCTCCCAAGGGCAGGTTCTTACACGTTACTCACTTGTCCATCACTGGAAACACCACTTCCCATCTGACTTGCATGTGTTAAGTATACTGCCAGATGTTCATCCTAAGCCAGGATCAAACTCTCCATGAGATTCATAGTCATTGGGCCTAGAGGAACCAAACCAATCCATCCTGAACTTGATGGTTAAACTCTACTGCAGTAACAATACTATATGGGAGGTCCCGCAAAAAAATAGCTCAACGCCAGGATGATAAAAAGGTTAACACCTCTAATTTTTTTGTACTTTTCAATAGTCAATATCCATATGAAAAAAAATGAAAAATGAAAAGGTCATCTTATTCAAAACCCCTTCTTTCCCACTTTTGTCTCTCACTTCACACCTTGGAACGCACTGTTTGGGGCAATTATGGATCCTAAGAGCCAATTTTTCCTTCGTTTAGCCAATTTCTCATGAAAAGTAAAATGGGTAAAGTAACTTTCTATTTATTGTTGTAGAATAAGAAGCCTTCATATTTTAATGCATATATTTAATTTATTCAGAGCTATTAGAGTGGGATCAACTTTTTTGGGAATATGGGTTGAAGCAATAACAAGAATATTTCTAATGGAACATCTTTCACAATATCTGGAGAGATAGTTCACCGATAGACCAAATGATAAGTAATTCAACTCATTCACATCCAAATCATGAGTTTTTGGAATCCATATTATGCAAGAATGTTGGATTTTATGTCCTAAAACTCATGGTTTGTAAACAATAAACTTATTCTGTAATCAATAAAGTTGTTATTGAAGTTTGATTCAATAAAAATATTATTGAATATATGAATTGTTTATTTTGTTTTAGAAATAAAACCAATAAACTAAAAGATCCATGACTATTACATGAATACTTGAACTTTATGTGGAGACATCAAAGTGGATGAGGTTTGAGTAAATAGTCAAAATAATCTATAGTATACGAATAAGGTTGGGTGCCTTATTCTAGTAAAACTATTGGATGTGGCCAACTCTGTAGTTGTTACAATTTGTTGTAAAGTGCTACAAACGAAGTGATCTTGATTCTTTCATGTTGTGACATGAGGAGTGGGGGCATCTTGTGTCACATCTCGTCCCAGACCACCCTCTTAGCCTAGAGAAGAGCGTGACTCCTTTGGCTGACACTTACTACATAATAACTCTTGCGGAATAACTCTGATACCAAAATATAACTTATATACAGCGAAATGTCTTTAAGCCAAAATTTATTAATTCAGAAACATAACATATTTAGAGTCATTACAACACTAGATTCACAAGTCCTAAAACCCAAAAACCCTAGTCCCTATATGAATAACAGTAACATGTGTACAATATTAACAGTAACCACCTAAACCGACGGGTTACAAATCTCTTATTCCTTTAGTGGCAGAGCAGATGCAGAGCTATGTTCAGAGGATTTGACCGCTAACTATGGGGGAAAAAAAGAAAACATTTGAAAACGGGGTGAGCTTATGCCCAGTGAGTGACTTAAGAAAGATAATTGATTATCATGCAAAATCTCAATAAAGAGTTTAACTGAAACATAAGCTTCTACAGTACTTGTACAGCAGTATAAACATTTTCCAAGCATAGAACATATAAAACTATTTTAATCATAAAACAGTAAAACTATTTCTCAGTCAAGGATAACCCTACTGTGGGTAAAGACAATTCGAACACCAACTACTAGCCAAGAGAGAACCCTTTTGCTCAATCTCTGACTCTAACTACGTGCACGTGGCCATACTAAGTACCGTCATACCTTGGGTACTTCTACTCAGATACCTTCTCAAACGTCCTTCAGTATCTGGTTGGTTTGGTACCTTCTCAAACATCCTTCAGTACCAATAGATACCTTCTCAAATATCCTTCAGTATCTAGTTGGGCAGATACTTTCTCAAATGTCCTTCAGTATCGCGTTTTAAGTAAAACTAGTTATAAATGACTTTCTCTTTAAAGCATGTAAAGTATAACACATATAAAAACATGGATTTAAAGGTACTAACGCATGCTGCACATATAAATAGCTTTTTAACAAACTTCTCACTCATGCATGCGTTTAAAACATAATTCATAGATTGCTTGGAAATCACTTTGTAAAACTAGTTGGCATGAGAATATTCTTCTTTAAAACATATTTTCTATAACACGTTGTAATCAAACATTTAAGCAATATTTTAGTCAAAACGTTTTAGGCACTCACCTTGATTGCTTAGGAGCTTTTCACTCTAGTAGCTCTCTTTTCTACCTCGGGCTCCCTTTTCACTCATAGAATCCAGATTCAATTTATAGCTTAGATTACTCATAGTTATGTACCTTATTTTGAGATACTTCCTTCTACAAACATGTTCTAAAATTTCTCAAGAAGCTTACCCTAAATTTTGAGCTCACGTCTCGTGGTTTAGCCGGAATCACAGAATCTTCAAGACTGGCCCAAGCTGATTCGACAGCCTGACCCTTCTATCTTCTTCTTAGTTTCTAGCCCGACCCCTTCAAGCTTTTCCTCCGGAAGCCCTACCTTGAAAACTAGACTTTCAAGCTTTCAGGTGCTTTGGAATCACTCCAAACGCAGGAGTTAATTGGAGAAAACTCCTCATCCCCAGTTGATGCATCTCCTCAGACCTCACTGTCCAATGCGTCCTCTAGTGTCTACGCATGGATTTAAGCTTTAACGCCAAGGTTTGCTCTACTCTCCCACTCTTTTTTTTGGTATTTCTGAATTGTTGATTCTAAAAATGAAAGTCTCATGGCTCTATTTATTAGGCGTCCAAACCTTCTTGGAGTTTGAACCACCTACTTGGCAGCATGGCCAAGTGTCCTTCTCTCATCCCATCAACGTAAATGATGTGGTCATCGCAAGCTAAGTGTCCTTCTTCCTCACCTTGCTAATGCATGACTCCAATAGATACCACCCACCTCACATTCTTAAGGTTAAAGGCTTTTCTCCTAGAAGACAGATGGTTTTGATGATGTATCCTGATGATTTTCATCCTTCTATGCGTCTAACTCTTGGTTGCTCATGCTAGTCCATAAGCAACGCATGCCTCTACTCAACGCATGCAAGCCAATTCACTATACAGACAGTTCAACTTAGTTAACATCGCATGGAGCTTACCATCAAACTTAACGCATGGGGTGACTGTCCATTCTTGACGTATTTTCACTCGCATGCTTGCTTGGCATGGGCACATGGTGCAGGCCATCAACGCATGGCGTGCTACAATAGGTTGGCCACTCGATGCATGGGCGTGCTTAGCCGCTCCGACGATGGGCGTGCTTGGCCCGTATGGGCCTGCGTGCTAGTGCCTTGATGCTTGGATGCCGGGTGCTTTTAGGCGCTTGGATTGCGGCTGCTTCGACCCTGCATGGGCGTCCTCTCAGCCGGCGTGTTGCTAGCCATCACTCGCGTCGCTCGCATGAGCGCATGCATGGGCGTTGCTAACAAGCTTGGCTATAAGGGCAGGCAGGACCTCATGCGCACGCAATGGGCCTGATGTCGGCAGGGTGTCTCACAGCATAAAGGTGTGCCATCTCGGCAAGTGGCGCTCAATGCACGGGCGTATGCACTTGAGAAATGCGTCCGGTCGGGGCTGCTCGACGTATGACTGTCATTCCATGCATGCCTCGCCCACCCGTGTGCCTTCCAACGCATCATCTCCTTTTTCCTTCTTCAACCGCATGCCTTCACCAACAATTCTTCCAACACATTAACCCCACTCTAACACACAAAATTCTATACTTAGCCAAATTTCCAAAATTTTTCACAAAAGTTAACCTTCAAAATTTCCTTTTTTCTCTACCATTTCACCCTAGTTTCCACATCAACCTACTCATCACACTAATCTCAATAGAGAACATACTCAATTAGAGAAATTGGGATTCGGGGTTCACATTTACCTCCCCTTTATAAAAATTTTGTCCTCGAAATTTCGCTACAAGTCCGTCAATTAAACAACTGTGATTGTCTTATTCCTGATTTGCTTTTTGGCTTCCCACGTCGCTTCTTCCGTGTTATGGTTTCGCCATAGTACCTTTACCAATGGGATTGTCTTATTCCTTAAAACCTGTTCCTTTCTTTCAAGAATCTTCATTGGTTTCTCTTCATAAGACAAATTCTCTTTCAACTATAATGGTTGCTCAGGAAATACATGGGTAGGATCTGGCACATACTTTCTAAGCATTGTCACATGAAACACATCATGAATATGAGATAATTCTTGAGGTAAATCCAATCTATATGCCATTGGGCCAACTCTTTCTATTATCTCGTAAGGTCCAATATTTCTTAGGCTTAATTTTCCTTTCCTACCGAATCTGAGTATTCCTTTCCACGGAGATAACTTCAGAAATACTTTATCACCAACTTCAAATTCTAATTATCTTTTCCGCTTATCAGCGTAACTCTTCTGCCTATCTCGAGCCGTCTTAAGATTATCTCTTATAATCTTAACGCTGTCTGATGTCTATTGCACAAGTTCTGGACCTTGTAATTTCCTTTCACCGACTTCATTCCAACATATCGGAGTTCTACATGGCCTTTCGTTTAGTGTCTCATACGGTGCCATCCCGATACTCGAATGGTAACTGTTGTTATACGCAAATTTGATTAACGACAGACGCGTATCCCAACTGCCCTTAAATTACAATACACATGCTCTCAGCATGTCCTTTAATGTCTGGATTGTCCGTTCAGATTGACCATCCGTCTGTGGATGAAAAGCGGTACTAAAATATAACTTGGTTCCCATAGCTTTCTGCAAACTAGGCCAAAACTTTGATGTAAATCTAGAGTCTCGATTTGACACAATTGAAACTGGAGCTCCAAACTGACTCACAACTCGATCAACATACAACTTGGCTAATTGGTTTAGGGTATAAGTAACTTTAACAGGTAAAAGCTTAGTTGTTTTTGTCAATTTATCCACAATTACCCATATACCATCATAGCTCGTTGGTGTCTTAGGTAATCCAAACAGGAAATCCATTGTAATATGCTCCCATTTCCACTCTAGTACTGGGAGTGGATTAAGTAATCCTGTTGGCCTTTGTCTTTTTGGTTTAACTTGTTGACATATTAGGCACTTGTCAACATACTCCGCTATTTCTCTTTTCATACCAGGCAACTAGTACGATCTTTTTAATGTTCTGTACATCTTTGTACTGCCTAGATGCATAGCATAGGCTGAACTATGTGCCTCCTCTAGAATAGCTGGTTTAAGTGCTAAGTACTTAGGTATGTATATCCTACCTTCCTTCAATAACACTCTGTCAGCTCTTAATTGGTAGTCCGTCCTCAATCCTTTATCTACTTCTTCAGCTAACTTCTAAAGATCAGAATCCTTTAATTACTCACGTAGAATGTCTTCTACGAGTGTAGGATGCACTTGAAATGAAGCTAATAACCCTCATTTTTTTACCGGTTGATAATGCTGCCCTAGCATTATAGAACTCATGAATCAGTGTACCCTTCACTGAATTGATACTAGCTCTAGCTGATCTGATTTTTTGACTTAAAGCATCAGCTATTACATTTTCTTTACCTGGGTGATAGTCAATGGTACAGTCATAGTCTTTGATCAACTCGAGCCATCTTCTCTGTCTCGAGTTTAGTTCCTTCTGATCAAAGATATGCTTTAGACTTTTATGATCCGTAAATATATGACACCGCTCATCAAACAGGTAATGTCTCCACAACTTTAGAACTAACACAACTGCCGCTAACTCCAAATCATGTGTAGGGTAGTTACATTCATGCTTCTTTAACTGTCGAGAAGCATAAGCTACTACCTATTCCCATAACATACTCCTGTATGGGGTCTACCACAGTTTGCACAAAGTGGTTTCCTTCCTGTACTAGCTACCGACTCGCTAGCACGACCCGATATTGATCTACCATTCGGTCCAGCTGCAGGCCTTGACCTCTTTCGACCTGAGCTTTACTGGCTTGTGCCTCCAAAACTCCTCATACTCGACTGTCCAGAGAACAGGGGTCTAAAATTCTTACTTCTCGTTTATCCAGGCATTCTAAACTATCCTTCACCTGGCTGGAGTACATCTTCCCTCACTACACTCTCCTCTACTCGGATAGCGGTCTCAACTAACTAAGTGAAGTTCACCCAATTCAATAATTTTTTATATTTCTATCATGGACGAAAATGTTAGAATAAGATTCATAATTTTGCAGCATTTAGATTTATGCAAGAGAAATTATAAAAAATTAGGAATTTATATCATATAGTAATTTGAAGATATATGCATACTTTCTATTTTCTAATTCATGGCCATTGTAAATGGTTTCATTGAATATTTTTTTTTTAACTTGGATAATTCAAAAGATTTTAGCATTACACTTTTAAATATTTGTTAAATATTTTGTGTCACGGATTTTATGGAAATGTTTTCAGGAAAATATATTTATTTATCTTATTTTAAGTTACAAAATAGATTTTGTTGCATGTTATATAAAATTATAAACATTATTATATTTGCAATAATTCCCATCTCATTTATCTTTTGTTTGTTAAATAATTAGGAAAGATCAAGATTTTATGTAGTTTATAAATTTTAGTTTGAGAATAATTAAATTAAAGAAAGTTGTTAGAGGTTCCATCTCTCCTCTACACATTAAAAAAAATCTTTATTAATTTGTAACATTCTCATTTTTAGTGGATCTACTGAAGATCAATAGTCTTGTTTTGGTTGTAACATTTAAAAAGAAAAAATAAATTACAGAAAAGTCGCAATAAATATTTTTAAGAAAAGAAAAACTAGTTATAAATAGCTTCTCGAATGTGAGCAGAAAATGGAAAAAAAAAAAAATCATAGTTACAGAATAATAAGTTATAATTCATCAGTTGGTTGGGTTGGGTTGTATCATTAACCATTTTCTTTTTTTGTTGCAAGGAACTTATCATGGAGGAACTTATCATGAATCCATTGATTTCTGTCACTTCTACTGGATTGGCGATTTGGCTTGCTTCTATTGGATGTAAGGTCAGGTCAAGATACTACTGCAGGCTAAGCTGTAGAAGAGATCGCGAGACAACGCGAGGCAGAGGGAATAATCCAAGGTACTTTATTCCTTAGTCTGGCTTTTAAGGAAGTTTAACTATTTATGGATAGGATGCAGCATTAACACTTATTTCGAATCATTTTGTTTAATCCTAAAAAATTATGTATTTTCTTTTTCATATTTACAAAATATTTATTGTGGATAAAAATTTAATTAAAGTGAAAAAATAGAGGATATATTTGAGCGTTTCCAATAAAAATCTTATCTGATTTCATTTATTTCAATAAGAATTTAAGGTGTAAATTTTCTTGATTCAACAATAGTTTTATTTTATAAGATTTTGCAAACTAATTTAACTATGTTTTCTGGGATATATTCTATAATAGTAATAATGATTTTGAGAAAAGAAATTAAGTATTCATAGAATTAAAAAAAAAAAAAGGTTTTAACTTAATCAACTAATGTCATCTCATTAAAATTGCAACAAAATTACCCCATTGATGAGGTAATGTACAAATTTTTATTTATAATATATTCTATAGAACCAATTAGTTCATTTAGTCACTTAATTGATCTTTTTCTATCCATCTTAGATCAATTTATATCGATAAAATAAAAATATCTTTTTGTCGTTATCAAAGACGAAATTTTAAGGTAATAAGTCTATAGTATGAATAGAACAAGAGAGGTGGGAAATACTAAATTAAAAGGTTAGTCAAAGCTATATACAAGTTATTCACACCCTCTTTTTTTTTTTTTTTTTTTTTAATATTAATGGATTTCGGTTATTGATTAAGGTGAAGTTCCGTAAAAACACCTGTAACAGTTCATTTAGGTTGAACACCATTTTCAAGGAAATATAGAATAGCAAGCACATTTATCATTTGAACCATCATATAAAATGAGTTCCATAAGACAAGAAAAATCCTATTTTGAAAATAACTAAAATATTAATCATAATAAATAAAACAAGTGGTAAGCACGTAATATATGGGTGCCTACCCAGAGATACTATCTTATTATGAGGTAGTATATTATTATGCGTAATATCTCATTGGACAATCACTATGTCTATATTCCTTTGTGTTAAAAGTATGGGTCACATAAAAACTTATATTCCGAACTCTCTTGTATTTTTTTTTTAAAGAAAGAAATAGAATATTAGTCCTGTTCGTATAAAATTCTTATGTATGTGAATATAAATCCATTTTCCTTTTTCTACTTAACCAATCTTCTCATATACGATTAACTTCTTATAGGGGCCATTTTGAGTGAATATATTTCTATAAAAAAATAGAACATCTTGTCAAAGTATTTGCTAATTATTTTTTGACAATTTTACTGGTGTTCAAGGATCCTCTTATGTATTATGTTAGATATCAAGGAATATCTATTATGGTTTCAAAAGAGATGCCACTTCTAAATAATAAGTGGAAATATTACCTTGTCAATTATGACAATGTCAATTTTATGTGTAGTTACACGTAGAAAGGGTCTATATAAACCAATTATCCAAGCATTCTTTTGACTTTTTGAGCATATTTCAAGTGTGCTATAATATACACAGTGGTATGGAGTGAAATGTTAGAAAATTCATTTCTAATAGATAATACTACGAACTAGATTCCTTCCCTTTTTTTTTTTTTTGTGCTTATCAAATCTTCATGAAAAAATTAAAATAAATAAAAACAAAACTTAAACCTTAAAAAATTATTAATTCCCTCACTAAGATAGATGGAATCCTTGTTTGTATTAATATCCTCTTTTCATGAATTATTAGTGGGACGTATACAACAAAAGCTAAGTGTAAAATTTGATTGAGATAGATTATTTCAAAATAGTAATTGAATTTACTAACTGAGTTTAGAAAAATCGGAGCTAGAATAGATATACTTTGCTTTAAGATAAAAAATTACATCGAAGTTTACAACGTAAAATTGATTTTGTATCATCCAAATTTCTTTGTGTATGTGTTTCCTGAAAACGTATAGTACTCTATTTCATTAGAAAAATTGGGCGTAATCAACTAGACCCAGTATAGTATTCCTTCGAATTTTGACTATGATGTTACCGATAATTGTGGTAATTCACATATAACACATATGTCTTTCTCCCATCAATTAGTACTCGTTGAAGAAATAAAACTTCCCATATTTTTTTTTTGGTGAAAAATGTGAAAAAAAAAAATAAGAGACATCCCTTTTGGAATAAAATTAAGTTATGTTATTTGTTCTCATTCCTTTCTTTGTTTATGGTTCGGTGTCCTGGGCGTAGAAGAACTACACCAATCCATCCTGAAATTGGTGGTTAAGCTCTATTGTAGTAACGGTACTGTATGGGAGGTCCTGCGAAGAAATAGCTTGACATCAGGATGATAAAAAGGTTAAGACTTCCAATTTTTATTACTTTTCAATAGTAATATCAATATAAAAAAAATATGAAAAATGAAAAGGTCATCTTATTCAAAACTCCTTGTCTCCCACTTTTGTCTCTCACTTCATACTTTGGAACACATTGTTTGAGCCAATTATGGATCCTAGAAGGCAATTCTGTTTGGTCAATAGAAATATACTTTAATGCTATTCTATTTATTGTTGTGGAATAAGAAACCTTCATATTTTAATGCATGTATTTAATTTATTCGGAGCTATTAGAGCATGATTAACTTTTTAGGAAATATGGGTTGAAGCAATAACAAGAATATTTCTAGTGGAACATCTTTCACAATATATGGAGAGGTAGTTCGCTAATAAACCAAGGAATAAGTAATTCGACTCATTCATAGCCAGATCATGAATGTTTGGAATCCATATTATGTAAAGATGTTGGGTTTTATATAAACAATAAACTTATTCTATAAAACAATAAAGATGTTATTGATGTTTGATTCAATAAAGTTGTGATTGAATATATGAATTGCTTATTTTGTTTTAGAAATAAATCCAATAAATTAAAAGATCCATGACTATTACATGAATACTTGAACTTTATGTGGAGATATAAAAGTGGATCAAGATCGAGTAAATAGTCAAAATGATCTATAGTATACGAATAAGGTTGGGTGTCTTATTCTGGTAATACTATCAGATGTGACCCACACTGTAGTTATTACAATTTGTTGTAAAGTGGGATCCGTTCATGTGGTGATATGAGGAGTGAGGCGTCCTGTGTAATGAGTTTGTATAAGATTGAACCAAGAAATAAGTCACTCTTACTTTATTATGTAAGACTTATTATTTCACAACAATAAATATTTTATAATGTTTAATAACTATGAATTTATATTTATTCAGTATTATTCTTAGATTTGCATAGGTGAGGGTTGGCTAAATAGCGTTAGCTCAATAAGCCTCCTATTTCATGAGTAAGATCGGGTAGATAGCTAGGGACATATAGAACTCACTCCTACACGCTTTTAGGGATAGTAGATAGGTTGTTCCCTTAAGTGCTAACTCTGGGTCTTATACAAGGGGCCCCACCCTCTCATTGATCCGAGAGGGATTCGGTTTGATGATTGAATCTTTCAAATCAATTGTTCATTAGAGTATCAATGAGACTTAAGAAACAAGAGGTAATTTCGGAGGTAAAAACAACTATTGACCAAGCCTATTACGAACAACCTGTGAAGGGTTGAGTTACTAATCATGGTTATATCGAGTCAATACAATATATCTAAAGTGAGGGGAGTGCAACTACTAGGCTTTAGTGGAGTGATCTAGTAGTTAACAAATGGAGTTTAATTTGGTTTAAAGAGTTTAATTAATCTTGAATCGTTGGAGTCCATGATTTGTAGACCCATTAGGTCCCCTACTAACTCACAAACGGAGTAAACCTTAGAATAATGTGTTGATTTAACTTGAAACGTTCAAATTCGAATTAAGGGAATTAGTATATATGTGATATAATTACTAATTTAATTATTGAATAAAATAAAATTAGAGAATTAGTTGAAATGTAAATTCAATTAAATATCAAATTACATAAATAGGGATTCATGGAGTAGAATTGATGTTTAATTAATTTAATATTTAATATTAAATTATTAGAATTAATAAAATTGTTTAACTAATTGTTAATTTTATTTTAAAATTAATCAATTGAATTAATTTTTGTAAAATTAATAATTTTTCAGTTTAATTAAAGAACTAAAACTGAAAAGCTAAATTGTTTATAATTTTGAAAAATGTTTTCAAAATTGAAAAAAAAAAAAAAATTGGATTTTGTAAAATCCCACGGTTTATCCCCTTTTTTTTCTTTTGACAAATCCAAATCATAATTCCACCCATTATCCCAAGTAGGAGCTGTAGCTTGAGTATGCAATCTGATTGCATGTTCTCCTGGTACAAAACTGAAGTTTTAATGCTGAAAAAAAGACATGCAAAATAGTTGGTTTTGCTGAGATTCCATATTGAAGAAGGGTTCTTTAGTTTCTAAGGAAAACCAATCATCTTCTCTTCCTAAATTCATTTGTTCTAGCTTGTTATGAGTCTCACAACTCAATCTAAGGTTCCTAAGGGATAGTAGAGAAGATCTTCTGGTGGTTCACAACCAGTGAAAGAGTAGATTACAGTTGAATTTGAAGTTTGAAGAAAACCTTCAAAGGTATTGTTGAAACCCTCTTTTATTTTGAAGAACATGCTTGATTTGAAGCTAAAATTAATGAATTATAATGCTTAACGATTCTATTTTTTTTCACTACATGCTTGTTGAAACAAACAAAGGAGATATTTCTTTTGCTAATTGAAATTGAAGGGTGATATAAAACCGGTCTATTTCCAGCATCATATCCATACTTAGCACATTCATCATAGTTAGAAGCTTCAACTTCGTATCAAGTTCACGGTCAATATCGTCACTATCGTTAATAAGAAAATCCTTAGGTTTGTTATCTAGGAACTTGATGATAAATACTTTAATGTAAGGAAAATAGGAGTTCGTCGCTAGGTTTTTGATCAAATAAGATCATCCATTTCCTATAGAACCTATCACTAAAATACCCCTAGAGTGGGATAGAGTTAAGCAGAGCCAAAAGGGTTTTTCATGAGACAGGGAATAAAAACTAAAAAAAAAAAAAAGTGAGAGAGAGAATATTTAATGAAGAGAAAGAATATTTCACACATAGAAAAAATACCAAACTATTTATAGAAATAATAAAAAAATATTGATAGACACTAATAGACTACTTCTATCAACCTCTATCAATGATAGTTTCTATCATTGATAAACTTTTACAATCTCTATTATTAGACTTCTATTAGTGTCTATCTGTGACAGATATGGATGTTTATCACAACTATAATTAAATTTTATTATTTGGGTAAATATTTTTCCTTATTTTTCTATTTTTAAAAATCCTCCTATATTTTTAATGTAAAATATTTATTGAAAAATAAAAGATTATTCACCATTTACAAGTTTATGTTTCTTTTGTAGAGAAAAATATTTCTTTTGTAGAGAAAAATAACACAACTTAATGCTAATGTCTCATAAAGTTTTTTAATTAATTAATTAATTGCCAATAATTAATTAAAATTTAATCATCAAGGATAAATAAAATAAATAATCGCATTTTATTAAAGGATCGCTTGGATGTAAAAAGATTTTTCATTTCATTCTTAAAAAGTGATAATAATTTTTATTTAATGATAATTTCTTATCTTACTATTTGAAAAAGTGGACTCAGGGGAGAATATTATTGGACTACTTTGCCACCTCAACAAGTCTTAAATTAACATTGTCTTCTAATTCAAAAAAACCTAAATTATCCTTATTAGTTTGTTTTAAAATAATAATATAAATGATAATTAAAAGGGAAAAAAAACACTCAGGTTGTGTTGTTACAATTTTATTATAAAGAAATGTTAACTGCTATTTTAGAATTGTCTCAATATTTATTATTATTTAACCTAAATTAAAATTAATATTATGATTGTTTTTAGATATAGAAAAGTAGATCAATATATTTACAAAATATAGCAAATTTTAAAACAAACAATGATAGACGCGGTTAGATATTGATATATTTCTATCAGTGTCTATCAGCCATATTGATAGACTCGGATAGAAGTCTATCACTCTTTCAGCGTCTATCATTGATAGTTCTAAAATTTTGCTATATCTTATAAATATTTTCAATACTTTTATCATTTGAAATAATTTCTCTTAATATTAATTATTTATTATCTTTTTGCATTCTCACATCCATACATAACATATATAAATTTGAAAAAAATAAGTTATCTCTTTATTTCTATAATTTAATTTATAAATTTTATGAATTTACGTTTAAGTATATATTTAAAGATGAGATTTCAAAGGTTTCATAACTTTTATTTTCTCCAACAATATATACAACTCTCTTCAAAAAAAAAAAAAAAAAAAAAAAAAAAAAAAAAAAAAAAAAAAAAAAAAAAAAAGAGCAAACATTTAAACTTTTCTCTTGTATTTAGGTTTGTTCTTCTCTTCTACTTTTTGTGTTGCAATGTTAATATTTTGTAATTTAAGAGAATACCTGAAGATGTGCAAATAGATTGGAGTGTTTGACAATGATATAATGTCAACGGAAGGTTCCCCCCCACTAAAGAAATGTCAACTGAAGGTAAGCTAAAGAATGCTTCGAGTTAAGTATAAATACAAATAATCTCTCTTATGATGTATTTGGATTTTTAAATCATAATATCAATTATAATATAAAATCAAGTTATTATTATTATTATGAAATTTTATAAATGGTACATTACTATGTTAGCAATTTGTCAAATTATTTAAAAAACTTATAATTTTGTCTGCTTATAGTTTAACCAGTATTAAAAATCAGAGGAAAAAGGTTACATTGAATAATAATAATTTAAATTCATTTATAAAATTGGAAAAAAAAAAAGTGAAAGTCTAAAATACAACTTCAACATAGAGAACTTTGTCAATTTACTTCTAAAGACTAATTCTAAGATTTACAACTTTATCTATAATTACTTATAAAAAGGGACTTTAGCTATAACTATATTTAATAATAATGAAGTTTCTAAGAGTTACTCAATTTTTTGGTTACTTGATAGCACATTAAAGGTGCTATTTTTCCTAGTTTAATTCGAGTTCATTCTAGGATTTTACATGTTTACTACATAGTGTGCTAGAATGTAGGATGAACAAAGGTAAAGTTGCGACATTCCAACATTGACAGAAAAGGCGAAGACGTGAAGCGCAACACTGTGCTCCTTACCTCACCCCTCTGCGATTTGATAAGCATGGCTAGCATAGGCGCCATGTTAGGTTTTTAAAAGATGTATATTTTCTATATTAATTCCCCAAAAATTGTGTTGATTATTTTTTTAATTGCTAATTTTATAGGATTAAACGATGCCTGAAGCATTTTGGAGCCATTACAAGAAAATTGTGTCGAAAAGATAAAAAATTAGCAAGAAAATCAACAAATTGAAGAGAATCGAATAAACACCAAGGAGAGCATCGAGTAAGGCTGTTCGATCATCGACTATCGAGTATTTAGCAAAATACTGTCAAATATCATCGAATAAAGGCTGTCAAGTATTCAACCATTTTCCATCGAGTTAAAGCTATCAAGTAAAAGACATCCAACGTTGGGCATCGAGTATTCTACCATCAAGCATCGAGGATCGAGTATGAAACAAGAAGCTTGATTTTTAAACTGCAGAAAACTCGATGCATTCATTCTTTTTTTCGAATTTTGACATGATTCATCCGCACGCCTCACGATGCTTTGTTGTTGGTATAAATGAGTTATGTTCTTCAGCAAATGGAGAGATATCATTTTTTCTTAGAAAATCCATCATTCTTTAGAGAGAAAACTTCGAAGAAGAGAAACCCATTTTTTTAGAGAGGAACTTCGATTTCCAAGACCGATTCTTGTAATTTTATGTGAGATTAAGTCGATTTGTACTCAGATTTGTATCAATATGAGCATATGACTGCTTAAAGAATTTCATTCTCCATGAGTAGGTAATTCTTTTTCTTGGGTAACTATATAAGTAGGCATTTTCTTGATTTTTATTTCATGTAATGACTTTCTTTTGAATGTTCTTGCTGAGATTTAGTATAAAATTGATTAAGATTAATCAATTTTTGTATGCAAAAATGACATGGTTCTATAACAAAATTGTTATTGTAGTTGCAAGAATAAGTAGTCTTGATAGAAAATGTGGACTTCTTTTCCTCTTTTCTTTAAAGAATCTATTAATTCAGAACATTCATGTAGTCAATCTTGAATTTCCAGTTTTTTGGTTTCAAGATTGAAATAGTTAAGAAAACCTATGAGTTTAATACAATTTAGGGATTAGCTGTGAAATGTCTTTAGGATGCAATTAAGACTTAGGTTAGGGTTAATTGTTAAATTAACTAATTAGGGCATTAGGAATTTATTCTTAATGAGCTATTGAATAATCTAATTGTATGATTTCTTATTAAGTCAATGATAGAATTGCCTAGTTATATAAAATCCTTAAGATTTCATTTCCATTTAATCTTATCTCACAATCTCTCTCTTATTTCTCTCATCAATAAATTTCCTATATCAATTCTTGTCTTTTTGCTTAGTTTTTAGTTCTTAAAACAAGCAACCCCCCATTTAATCTTTTGCGTTTGGAATTCAAGTAGAATCTATTTTTAGGCCAATTAATTGCGGTTCTCTTGGGATTGACCTCTTACTACGTGTTAGTTCTAGTGGTATTTAGAGTTTCATAAATTTCATTTGTTTTGGGTAGATAGAATTAAAGAAACTTACTTTACACCGAACAAATTGGCAGTGTTGCCAGGAAACCGAGCAATAGACCTCTTAGAATTTTTGAATTCCATAGAAAAAAAAAAAAAGAAAAATAACAAAACCAAAAAAATATTAGGTTTTTAAACTTTCCTTTTGTGTATGATCTGCTCCTCTCGGAGTTTACTTTGTTATTTAATTATAGATATCGACCACGAGGAGAGAAGATTATGAAGGGAAAGAGCTAGAAGAGAGCAAGAAGAATTTGAAGAGTTGGGTTAAGAAGAATAACCACAACCAAACATCATGGGCAAAGCAAGAGAACAAATTTAGCATGAGCTAGCAGAATTGGATTATAATCAACAACCTCTTTGCATCGTACACCTAGAGACAACTGTCCCATTTGAACTCAAACCGGGTCAACCCGGCGAAGAATCTCACAAACACATGAAGGAGTTCCACCTTGTCTGTGACATGATGCGTCCTCGTGGAGTAACACAAGAGCAGCTCAACCTTAAACCCTTCCCCTTCTCTTTGAAGGATGTAGCTAAAGATTGGCTATACTACCTATTGTTGGGTTCTATTCATAGACGACTTCATTGTGTATGGTAGTTCTTTCTAAAATTATTTGCACAATTTGAGTTTGGCCTTGAAAAGATGCATAGAAACAAATTTGGTTTTGAATTATGAAAAATGTCATTTTATAGCTTCTCTGGAATAGTGTTAAGACGCATTGTATCTTCTAAGAGCATAGAAGTTGATAAGGCTAAGAAAAATATCATAGCTAACCTTCCCTATCCTGAAAATATAAGGGAAGTCTACTCTTTTCTTGGTACTGCAGAGTTCTACAGGAGGTTCATCAAGGACTATTCCAAAAATGCACTCCCTCTATCAAGCCTTCTTAAAAAAGACGTCGTATTCAATTTCAACAAAGAATGCAAGGAAGCTTTTGACACACTTAAGGAGAAGTTGACATCAACTCCAATCCTTCAACCACCCCGATGGGACTTACCATTTGAAATCATGTGTGATGCTAGTAACCTAGAAATGGGAAGCAGTATTGGGACAAAGAGTTGACAAGAGATGCCGTGTGATTTGTTTCACATCTAGAGCACTCAATTTATCTCAAATCAATTATTCAACAATAAAAAAAGAATTTATCTCTATAATTTTTCTTTGGATAAGTTTAGATCTTATATTCTTGGTTTTTCAATAATCATTTATACTGACCATGCTGCTCTCAGGTACCTAATGATGAAGAAAGAATAAAATCCCAGACTTGTCGGATGGATTCTACTTTTACAAGAGTTCAAAATAACCATCAAAGATAGAAAAGGATCTGAAAATTCAATGGCAGACCATCTAAGTCTAATCAAGCAAGAAGAAGAACTAACACCTATTAGAGAAGACTTCCCAGATGAACAACTTTCCAAGGTGTCTACTTTCTTATTGTGGTATGTTGACATGGTAAACTAACTTGTTACACGTAAGTTTCCTCTTAACATGTATTGGTCTAGAAAGTGTAACTAAAAAGTGACTCTAAATACTATGTCTGGGATACTTCTTATCAATGGAAATTTTGTTCTGATCAAATCATTAAGAGATGTGTCCCTAACGGAGAATTTGGTATGTTTTATCATTTTTCCACGAACAAACATGTGGTGGTCATTTCAGTCCTAAATGAACCACTAGAAAAATTTTAGATTGAAGACTATTCTGGGATTCTCTTTTTTCCGATTCGTATGCTTATTGTAAGTCTTGTGAAAAGTGTAAAAAGTATGGATCTTGGGATTAAAAAAATGAAATACCCCTTAATTCTATTATTGTTTGTGAAATATTTGACATTTGGGGTTTAGATTTCATGGGTCCATTTCCTTCTTCGTTTGGATACTTTATATTTTACTTGAGGTTGATTATGTTTTCAAGTGGGTTGAAGCAATCCCTACTAGAACAAATGATTCATCTATCATTTCAAAATTTCATAAAAAGAACATCTTTTATAGATTTGGAATTCCTAGAGCCATTCTAAGCGATCAAGGAACACATTTTTGTAATAGAACCATAGATGCATTATCGATGAAATACAGAGTTCACACCGTGTAGCAACCCCGTATCATCCTCAAATAAATGGCCAAGAGGAAATCTCAAATAGAGAAGTGAAAGACATTTTAGAAAAGATTGTGAACTTGAAAAGAAAAGATTGGAGTTCCAAACATAATGATGCGCTTTGAGCTTACATAACTACTTTTAAGATGCCTATAGGTACAACCCTGTGTAGAATTGTATATGGAAAGGCATGTCATCTTCTAGTAGAGGTTGAACACAAAGCATATTGGGTGGTGAAATAATATAATTTGAATCTAGCCCAATTTGGAAAGGAAAAACTCCTAGAACTACATGTTGGGATTGATGCCTTAAATCTCATAAGGTTCTATAGTTTGTAAACCTTATATGAACAAATTTGTATGTGATAAATAATATATGATATTTTGTTCACTTTTTCTATGAAATATGTGATATTTTAGTTGCATTAATCACAAACCAATAATCTAACATCCAAGGTTATCGTTGTAACTTAAACATGTATATGGAGACATACAGGTGGATCATGTTTAAGTGATAACCTAAATGGTCGGTAGTATATGAATAAGGCTAGGTACCTTATCCTGGTAACACTATGAGTATGACCCACTTTTTAGATGTTACAAATGTTATAAAGTGCTACAAATGATTTGATCCGGATCATTTATGTATTAGACATGCGAGTCGGGATATTCTATACAAAGGAATTTGTACAAGACCGGACCACGAAATGTTTAGTCTCATTATATAATGTCATTCATAATAGAGACTTTCATTCACTAGAATGACCATAGGTATCATGACCTTAATCCTGAGTGAGTTGTGAACTCCTACCTATGAGCGCGTTCCTTTGATTTGTATAGGTGAGAGTGGCCAGATCGCCGACTCAACAAGCCTACCATTTTGGGGATTCATCTGATTGGAGAGCTAGGAACTCAGCTACACAAGATGGAATTTACCCTTTTGGTTCATGATTTACTTAAAGAAAGTCTTCAAGGTTGCTATGTTCAAGTTTTGTTGTTGTTCGAAGAGTTCATGACAGTTCAATAGTTGTACAAGAAGAAGTGTTCTTCAAAGGTATAATCACTTAATACCTTTTTCTAGTTTAAAAGCATGCTGTATTTTTATTTAGAATGCATAATCTGTTTGTTTATTACAAATTTATGTTTTCAATCTAAATGGGATTTGGACGATTCGCTTCTGGTCATGGATCACATGTAAACGAGTTCATTCAATTGGTATCAGAGCCAGATTGTAGTTCTGATTCCAATTTCCATTTTTGTTTTGAAATCATTTACAATCTTCGAGGGTTTTAAGTTTATGCATTGCGTTTAATTGTTAAATGTATGTTGATGGTTGTTGATGGATGCTTTCGGGGTAGTAATCTCTATTTGTGGATTTCTATTTATTTACAAAAAAATTTAATTTGTAAGGGTCCTTGCATTTTTTATGGTATTAATCTTGCAATAGAGTTTGTATTCGTTTTAGTTTTGAGTAATTCGTGAAGATTCAGAAGTGAAGGTTGCAATGCATTTCAATGGAGAAGACGAAGCATTTTTGGCTGCATCGTGTAGCTGGAGCTAAATGATCGTTTAGATTTAGTTATGCGATCGTGTAGAGTTTACTACACGATCGTCTAGCATTTGCTAAACGATCAAATAGCTAATGGTACACGATCGTGTTGCGTTGGCTGCATGATCGCGTAGGCGTTTGATGGGTAGACGATCATGCAGTATATGATACTCGAGGTAAGGCTTGCGTGCTAAACGATCATGTAGACTATCATGCTCATCGCATAGTCAGTAGCTACACGATCGCATAGTATATGATACTTGGCGCATGCTACACGATCGTGTAGACTATCATGCTCATCGCATAGTCTTTAGCTACATGATTGCATGGTATGTGATACTTGATGCACGCTACATGATCGCGTAGTCTTTCATGCTTATCGTATAGTCCAAAGCTATGCGATCGCTGTTACATTATCATTTATACTCGACGCTAGTTGCTCGACGATCAGGATTTGCTACACAATCAAGCTGCAAGGCTTCAAGGCGAGCGGTTTAAGACCCGGTTCACTTGTTCCAAACCAGAGGACTCAACTTTTGTAATTGTTTAGCATTTTCTTTTCCGGTTTTCAAATTAACTATCCCGGTCTATCAACTTTAATTAAATATGCATGTGATTTATGTTTATTATATATGCCATAATGTATGTCATATATTTTTAAAACCCACCATGGGTTATACATTTTTTTCATGCATCATTTTATATTATAGAAATTATAATATATTAGTATGCATGATTTGAATTACATAAACCATACTCATACATCATATAATATAAGAGTTATAATATATGTATGCATGCATTATAGCATATTCATGCATCATTTATATTATAAATGTTATAATATAAGGTTGAATGTTTGTATGGAATGTATCCTATAGTTTAATTCATTACTTGTTTATATAAATGTTATATATTAGTAATAAATGAACATTGTATGAAGCATGACAGTACGTTAGGTTAATTTATAATTGTCACAAATAACTTATGTATGTCTAGCTTGCAATGTTAGTTGATTTTAATTGTTTCATTTCTTATAAGTGTCATAATAAATGAAATTAGAATTAAAATCAATAATACAGAATTGAATGCAAACCTTAGGCTTAATCATTTTTTTAAAAGTTTTTTAAAATTTGATTGAGTTAGACCTAAGATCACGTTTCTAATAAGATTGGAGATATAAGTTTAATCTTTTAAATTAGTTTAATAGAATTAAATTGATTCCTAATAAAAGATTAAATATGCAACAAATATATCTATAAGGGACCTTTTGTCTAAGGTTGGTTCTGGATAGGCTGGGATACTTAAGTCGATGGAAACGTCGCACCCCTACCTAGGAACCTACTTGGAAAAGTATGAAAATTTGATGAAAGTCTGTTAAAGAGTTTAATGAGACCTGAATCAAAGTTGTTTAATCATCAAAAGCAAGTGTTGTTTTTTACTAAATTAAAAAAATCACTTCGATAAAATCAGTAGCCGGAGTTTCTAAGTTAATGAACCCGAGGTAAAACACTCAGTGGGAGGTAAATGGGGTCTATGATAATTCACTTTAACCTCTACATGTTTCTCCCTAGAGGATGGCAATTTTGCATAACTCTTTATTTGATCTCACGAAATCGATAAGGTTGTTTTAGTCTTTTTTCCTAATCGACTTTTTCCCAAGGTTGGCTCATTAGGGTGGGACTCTAGGACCTAAAATGAGGGGTTATACTTATATAGAATTGTTAAAGATGTTAACAAATTCTGGACCGAACAATGATGACTATTAGATTCGGTTTCAAGGAGTTGTTTATGTCTAATGGTTGAGACTATCTCATTTCATTGGAGGGGCACTTGATCACCCTACGATGACTTTTTTCCAGCCTCACTGAAGCATCATTGCGAAATAGATGTAACTTAGGGTACACTAGACTATTTTGCTGAAACTTGATTGTTTTTCAAAAAGTGGTTTAATGCAAGTAGACTTAATTAAGTTTGTTCTGTTTCAGCAATTTTATTATGGCTACCGCGTCTTTAAGTTTACTTGCCACGGACAAACTAACTGGCAAGAACTACACTAGTTGGAAAAATACAATAAACACGATTTTAATCATCGATGATCTCAGATTCATCCTCATGGAGGAGTGTCCTTCTATTCTAGCTTCTACTGCACCTCGAAATGTTCGGGAAGCATATGAGCGATGGACACGAGAGAACAAAAAGGCCCAAGCATACATCTTGGCTAGCCTTAATGAAGTTTTGTCCAATAAGCACGAGGCCATGGTCACTGCACGTGAGATCATGGAGTCCCTGCGGGGGATGTTCGGACAACCGTCTGCACAGCTCAAGTACAATGATCTCAAGTACATATTAACTAATGGATGCAAGAGGGGTCATCTATTCAGGAATACGTTCTCAACATGATGATCGGCATCAACGTGGTTGAGAGAATGGGTCAAGCATCGATGAGACTAGCCAAGTTATCATTATTCTGGGATCCTTGCCAGATAGCTTCCTTCACTTTTGTAGAAATGTTGTTCTTAACAAAATTGACTACAACCTTACAACTCTACTCAATGAGTTGCAATCTTTTTTATCCTTGTTGAAAAGCAAGAAGAAGAAGGGTGAAGTAAATGTTGCTTCATCATCTAAAAAGTTCCACAAAGGTTCGACCTTTGAACTAAGTCTGCGCCTTCTTCCTCTGGCACCAGAAAATGGAAGAAGAAGAAGGATGTTAAGGGGAAGGCCCCTGCTAACCCACAAGTAGTTGCTCCAAGGGGTAGACAACTAGAATGGATACTGGAAAAGAAATTGTGCTAGATATTTGGTAGAGAAGAAGATAGCCAAACAAGGTAATAGTGATTTCCTTGTTTCGGAGACTTATTTAGTGGCGAATGATGATTCTGCCTGGATTATTGACTCTAAGCCATTATCATTGTTTGTTCTTCATTTCAAGGAATTAGTTTCTGGCAGTAACTTGATGCGGTGAAATGACGATGCAAGTTGGAGCTGGGCAAGTCATCTCAGCTGTGGCAGTGGTGAAGGAACTCTTGTTAAAGAGGATCTCTAAGCGGAAGCAAGATCGTTCTTAAATTATTTTGATAGAAATACCACATTCACAATCAAACTTACGAGTTATGCATTTAACTATAAATGACAGTATGCTTTAAACTATTAAACAACAAAGGGATGAGAGACATACTAGTTAAAGAACTTTTTCTTCTTTGAACTCTCACTCTCGTCAATCCAGCCAATCTCGCTGTCACTGAGATCTCAACCCTATCGTCCCCCAAAACTTGCTGTCATCTACTACCGAACGACCTTTTCACGAACAGGTAGCAAAGAAGGACACAACCACTAAAAAACCTCAGTATTCTCGAAGTGAGAATCCAGGAGGTGTGGGCTCTATTAGATTTGGCAGAGGGAAGGAGGAAGGAATGATCATTTACCACGACCAAGCAAGTGGGAGATATCTTAGGTCTATCATATAGACAATTTCTTGATCGTTTAGTAAAAGGTATACGATCATGTAGTAAACTAGGATTGATCATTTAGACAACCGTTTAGTAAATCGCTCGGGCACGACGCGATCGCTTAGAAAATGATAGACGATCATTTAGGTAAAGGCTATGCGATCGTTTAAGAAAAGCGCGCGTGTACACGATCGTTTAGTAAACTTTGAGCTATCATGTATGCTCTCGTTTGCTAGGCGATGGGCAGTACACTAAAGCGTGTGAAAATTATCTAATTTTTTTTACAAGATGAAAACTATTTTCATTTTATCCTTCAGTTACGAAAACGAATGTAACCTCCCACTATCTCGTGCGGTTATGGAGAAAAAACTAACAATTATCTCATAATTGTTTAATTAAAAAATAAATATAATCATATTATATTTATAACCTATGGTTTAATATTACATCATATGCAACATATCAACCATAGTCCTTTTCTCCTCCACTAGATATAAATCATGTTTATATCATTTTCCTCCAATTAATGTATCTCATATATCATGTTAACTATATCATATATAATTTACCAGTTCAATCATATCATATATAATCGAACTCCCTCATATCAATTTGAACACTTCAAACTGACCCAAAAACTGATTCTCAATTTGAATCCATTAAGCTATCAAGGGGACCTTGTCGACCTATGGCTCGAAGCTTCAACAGTATATGAATACCTGACTAAGCTCTATAGCCACGAGATCCACCATCCGTTGACTGTCAGACATTCCACTAAAGACCGACAACTGCACTCTTCTCACCATATATTTATGTGTCCATCGGATGTAACCAATCAACAGTACAATAACCGTTCACAAATGCTCGTAAGTACAGAGGGCCAATTTATCATTTTGCCCCTGTAGTTACATCTAACTTCTTAAGTACCACTGATCCCTCTAATGAATAATACAACATAGTTTTACTATGTGTGAACACCTCTTGGGCCAAGAGAAGGTGTGTCGCACCATTGTTCAAGCCCCGGAATCAACCTTTAAGGGATCAATCCATCAACTTGCCCCTGCTTCGTGGAAGGAGTGAATGCTATCTTGCGTAGCTAAGTTTCTAGCTCCCAAATCAGATGAATTTGCAAAGTGGTAGGTTTGAGTCGGCAATCTAGCCGCTCGCACCCATACAAATCAAAGAACCGCCCTCAAAGCCAGAAGTTCTCAACTCACTTAGGATTGAGGTCATGTTACCTTTGGTCATCCTAGTGAAGTGAAGTCTGTGTCATGAACGATGTTATATAACGAGACTATAACACTTCGTGGCTCGGTCTTATACAAACTCCTTTGTATAGGACTCCCCTACTCGCATGTCTCCACATGATTGATCTGAATCAGACCATCTGTAGCAAATCACAACACTTGTAACTATTTTACAAAGTAGGTCGCATTCATAGCGTTACCAGGATAAGGTTTCCCTCCTATATCCATATACTACAGACAATTTTGGTTATCACTTGAGGCATGATTCACCTGTATCTCTCCATATACATGCTTAAGTTACAACGACAATCAAGGATCTTAGTTTATTAGTTTGTGGTAAAGCAATTAAAACATCCAATGTTTTATAGACAATAGTGAAGAAAAATGTCATATATATTATTACATCACAAACGTTTGTTCAAAACAGTATTTACAAACTATAGAACCCAACGAGAGTTTAGGGCATCAACCCGAACAATCTCCCACTTGTCTTAATGCGAGTGGGGTGTACAAATAACTAGTACAAAACAATAAACTAGGGAACTAAGGCCCAATAGCAAAACCTCCCACTTGCCCTTGTCTAGCCGTGGGCGGTCCTGTAGACCCATGCTCTGAAGATGACCCTAAAAAACTGTAGCCATGACAGCCTTCATAAACGGGTCAGCAACATTGTGCTCCGAAGCAATCTTCATAACTATCACATCCCCTCGATGCACTTATCTCGCAGATGAAATGATACTTCCACTTTATATGTTTGTCGCACTTGTGACTTCTGGGCTCCCTGGAGTTTGCCACAGCACCACAATTGTCACATCAGAGGGTGATGGGCCTAGACATGTTAGGAACAACTTCCAGATCTGTTAGGAACTTCCTGAGCCAAACGGCCTCCTTAGCAACTTCACAAGTCGCTATATACTCGGCCTCCATCGTGGAGTAGATGATGCACTTCTACTTAGTGCTTCGTCACACTACTGCTCCTCCATTAAGAGTGAAAACTTACCCTGAAGTGGATTTTTGAGAAACCTTATTAGTCTGAAAGTCATAATCTGTGTATCCAGTAAGGATCAAATCCTTCGTTCCATACACGAGCATGTAGTCCCTCGTACTCTGATGATACTTGAGGATGTTCTTGACTACGGTCCAGTGACCCTATCCTCGTTTAGACTAATACCTACTGACTATTCCCAAAGCATAGCAAATGTTTGGTTTAGTACAGAGCATTGCATACTTCAAATTGCGAACGACAGATGCATATGGGACCCGTCTCATCACCTCAACTCTTGAGGCGTCTTAGGATTCATGTCCTTAGACAAAGTAACTCTATGCCCGAAAGGCACTAGGCCCCTTTTGGAGTTCTGCATTAAGTACTTGAGCAGCATCTTGACAATGTACGATGCCTGAGATAGTGCCAACATTTTGTTCTTTCGATCCTGAGACATATGAATACCAAGAAAAAACTGAGCCTTTCCCAAATATTTCATTCTTAATTGGGTCGTTAGCCAGTTCTTAATTGCAATCAGTAGTCCAACATCATTCCTAATGAGTAGGATATTGTCTACATATAACATTAGAAAAACTACTGAACTATTGACGAACTTCTTGTAGACACAAGGTTCATCAACGTTCTGGTCAAAGCTGTAAAATTTGATCACAGTATCAAATTGAATGTTCCAAGATCGTAATGCCTATTTCAGCCAATGAAAGGACCGATTTAATTTGCAAACCTTTTGCTCTAGACCACGGGCTATGAATCCCTCAGGTTGCACCATATAAGTTGTCTCCTCAAGATTGCCATTCAGAAAGGAAGTCTTGACGTCCATTTGCCATACCTAATAGTCATAAAATGTGGCAATGGACAGGAGGATGCAGATAGACTTCAACATGGCAACAGGCAAGAAAGTCTTTTAATAGTTGACTCCCTCCACCTAGGTATAACCCTTTGCCACAAGTCTAGCCTTGAAGGTTTGCACCTTCCCATCAACACCCTATTTCCTCTTGTAGATCCATTTACAACCTATAGGTTTTACCCCATCAGGTTGATCTACAAGATCCCATATGGAGTTGAAATACATCGACTCTATCTCGAGATCCATGGCTTTGACCCATTCATCTTGGTCTACATCCTCCATTGCCTTTTGATAAGACAACGGATCCTCAACCTCACCATCGGCTACCATAGCCAGGATTTCAGTGAAACCCATATAGCGAATAGATGGGTTACCAACCCTTCCACTACGTCGAGGTTCCCTCAAATCTTGAGGTGGAATTGAATTACCAGATGAACTATCATCAACAAATTTTGTTGATATAGTAGGCCCTTCAATAACTCTTGTTGAAGTTTCAGTAGTTTCGTTGGAAAACACACGTAACATGATCTTACTACGTGAACTGTGCTCCCTAATATAATCCTCCTCTAGGAAGGTAGCATTCATAGACACAAACATTCTATTTTCTGTAGGATCATAAAAGTAACCCCTTCGTGTACCTTTAAGGTAGCCAACAAAGAGGGACAACCTCGACCTTGGTTGTTTCATTGGATTAGCCTCAAGCACATGTGCTGGGCAACCCCATATACGGAAGTGACTTAAACTAGCTTTATGCCTATTCCACAACTCCAAAGGTGTTTTCACAACACTCTTGGAAGGAACATAGTTGAGGATACACACTGCAGTCTGCATTGCAAAACCCAAAACGAGTCGGGTAAGGAACCATAACTCATCATCAATCGAACCATGTCCAACAAGGTCTATTTCTCCTCTTCGCTACACCATTCTGTTGAGGTCTACCCGGTGCTGAGAGTTGGGAAACAATTCCATGTTCTTTCAAATAGTCTAGGAACCTCGAATCCAAAAACTATCCACCTCGATCTGATCGAAGTGTCTTAATCCGTCTATCCAATTCATTTTTAACTTCAGCCTTGAACTCTCTGAACTTTTCAAAGGATTTAGACTTTTATTGCATCAAATAAACATATCCATACCTAGCGTAATCATCAGTAAATTGTAGGAATGAAGGAAATCGAAAACGAGATTTCCATGAGCAGTAGAACAAGACTATTCCAAATTACAATCATGAACGAACAATACATTTACAGTCGACTTCAAAACAAACGGTTATACAATTATACAAAGAAATTACAGCATGAATAAACTCAGATGCATAGAAAGACAAACTCTGCGCACATTAGAATAAACATCTCCACGCTCCGTTGTGCAATCTGATCGAATAAAAGCAACCAGGAGCACTCGATCTACACGACTGCAACACTGCACGAACACAGCATGAACCCTTCGCGCTCATCCTCAATGATCTCCTCGATCTCCTCTACAACACGAATAGCCTCCACAACACGAACAGCTTCCACAGCACCACGAACGGTATCCAGAAAACCTCGACGATGTCAAGTTGAGTCTGACACCACCAACAAGGCGACCTTGGTATTCTCGGTGTGAGAATCCAAAGGGTGGGCTCTGTTCGGACTTGGTGTGAGGCAGACGAACGGAGGAAATAAGGATCGCGTACACGACTGGACCTGTCTCTTATACACATCTAGATGTGTATAAGAGACAGGATCTCAACCAGTCATTAATATCAGAACAACTCTTGCTCCAATAACGACTAGCCATTATTGATTTGGCCAAGAGATCATTAACTTACTTAACAATCTCCCGTAAGTGTGACCCGCCATTTTATGCCCTAGAGGTCTGTCCTAAAAGGCCAACCCTAAGGGAAACAATCCGATTGGGGAAAAACCTCAAGCGACCCTATCCATTATGGAGTTCACCTTGATATTGACCAATTACACAAAACCCATCCGAAGGGGGCTGCTCTGAAGGCGACACGAGGGCATACAGAATTATGTCACGATGTGAATCAATGACAGAGACCATAGGACGTGTTGGCACACACCCTTTACCCACTTACTATAAATACTCTCTCCATCCACCTTAATATTGACTCATGCAAACAACATCTGAAAGGGGATGCATCCTAGGGCATCTCGAAGCCAAACATGAATCTCACTGTGTGAACATACAGAGAGAAACGTGAGTGGAATCATAGACATATCTGATACGCCTCTTCCTCCCATTGAGTATTTTATAACCTAGGGTTTAGTTTACTTAGAAAAAACACGGCTAAGGATTTTAATTAAGTGACTTTTAGGTTTTCCCAAGAGTAGCTTTTACCTTGGATAGTCGAACAACTTTTGATCATCATCCATTAAACTCTTTAACGGAGTCTTTAACCAAAATGTCGCATGCTTGTTGAAAATCTATCTAATTCACCTTTCTAGGTAGGTTCCCAGGTAGGAGTGTTACGTTTCCGTTAACTTAAGAACCCCAACCTTGCTAGAACCCGCCTTAGACAAAAGGTCCCTTATAGATAAGTTTACAACAAATTTAATCTTTTATTCCAACCAATTTAATCCTACTAAATCGATTTTAAAAGATTAATCTAGGTTACTAAACTCTTTAGAACCATTTGAAATTAGGTCTATCTCAATCCAATTTAAAAGCCTTTTAAAAACTTGAGTTTACCCTAAGTCCACATGCAACTTTGAATTATTGATTTTAGGTCTAATTTCCTTTATAACACTTATAAACGAAAACAACCACCACAATGCAAAGCTAACACATGCAAGGCATTCATAAGATTATAAACAGCCTAAGTGTCATGCTCAATGCATTGTCCATTCATTGCTACTTCCTTTATATAACACTTATACAAAACCACAATGAAATAAGCAAAACATGCTTCCATTCACCTTTAGACGATAACTATTATAATAAAAGGAGGATGCATGATAATGCTCACTGCATGCAAAATATAACTCTTATATTTCATGATGCATGCGCATGCTTTCACGTAATTTCTTCATGCAAGATTATAACATTTATAATACATGATGCATGAATAATTGCACAACCTAAGGTGGGTTTTTAACTATATGACAAACAATTTGACATATAAGCACCATACATCACATGTATAAGAAATAAAAGTTGATGAACCGGGTAAAATTGCCTTAAAACACAAAAAGGAAAGCTAACTATTATAAAGACAAGAAGTCTCTAGGTCAAACAGGCGAACCAGTCTTGCACTGCTCGGCAAAGCATCGCTTCTCCAACCATCGTGTAACAAGCACCCTGCAATCGTCTACAAGATAAAACAAACTCTTTGCTTTATCACTTACTAGCGCTCCCAGAGTTAAACGATCGTTTAGCATTTACTATACGATCATCTAGAAAAATCCAAATGATTGTTTAGGTATTACTACACGATTGTGTACATTTACTAAGCGATGAAGCCTGAAGTACACTATCGCTTAGAGCGCTTCGCACGACTCCCGCCTTCCGCGATCATCTAAGTGACTACGATGCCTCAAAGCACCATCGCCTAAGCAATCACTTAGCTAGCGTCTTCGTATCGCATACCCGCGATCGCATAAGTAGTAACTAAGCAATGCAGCTTGCTAACTACGTGATCGTCTAGCGCATGCCTTCTACTAAACGACGAGCATCGCATGCTCCCACTTCGATCGCCTACCTCCAACGCCTACACGATCGTGCAACCAACGCTACACGATATGGTAAACGATTTACCCCATCGCTTAGCATTAGTTAAATGATCCTTTAGAAAATACTATACGATCGTCTAGAACGAAAAATCTAAATGATTGCTTAGTAAAATCCCTACGATCGTTTACCTGAGGCTACACGATCCGACACATGCTTGTTCTTCTTCTTCGTTGAGATCTGCATCACCATGCGCCGAAGCTTCATCACGAACGACTCAACGAACTCGAACTTTTCGAATTACAGACTCGATTGCAAAGTTAATTTCGCCCAAAAACACATGGGCCCTTACAATTAACACTTTGTAATACCGAAAACTTTAACAAAAAGGAGATTAAACCCGAAACGTTCATCCAATTCATTCACAAATGCAGAAACGGTTAAACACAAATACAGAAACCCACCGCGAATGTAAAAAACATTTGATTCAGATTTTTAATTTTGAATATTAGAGAACCTGGCTCTGATACCAATTGAAGGAAATGGGAAACGAGATTCCCATGAGCAGTGGAATAAGACTATTCCAAATTACAATCATGAACGAATAATACATTTATAGTCGACTTCAAAACAAACGGTTATATAATTATATAGAGAAATTACAACATGAATAAACTCAGATGCATAGAAAGAAAAACTCTACGCACATCGGCAAAAACGTCTCCATGCTCCATTGTGCAATCTGATCGAACAAAAGCAACCATGAGTGCTCGATCTACACGACTGCAACACCGCATGGACACAGCACGAACCCTTCGCACTCATCCTCAATGATCTCCTCGGTCACGAACTCCTTCGCAACACGAACGGCCTCCACAGCACCACGAACGACCTCTAGGAAAACCTCGATGATGTCGAGTTGAGTCTGATGCCACCAACAAGGCGACCTTGGTATTCTCAGTGTGAGAATCCAGAGGGTGGGCTCTATTCGAAATTGGTGTGAGGCAGACGATTGGAGGAAACAACGATCGCGTACATGACTGGGCAAATGGGAAAAGGTTGAGACCTATTGTATAGGTCGATGCCCAATCGTCTAAATAAAGCTATGTGATCATTTAGCTCTATTGTTTAGCTCGGTCTATCGCCTATAAACTCTACACGATCGTTTACCTTGGGCCAGCGATCGTCTAGCAAAGCTATGTGATCGTTAGTAGACACTGCACGATCGTTTAGCTTGCATTTGCACGATCGTTTAGCTCGTCCCGCCGTCATTTAGTAAATCTGTATTTACTTGACGACCACCGTCAGTTTCTATACGCCAAGAGAAAACTCAAAAATCTTTTCAAACTTTTGTAAAAAAAAACTTTTCAAAATAGGAAACTACTTTCCTTTTAAGCTCACGGTTACCATGATCCAATAACCACCCACTATTTTAGTTATTTAAATGAAAAGTTATTAATTATCCAATAATTAATATTATTATAAATATAAATGATAACCAACTTATCATACTATATTTATAACCTATAGTTATAATATTTCATCTCATGAAACATATAAACCATAGTTCTTTTTCTATTGCATGGTACTTAATGTAAATCTCATTTACATCAATCTCTACTAGATGTATCTCATACATCAAACCGATTATATCATATATAATCAAAATACCTCTTGTCAATTTGAACATTTCAAATCAACACCAAGAACTGATCCTGAACATAATCCAAGCTACCAAGGGGACCTCATGGACCTGTAGATCCGAAGCTCCAACGATACGTGAATAACTAACTAAACTCTTTAGTCACGGGATCCACCATCCGTTAACGGCCAGACACTCCACTAAAACTGATAGCTGAACTCTCCTTACTACAGATATATTATGTGTCCATCTTAACCAATCAGTAGTGCGACGACCCTTCACAAATTGTTCGTAAGTACAGCTGGGCCAATCACCATTATGCCCCTGTAGTTACATTTGTCTCCTTAAGTACCACTGATCCCTCTAATGAACATAAGTCATAGTCATATTATGACCGAGTCTTCTCTTCCAAAGAGAATTTGTGGCCATTATGTTCAAGCCCCGGAATCAGCCATTAAGGGAGAAATGTCTCTACTTATCCCTGCTTCGGGAAAAGAGTGAATTCCATCTTGTGGATTTAGTTCCCAACTCCCAGATCAGACAAGTCCCCAAAAAGGTAGGCATGTTGAGTTGGCAATTTGACCACTCTCACCCATACTAATCAAAGGATTGCCCTGAAAGGCAGGAGTTCACAAAACACTCAAGATTGAGGTCGTGTCACCTATGGTCGTTTAGGTGAGATGCAAGTCTATAGTATCAACGACGTTATATACAGAGTTTAGTCATCTCGTAGTCCAAGTCTTATACAAACTCTTTGTATAGCACACCCCTGCTCCACGTCTCCACATGAATGGTCAGGATGTACCATCTGTAGTAGTTTACAACACTTGCAAACCTCTACAAAGTGGGTCGTATCCGTAGTATCACCAGGATAAGGTATCCCACCTTAATTCTTATACTACAGACCGATTTAGGTTATCACTTAAGGCATGATCCATTTGTATATCACATATATATGCTTAAGCTCACATAAGATAACCAAGGAGCTTTGTTTATTGGATATGAGTAAATGCCAGAATTAAATAACACTTATTTTATTCATTGAACAATGTGTATCTTTACAAAACAACGAGACTCCGAGAGAATTTAGACACCAATCCCAACAAAGAATGTATCAGCAACAGCAGAAGTAACAAGGATTAATAAGCATTCTAATTCACTAATTTTGACAAAAACTAAAGCATGCTCATCTAAAATGAGAGGGTTTGAAGTCGTATCTTTGTAGAACTCTCCAAGATCTTGATTCTCAGTTATTGTCTTCTCCAAAACTTGTGGTGAACCACCTAGAGATCTTTCCCACTATCCTATTGGAGCTTTAGAATGAGTTGTGGGACTCAAGAACAGCTTGAACGAAAGGAAAAATTGGGAGAATCTCACTGCATCAACCTGCTTGAAGAACTCTATCTTCAGCACGAATTTTTCTGAAAAAACTCTTTGAATTCATGCCTCAATTCCACTCCAATCTTCTTTATTTATTGTAGGTTAACATGCAAAGAAGATGGTTACATGAGATGCAACTCATGCTTGGAGCAATTGAAGGAAATGTGAATGGGTTTTGTGTGAGGTAGTTGAAGATGGTTATGGAAAAACTCATTTTTGCATTTTGTGCAATTTTTCCAATTTTTCATCAAATTGATATTAAAATTGAAAATATTATTAATTTTATAAAATTAATTTCAATAAATTAATTTTCCAAAATAAAATTAATAAATAATTATTTACATAATTCAATTAATTCTAATTAATTTAATATCAAATATTAAAATAATTTTTACATAAATTCACCTTCATATATTTATATCTATTTAAATATAAATTCTCCTATCTCATTTAATTCTAAGTTGAACGTTTCAAATTACCTTATCATGCTACTCTAAACCTAATCCATTTACGAGTTAGTAGGGGACCTTGCGGACCTACAAATAATGAACTCCAACTATCCTAGATTAATTGGCTAAACTTATTATACCGAACTAACCCCCATTCGTTAACTAATGGGTCACTCCACTAAAGCCCATAGTTAAACTCCCCTTGCTGTAGATATATTATGTCCACTTGATATAACCATAATCAGTAAGTCGATCCTTCATAGGTTGTTCGTAATCACTGTTGGGTCAAGATCACCGTTTTACCACTGTGAATACATCTTGTTCCTTATGATCTTACTGACCTCTAATGAACAATTTTGATTCATAATAACTATGAATCAAGTCATTTCTCTATCATGAGAAGGTAGGGCCCCGATTGTTAAAGACCTGGAATCAATACTTAAGAGAACAACCTATTCACTAACCCTAAATCTGGTAGGAGTGAATTCCATCTTGCAGGGGTATGTCCCCAACTATTCATCCGGTTTTATCCCCAAAATGAAAGGCTTATTGTGCAGTGCTGCTGGACTACTCTCAACCATGCAGTTCAAAGGATAATCCTGAACAAACAGAAGTTCATAGCTAGCTTAGGACTAAGATCGAGTTAACCTAGGTTATTTAATAATGAAATAATCAGTTTTAACAGTAAACTACTATTATAAAGAAAAGTGACTATTTTTGTGGTATAGTCTATATGCAAACTCATTGCATAGGATGTCCCCACTCACATGTCTCTACATGAACGATCTATGGATCACATTGTTTGTAGCACTTTACAACTCCTTGTAACAACTACAGAGTGGACTCCATCCAATAGTATTACCCGGATGATATACCCAATTTTATACGTTTATTGGATTTTCATAATAGAATGCAAAATCAAGAACTTTATTGAATAAGTTACTCAATAATATTTTATTGATAAATAGAATGTTTAATACGAAATGTGAGGTCTAGGACATTCCCAACAATGTCCCACTTGGGCTAAAACTCCAGTGAGAACAAATATATACAATATAATGTTAAGAAACAGAAAGGGAAAATACAATAAACTAAGGCATCTCTAATACCATAGATATTCTCCTACATGCCGTAGATTACACTACTCGGAGTCATAGTCCAACAAGATGACCCTTGAACATTTTAGCCGAGAGGGCCTTTGCAAATGGATCAACAAGGTTATCTTCAGAGGCTATCTTTGTGATGATCACATCTCTTCGGTGTACAATCTCTCTGATGAGATGGTACTTTCTTTCAATATCTTTTCCACGTTTGTGACTCCTTGGTTCTTTTGAGTTGGAAACACCACCATTATTGTCACAATACAGTGTGATAGGCAGGTGCATATCTGGAACTACTTCCAAATCAACGAAGAATTTGCGTAGCCATACTGCTTCTTTAGCAGCCTCACATGCAACCACGTATGTCGTTTCCATTGTGGAGTTAGCGATACAACTTTGCTTAATGCTTATCCAAACTATAGCTCCTCCATTGAGAGTGAAAACTGATCCTGAAGTAGATTTCCTGGAATCTACGTCAGTCTGGAAATCATAATCAGTGTATCCTGTAAGGATAAAATCCTTAGGTCCATACACAAGCATATAGTCCCTCGTTCTTCTTAGATACTCGAGGATGTTTTTGACAGTAGTCCAATAACTATGTCCTGGATTGGATTGGAACCTGCTGACGTTTTCAACTACAAAGCATATGTTTGGGCGTGTACATAACATTGCATACATAAAACTCCCAACTGTAGATGCATATGGAATTCTTGTCATTTCCTCAACATCTTAAGGTGTCTTAGGACATTGTTCGTTTGACAAATGAATTCCATGTCTAAAAGGTAACATACCTCTTTTGGAATTTTGCATATTATATTTTGACAACATCTTGTCAATATAAAATGCCGGAGATAGTGCTGGAGTTCTATTCTTTCGATTCTGAAAGATCTGTATTCCTAGAACGTATTGAGCATCACCCATCTTTCATTTGGAATTGTATTGGTAACCATCTCTTTACGTCAGCAAGGAAACCTGTCTCATTCCCAATGAGCAAGATATCATCAACATAAAGAACTAAGAATGCTACAATCTTATTGACTATCTTATTGTATACATAAGGGTCGTCAACATTCCATTCAAAGCCATAAGATTTGATCGCAGTATCAAACCTTATATTCCAGGATCTGGATGCTTGTTGCAATCCATAAATGGATCGTTTAAGCCTAAAAACTTTCTGTTCCTATCCTTTTTCGATGAACCCTTCTGGTCGAGACCTAAAAATCTATCATCAAGAAAGTCGTTTAGAAAAAGTTGTCTTGACATCCATTTGCCATATTTCATAGTCATAATATATGGCAATGGAAAGAAGTATTCTTATTGACTTTATCATGGCAACAGGAGAAAAAGTTTCTCCATAATCAACTCCTTTTCTTTGGGTAAAACCTTTTGCCACAAGTCTGGCTTTATAGGTTTGCACCTTGCCAGTTTGGTTTTGTTTCCTCTTATAGATCCATTTGCAACCTATAGGTAACCCCATGTGGTTGATCTATAAGTTCCCAAACAGAGTTGAAGTACATAGACTACATTTCAACGTCCATGTCTTTTATCCATTGTTCCCTATCAACATCTTTCATTGCCTTCTTAAAGGTTAATGAATCCTCTAAACCATCATCCTGTATCACGTTTTGAGTTTTTGTTAAACCCATATAGCGTTCAGGTTGTTGAATAACCCTCCCACTACGTCAAGGCATCCTCAACTCTTAAGATGGACGTGATGGGACAACAGTTGTTGATGGACCAGCTTGATCAACACCACTTGTTGATGTTTCTGTAGCATCTTTGGTCATTTCTTGCAATATTAGTTTACTGTTAGATAGATGATTTTTTATATGACCTTCTTCCAAGAATGTAGCATTTGTCGATATAAATCTTTGTCTTCTTGGGGATCATAATACGATCCTTCTTTTGTTTCTTTGGGGTATCCTAAAAAAAGGCATAATTTTGAACGTGTTTCCAATTTCTTAGGATTTTGTACCAACACATGTGCTGGACAACTCCAGATACGGAAATGACATAAACTAGTTTTGCATCATTTCCATAATTCATACGGTGTTTCTGAAACACTTTTTGAAGGAACAACTTTTAGAATAAATATTGTAGTTTGTACTGCATACAATCAAAAGGATTGAGGTAACTGAGCATAACTCGTCATTGATCGGATAATGTCTAACAAGGTTCGATTTCTCTTTTATGCAACGCGTTTTTGTTGTGGTGTTTCAGGTGTTGTGAGCTGGGATTGAATTCCATGATCTACTAGATAGTTTTAGAATTGTAAATCCTTATACTCACCACCTCGATCAAATCGAAGTGTTTTGATTCTTTTAATTAACAAATTTTTTGTCTCAGCCTTAAATTCTCTGAACTTTTTAAGAGTTTCAGACTTATGACTGATTAAGTAAACATAGCAATATCTAGAGTATCATCAATAAAACTGATAAAATACTAATAGCCTCCTCGTGCTCTTACATTCACCAGACCACATAGGTCTTAATCTATAAGTTTGAGAGGTTCTTTGGCACGAAGACCTTTGTCAGAAAAAAATCTTTTTGTCATTTTTCCCTCAAGACGTGATTCACATGGAGGTAAATAACTATCTTCTAACTGGTTTAGATGACTGTTTTTAACTAATCTCTCAATTATGTTAAGATTGATGTGACTAAGTCTGAGGTGCCACAGATAAGCATTAGGATAAATTTTTTGTTTCTTATTTTGAGTCTCAGCCATTTTAAACATCTCTATATTTAGAATGATCTTTTCTTCAGTTTGTTTTAATATGTACAAGTTATTTTCAAGTCTTGTAGAACAAATATGAACACCTCTTGAATAAACAAACACTTCATTAGATTCAAAAGATATTCTACACATATTTTCTAGCAGACAAGAAATGGAGATCAAGTTTCTTTTCATCTTAGGTACATAATATACATTCCTAAGTAAGATAAAAGACTCTCGAAAATATAACTTGACATCTCCCACTGCTTGAGCTTAATTGATCACCTGTTCCCACCTTGAAAGTCATTTCTTGTTTAGAAATTTCTCTCCAAGAACTAGTTTCCTGTAGCAAAGTGCAAACATTATTAGTGGCGCCTGAATCTAATATCCAGGTATGGAGGGTATTCTCCACTAGACATGTTTCAACAACTAGTAAACCGGATTTACCTTATTTTGCCTTTTCCGCTTTCTTTTCAGCCAAATACTTTGGGCAGTTATGCTTCCACTGCCTATCTTCTCTGCAATGGAAATATTTTCTTTTGGAGTTTTGTTTTTTTTTCTTAGCCGTGGTTTTCTTTTTCCCTTTTTCCTTTCTTCTTCATTTGTACGGATTTGTCTTTCGAAGAACAAGGAATAGACTTCTTATTATCAGTGGGTTTCATTCTAGACATAGATACTTTATAAAGCTTCTTAGGTTTTGAAATAACATTTATTTCTTTCTCCTTCAGTTTCATCATTGACTGATATGTTTGTAACTCGTTCAACAACGTGGTCGAATCGTAAGTAATTTTTTTCATAATAGTATTGGTTTTGAATGGTAGATAACTCTCTGGGAGAGATTCCAATATCATACTTACTTGACTCGTTTCATCTATCATCGCCCCATGAGCCTCAACAATATTAAAATGGACCATCATATCGAGAACATGTTCTCTAACGTTGGTTTCATCTTTCATATGAGTAACTTAAACATACTATATGGCTTCATGTCGAATAGAGGATGACGGTTGTCCGAACATCTCCTATAGCGACGCCATTATCTCACCGACAGTGGGTGATAATGGGTAGAAATACAAGATATTACAACACAAATAAGTAAAACAATGAGAGAATGCGATGGCAAAATAAACAATATCATGTCCAAAAGCGCTAAATTGATAGGAATTGCGATCGCAAGTGCTCATCACATAAAAGCTGTTAATTTACTTATGTTATGTAGGAAAAATGTGATGTGCAAGGGAAATTGCGATCCAAAGGATGAAGGCATCAGTGCCCTTGAAGATTGCGATTGCAAAGCCATGCGATCATATGCGATTGTGAGACGCTTCTTGAAAAGGTGGCTGTATAAAGATTGCGCATCAAGGTGACAGCATAATAAATCACAATGGGATGGAAAGCTGATAACGGTCGAATAGTTGACAAGGCGTTAAAGCCATGTTGTAGCAAGTACACTAAACTTTCAGTGATCATTAATCGGTGCATCAGAGCAAGGGAATTAATGACCGTCAATCATTGCAATCATTAGAGAGAAACGCTACTTCATCTTGAGCTCTATAAATACCGAAGGCCACCAGTGTAAAAGGGTTGAGAAGTTTAATAACAAGTTAAGGAGTTAGAGAGAGTTAGTAGTCAGTTCACGCATATACTCGTACATATACTTAGAGGACGAAGACGAGAAAAGAGACGAGGAAGCCGAGAGATTATTCCTGGACAGATCGAGAGACTGTCGGAAAGAATTACAAAGGAGAGAGGGCCAACACTTGCGAAACCAAGAATATAATTCTGGAACAGAGTTGGATTGAAAAAGAACGGTGTAAAAGGCCATGGGAAGCAATACATTGCTTATCGGGCTTCTTATCTCTCAATTCCATTTGTTATTTTGTATTCAGTACTTTATTTACAGAAAATGGAAACCTCATTTCACTCTATGTTTAATCTCTCCATACTTCACATGAGTAGCTAAATTTTTGAATGGGTTGAGAAGTATTTAGCTAGTATGACTTAAGATTTACACTTTATACAATCACCTTGTCTTATGTATGCGTCATTCACCCTTTAGAGATCCTTGAGAGAGTAGTCTAAAGATAAAATCTAGACATGAGAGAGTCAGATTAGAATCTATGCTTCAGAGAGTTAGATTAGAACCGCATAAGCAAGAAATAGAAACTTAGACATAAGTTCTATTGCTATCTACACATCGCATGCACCCTAGAAATAGGTATGATTGTATGCAATCACCTTGTTTTATGTGTGCATTACTCATCATCGCATTGACAAGAATAGAGGCTTAGACATAAGTTATATCGACTTTATCGTATATTCATCGCATGTGTCATAGAAATAGGAGTTATGGCATTATGCATTGAGAGATGACGTACTGTTATTTGTGTAGCATGATCGCATAACTTGTGCACAATCTTAAGACATGTTAGCTAACCCCTTCTCAACCCCTTCATCGCATACTCATTATAAGTCTATGCTTTTATCAACTTTGCGTTCAACTCCGTCGCATAGGAAAAATTCTTTATCAAAATACCATCCAACTCATTTGTTTTTACTACCACAAGAGAATCAAAGTGACTGTCGCATATTTACTTAGTAGTCCTTGTGTTTGACCTTGGACTTACCATGAAACCTAATAAGACTTATACTTGAGTCTTGTTAGGGAAACTTGTATGTTCATCACATAACGCGCATCACCGCAAACTCCCACCATAATCGCATCACAAATTACCATGCATCAGTGGCCATGACCGCATGTTTCTTATTAAGTACATCAGATATACTTGCTAAGATATAGGCACAAGCTTTCTCATTACCCTAACCCACCTATCATAGATGTCCCGAACATTTCGGATCGCTGTTGTACTAGAAACTAGAGGACATTCCTTCGTCAACACAAACCTCAAATCATCCACAACTAATATCATATTTATGTTGGATTTCTAGTTCGAATATCCTTCACCGTTAAATTTATCGGAAGCTAGCAATTGTATGATTGAATTCGACATTGCTGAAACATTTTAAATAAACTCTATTAAATATTTATGCATCTAAATCAAATTTTTAGCAAAATAATAAAGTACCCAATAAATCTTTATCTATTTGTAATGATACTTTAGTGATTTAGAACAATTGCTAACGAGGGGCATTCAAGAATTCCTTCACTGAAGCAAGAAAATTCTTGACCAAATACTATATCAGAATAATCTTTGCTCCTATAGTTCTTTTGATTATCGTTTTCGGTCAAGATCTTTACTAACAATTAGTAATTATTGTAAGTGTGACCCTCCACTTTCAGATCTTATAGAACGGTATGAATATGCCCCCGAAATAGAAGACAACATCCAAGACGGAACTATAAGACCCTATTCATTTTACTGAAGCCTAGGTTGTTCCGAATCCTATGTTACAACCCTCCAAGGGAATCGCCGTGGTTAACGACTAGTTAGTGCCACCTAAAAACGATAGCAGGTGCAACATAGGAATCTCACGGTCCAAACTAATGGAGGAGACCGTAGGACAATGTTGACACATTTCCTTCACCCACTTACTATGAACTACTTCCCTCATTCATCTTGTTATTGACCCATGCAAATGCTTTTCGAATGGAGTAGTCATAGTAAAAGCGACACGAAACCGAGCATGGATCTCACGGTGTGAACTCTTGAGGACATAAGAGCTAAGAACTATATATCGAATATATTATTAATCTCTCATTGAAGTTTTCTATGTGTTTGGGTATTTACTTAGGTATATTACGGCTAAATTTAAACAACCTAAGGCTAGGTGGTTTATCCAAATATAACGCTTATAATTGGATTTAACCTACGATGTCTAAGTGTTTAAACCTTTTTTAAACCTCACACCGCTCACGCAAGCTCATAAAATTAGTTAACAACGCTCAATCTTTCAATCATAATCCCCAGGTAGGAGATGTTCTGTAAACCGTCAACTTAAGTACCCCCAGCCTTAAACAGGTTTATGAATCGATTTGAGTTTGTAACCAAAATTTATAAGGTAATAATCTCTTTTAATGATTAAAACTAGTTGTTAACCTAAGTGAGCATGCAACTGTTCTTTGTTATGGATTTTAAACGTCTAACCCAATTTTATAAAAACTTACAAAATTTTAGACATGCTAAACATCCATGACATTCAACATAGGCATTCAATATCTAATATAACAATTATATTTAATATAACCCTAACATGCATACTATATATTATAACATTTTATAACATACTTTCTGCATGTAACATGCTTCTTACGGTGGGGTTTTAAATCTACATGGCATACTGTATGCACATACATGATTTATTTAATTATTACATACATAACATGCATAAACAAGCCAATAAAAGCCTAATTATTAAAAAACAGCTTCAAAACTGCTTCTGAACCTCTCGAACCGCTCCAAACCGTACCTAAGCAACTTGAACCAAACTGAAAAAGTCTGAACCGGGCCAACAAAATCTGAACTAGACCAGCCAAAATCCCTTTGGGGCTGAACCGAACAAGACCTCAAGAAAACCGGTTAAATCGACTGCACTCGGTCCATGCTCAAAATCTCGCTAAGGCTGATCGTGTAACACTGAAGACTATCGTCTAGTGTTGGGCAAAGGTATACGATCGTGTATTGTCTTCCAACTATCGTGTATCACCATCATCTAGTGCAAGGTAGAGCTACACGATCGCCATCGTCTTGCAACTATCATATATCGCCATCACATACTGCCTCTTCTTGATCGTTTAGCGCACGCATAAAGCTACACGATTGTGAAATGCTATCACATGATGCCTCAACGCATCGTTTAGCTCCCACGTAAAGCTACACGATCGTGTAGTGCCATTGTATAGCACTTTAACGCATCTTTCAGCTCCCGCAGGTACACGATCGTCTAGCGCACAAATTACAATGACTAGTGCCTGTAGCTACATGATCGTCTAGCTTTTCTTCACATCGTTTATCACCCGTAGCTAGACGATCGTCTAGTATTTAACCTCAACGACGATATTTGAGTAGAAGCTAAAAAACTGGAATCTACAGCTCGACCTTCTTCACTCGTTTCTTCAATTATATCTTAATTTCAACTCTAATAACTCCAAATAAATTACAGACTCTTGATAACACATATAAGCCCATGAATCAAGAGCCAATTACAAATTTAATCAAGAAATTAAAGATAAATAAAATGCCAAAGATCCGAAAACCATATCAATGCATCAATTTCATATATCTCATGAAAAACACCCACCACACCAAAATTAAAACGAATTGAATGCTTATATGATGCTCTAATACCAATTGTAAGAATGTATCAATAACAGCAGAAGTGACAAAGATCAATAAGTACTCTAATTCATTAATTTTGGTAGAAACTAAAGCATGCTCATCTAACATTAGAGGGTTTGAAGTCATACCTTTGTAGAACTCTTAAAGATCTTGATTCTCAATTGTTGTCTTCTCCAAAACTTGTCATGAACCATCTCAAGATCTTCTCACTATCCTATTGGAGTTTTAGAGTGAGTTGTGGGACTCAAGAACAGCTTGAACGAAAGGAAACTTGGGAGAAGCTCACTGCATCAACCCACTTGAAGAACTCTTTCTTCAGCACGACTTTTTTCTGAAAAAACTCATTGAATGCATGCCTCAATTCCACCTCAATCTTCTTTATTTATTGCAAGTTAACATGCAAACAAGATGGCTACATGAGATGCAACTCATGCTTGGAGTAATTCAAGGAAATGTGAATGGGTTTTGTGTGAGCTTGTTGAAGATGGTAATGAAAAAACCCATTTTTCCATTTTGTCCAGTTTTTCCAATTTTTCAATTTTTCATCAATTTGATTTTTAAATTGAAAATAATATCAATTTTATAAAATTAATTTCATAAATTAATTTTCTAATAAATTAATAAAAAATTATTTAAATAATTCAATTAATTCTAATTAATTTAATATCAAATATTAAATACATTTTTACACAAATCCACCTTCATATATTTAAATCATATTTAAATATAAATTATCATATTCTGTTTAATTGTAGTTTGAACGTTTCAAATTAACTTATCATGCTACTCTAAAGCTAATCAATTTATGAGTGTGTACGGAGACCTCGTAGACCTACAGATCATGGGCTCTAACGATCCGAGATTAATTGGTTAAACTCATTATACCAAATTAACCCCTACTCGTTAACTAATGGGTCACTCCACTAAAGCCCATAGGTAAACTCCCCTCACTGTAGATATATTATGTCCACTTGATATAGCCATAATCAGTAAGTCGATCCTTTACATGTTGTTCGTAATCACAAGTGGGTCAAGATCACCATTTTACCCCCGTGAGTACATCTTGTTCTTTAAGTTCCTAGTGACCCTCTAATGAAGAATTTTGATTTATAATACCTATGAATCAAGTCCTTTCTCTATCACGAGAAGGCGGGGCCCCGATTGTTCAAGACCTGGAATCAATACTTAAGAGTGTTGGGGTTGATGCCCTAAAGTCTCGTGTCCTGTAGTTTGTAAACAGTTTGTACGAACGCTTGTGATGTATAATATACGATAGTTTACTTCACTTCTTGATTTTGCTCAGTTGAATGTTTTATTTGCTTTACCATAAACCAATAAACCTAAAATCCCTTGTTAACTGTGTATCTTATGCATGTATGTGGTGACATACAAATAGATCATATCTTAAGGGATAACCAAAATGGTCTGTAGTATGTGGATATAGGAGGGAAACCTTATCCTGGTAACGCTACGGATGCGGCCCACTTTGTGGAATAGTTACAAGTGTTGTAACTTGTCACAGATGCTCTGATCCTGATCATTCGTATAGGGGACATGCGAGTGGGGGCGTCTTATATAAAGAGTTTGNCAGATGCTCTGATCCTGATCATTCGTATAGGGGACATGCGAGTGGGGGCGTCTTATATAAAGAGTTTGTAGAAGACCTGATCACGAAGTGTTAACATCTCGTTATTTAACACCGTTCATGATAGAATTCACTTCACTAGGATGACCATAGGTAACATGACCTCAATTCTGAGTGAGTTGGAACTCCTGCCATTAAGGGTGGTCCTTTGATTTTCATGGGTGCGAGTGGCCAGGTCGTCGACTCAAACCTACCACTTTGGGGATTCGTCTGATTTGGGAGCTGAGAACTAAGATACACAAGATGAAATTCATTCATTCCCCAAAGTAGAGGTAAGTCGATAGATAGCTCCCTTAAGAGCTGATTCTAGGGCTTGAACAATGTGGCGCCACACATCTTCTCTTGGCTTGAGAGGTGTTCACACATAGTTGGACTATGTTGTATTGTTCATTAGAGGGATTAGTGGTACTTAAGGGGTGAGATGTAACTACAGGGGAAAAACGGTTATTCATTATTTAATTAATTAGGCAGTTATGAGATAATTGGCTGAGTATTTCTTCAGAATCGTGCGAAAGTGGAAAGTTCGAATTCAGTTCTTGTAACTGAAGAATAAATTTAAAATTGTTTTCATTTCGAAAGACACACAAGAAAAATTGCTCACGGTATGAATCTATACGATCGCTTAGCGTTGAGAGCTTATACGATAGTGCTTGTCTTTCTAAACGACCGAACACCCATATACTAAATGATCGCCCGCGATATCTAAATGATTGCTTTGCATGGCGAGCGAAACTAAACAATTGCTTACCATTGGATACATGACCGCTTAGCTAAACCTACACGATCGTGTACCTTTTTCTAAACGACAAGCACTTGACTATACGATAGTCTTCTACTATCTCCCACTTACTTGTTCGTACTACACAATCGTCTTTTCCTCATTCCCTCTATGAATTCCATCAAAGTCCACCCTTTGGATTCTTACTCCGAGAATAACGAGGGCTTCAATTGGTGGTGTCGTCCCCGATTACTGTTTATTTGTGCACTTTTGATCGTGTAGACGACCATGATGCTGCTAGGCGACTATTTGCTGGGCGATAAGGATTGTAGAGGAGTTCACTTCCATTGGACGGAGTTCGATTGAAGATTATCTTCAACTGGTAATTCTCTCGGTCTGTTGTATTTTATTTGTTGAAGCATGCCAGTAGTTTGAGTTCCTTCAATTGGTATCAGAGCCGAGTTTCTAATATTCCAATTTCATCGATGCAAAGAATTGCATATACATTCGCGGTGGGTGCAACATATTTACTCTCTTTTTAATTGTTAAATTTTTTTGTGGATGTGCGGATTAATGGAGTTTTCTGGGATGAAACCTCGATTTGATTAATTCTTTTACATTTTCGGTTAATTGTAAAGGCCCTTGAATTTTTGGGCATAATTAAGTGTTATCAAGTATGTATTCAAAGTTATTTTGAGTCTTGAGTCGTTTGTGAAGAAGTTCGGAGCAAAGGGTTCTCTTCTTCGAGGAAGAAGACGATCAAGAGTTGATCGAGTTGTGTAGACGATGGGGTAGGTGATTGCTGAGTATCGGATGCTCAGGATTCGTTTAAGGCACGCGCGCACTAGATGATTGTTTAGCTTAGCAAGCTTCATCGCTTAGTACCTGACTAAATGATCGTTTAGCTCAACAAGCTTCATCACTTTACCTCTTCACGTGTTAAGCGATCATCTAGACGATCAGGCTTCACAGCCTCATTGTTGTCTAAGCGGTCGTTTAGCTTTTCACGCTATTGTCTAGTGTGTGCTAAACGATCATTTACCCGCGGCGTTTACTAAACATGGAGCTTCACCCAGAGGTTCAAGACCCAGTTCGCCTGTGAACCGGTTTGCTTAAGGAAAAATGTAATAGATAGAATTATTTTATTCCAATTTTTTAAAGGTTCATCCCAGTCCATTAATCTTTGGTTTATTACATGAGATGTATGGTTCATTTATATGTCATATGGTATGCACATATAGAAAATCCCACCTTAGGTTATGCATTTATCATGCATCATCTCTTTATTATAAATGTTAAAATTTAGAGAAGCATGATTTAATTATGTAAGAGCATACTCATGCATCATAAATATAAGAGTTATATTTACGCATGCATAAAAAGCATTGACATGCATTATCTTTATATTTTAATTGTTATAGTATAAAGGTGTATGGGTAGCATGTTTGCTTGGTTATTACAAGTATATAAAAGTTATGTATAGTAATGACCGCACATTGCATGAGCATGACATATAGGTTACATTATAAGTGTTATAAACACCTTGTTATGTGCAATGTGTTTTAGTTTCTTTTTAAAGGCTAAAGAGATTAGACCTAAAAGCAATAAAAAAAGACATGCATGCTCACTTAGGTTTAATTCATGGTTTTAAAATGTTTAAAACATTGATGACATAGACCTAACATCACGGTTCTAATATGATTGACAACCTTCAACTTTAATCTTTTAATAAGTTTAATAGGATTAAATTGACTAATAAAAGGTTAAAGTGTAGCAAATCTATCTATAAGGTACCTTTTGTCTAAGGCGGGTTCTAGCTAGGCTGGGGTATTTAAGTTGATGAAAATGTAACACCCCTACCTGGGAACCTACCTGGAAATGTGAATTAGATAGATTTGATGCATGCATGCAAGTTAAGGACTGTCCAATAAAGTGTTCAAATGTGACTACTTGAACTTGTTCATATTTCATATACAAAAGTTGTTTATGAGCAGACTTAACAAGATGACTTAGACTAAAATCAGTAGCTGGATTGTCTAGGTTAATGAAGCCTTAGGTAGAACATTCAGTGGAAGGTACTTTGGGCATATGATGCTTCATTTAATCCTTTCACATTTCTCCTATATAGTCCACACCGTTAGATCTACCATCAGCCTCGTGGCAACGTGGGAGTGTCCCCCTAAAGGATGGTGTTTAGGTAGGTCAATATCAAGGTGGATGTATAGAGTGTTCATATTAAGTGGGAGCGGGAAGTGCCACAGCATATCCCACGGTCTCCCTCGTTGGATTGAATAAAGTTTCTGTGCATTGCCTCAAGGTACCCTAGGAGTGTCCCTCTATAGAATGCCAGTTTTGCCCGTTTCTTTATGTGATCTCCTGTAAGAGGATAAGGTTACTTAGTCTCTTTTCCTAATTGTCTTCTTCCCTACGGTGGGCTCATTAGGGCGGGACTCTCGCGCTGAAAGCATGGAGTCACACTTACACAAAATTGTTAAAGGTTAATAGTTCTGGACCAAATAAATGGTGGCTGTTAGGTTCAGTTCCAAGAGTTGGTTTTGCCTAATGGTTGAGAAGGTCTCATCCCAGTGAAGGGGCATCTGATCACCCCAGCAGTGACGTTTGTCTTGCCATGTTGGGGCATCATTGCAAAATAGAAGTCTAACACTTAGGGTACTTGAAACTGTTTTGCTAAAATTAATTGATTAAAATGTGGTTTAGCAAAATCTTATATAGGTTTGTTCGTTTTTCAGCAACAAGTTTTTGAAAATGGCCATAGCCACAATAGCTTTGCTAAGCATGGAAAACTAACTAGCGATAATTTTTCAACATGGAAACATATGATCACGACTATTTTAGTCATCGATGATCTCATGTTTGCTCTTACGGAGGCCTATCCTCTTATTCCAGCTTGGAATGCCACCCAAAATGTTCGGGAGGCATATGAGCGGTGGACATGGGCAAATGAGAAGGCTCGAGCCTATATCTTTGCAAGTCTTAATGACGTCTTAGCCAAGAAGCATGAGCCCATGGTCTCAGCACGTGAGATCATGGAGTCCCTACGAGGAAGGTTTGGATAACCGTTTGAACAACTCAAGCCTGAGGCCTCTTAAGTATATATTCAACTCTAAAATGGAAGAAGGCACCTCTGTTCATGAACATGTCCCCAACTATTGCCAACCCTAAATCAGATAGGAGTAAATTCCATCTTGCAGGGTTATGTCCCCAGCTATTCATCCGGTCATATCCCTAAAATGGAAGGCTTATTGAGCAGTGCTATTGGACTACTCTCACCAATGCAGTTCAAAGGATAATCCTAAACAAACAGGAGTTCATAGCTAGCTCAGGACTAAGATCGAGTTAACCTAGGTTATTTAATAATGAAATAGTTAGTTTTAATAGTAAACGATCGTTATAAAGAAAAATGACTATTTTCGTGGTCCAGTCTATACGCAAACTCATTGCATAGGATTCCCCCACTCATATGTCTTTACATGAACGATCTGTAGATCACATCATTTGTAGCACTTTACAACTCCTTGTAACAACTACAGAGTGGGTCGCATCCAATAGTGTTACCAGGATGATATACTCAATTTCATCCATATACTTATCAGACCATTTAGGCTATATACTATTAACTTGATCCTCTTTAAGTCACCATATAAAGTTAAAGTATTCCGACAATAGCCATGGATATGTTTATAGGATTTTCATAATAGAATGCAAAATCAACAACTTTATTGAATAAGTTACTCAATAATATTTTATTGATAAATAGAATGTTTAACACGAACTGCGAGTTCTAGGACATTCTCGACATAAAGGTGATGAAATACTCATATCCTCCCCTTGCTCGCACATTCATCGGACCACAGAGACCACAATGCACTAATCTAGAGGCTCTCTCGCTCGATAACCTTTTCTAGTACAAGGTCTTTTAGTCATCTTGCCCTCAAGGCAAGATTCCCACACCGGTAAAGAAATTTCCTTTAACTCGCTTAGAAGTCCATTCTTCACCAACATCTCAATCCTATTGAGATTGATGTGCCCTAATCGAATGTGCCAATGTTGGGCATTTTCCTTAGGAGAAATCTTTTGTCGTTTATTCTGAGTTACGGTAGTTTTAAACATCTCTATGTTATGGAGGGAACTCGTTGCTAACGGTCTTAGCACATACAATTTATTTTCTAGATATGCTAAACCAATTTTAACTCCATCTTTATGAATTAACACTTTTTTCAATAGAAAATTTAGAGTATATTTACACTGTATCAGACACTTTACAGAAATTAAGTTCCTTTTCAACTCAAAAACTACATAAACATTATCTAAAATGAGTTTTTTTTCCTGTAAAGTCAACTGGACTCCTCCCACTGCCACAGCTGAGACGACGTGCCCGGTGCCTACTCACATCGTCATCTTACCAGTCTCCAGCTACCACCAGGATTTAATTTCTTGAAAAGAAGAACAAACATGATTAGTGGCCCGGAGTCAATAATCCAGGAAGAGTCATTATTCCACTAAACAAGTTTCTAATACCAGTAAATCATATTTACCTTGTTTGGCCTTGGCCATGGCCTTAGCCCTTTTCTTCTCCTTGATCCAGTGAAGGTAATTCATTTTTCAGTGCCCGTCCTGATGATGACATGCAGAAATGCATGTCATCTTAGGCCTTTTACTTAGAATTATGAAGGTTGTTAGGCAGAAATTTTGTCGATCATGACAGGAATTCATAAGAATATGAGTTTGCGCTGATCAGCATGTTGAATCTCAGCTAGCCCGGTATTTTGTGTTAATTGTGCGCTCAATGTTCTATCTTTGTAGCTAATGCAGGAAATTAATGCAAACACTGAAACCGAACCAACGCATAGACGACCGCATAAGGAGAAACACTCAATCGCAAGGCAAATACATCGATTAACGCATGGATGTTACGATAATCAACCTTATGCGTCCATCACACGGGAGTTGTGCTCGTCAGGCGATTGCGGTCATCATGTTGTAAGGCAAATTTTGAATCTCTAAACTACAAATCCATACCATAAACTTGACATGCAGAAATTGTAATATGATGCCCGCAAGGTTTAAGTCCATGTCCTAAACTTGTTGTCATAGATTTTATTCAATGATATGCGATACTACTTCTATATATGTGTTATTAATGAATGTTCTTGTAGTATACTATGTGTTGTCACAAGTTTCCTTGCGTTGAAACCAAGTATAATTTCATCGCAAGTTTCTTGGTGTGATCCGAGGTCGAACACAATGATTGTTTTAGGTTAATTGCGTTATATTTGTGATACAAGCGTCTGGGGGTTTTTCAAATTAATAAAGAGGTTGTTTGTATAAGTATTTAAAAATGCGATAAAGTAAAGGTAAGCGATAAAAATGTGGTAATAAAGTAAATTGCGGTAAAAGTACATAGCTTATCGACGGGGATTTGGCAGAATTGCACTGAGACTCACCTCTCGGCATTGTCTCTTCTCTTCCTAGATTTCTTCCGATCAGCACTCACATCAGCTCTCTCTCAATAGCCTCTTGTCAATTTTCCCCTGTATCAAGTATTTTTTCAGTGAATTCTTTAAAGGTATTTATGGTCTGAAGGCTTTGGCTCTCTGACTTGTGGTCCCCACTTTGTTGTTATGGAAAGTACGAAAAGGGGGAATAAATATTCCTTCTGTTATGCAATCAGTCCGTTGAATATGCACAATGATTAGTTGTACACGTGTCACAATCCTTTGTGTTTGCATTGCTCATTTGCGTCTTTCGATCGTGTGTCCGCATGTGGTGTTGTTTTTATTACCGCATGCGGTTGAACTTTAGCTTTGGATCGACTGTTGCATCGCGCCGTCATTGCGTTGATCGTTTCTTCAGTATTAATTTGACAGGTGCAATGCGATGGAGATGCGTTGTTCAGTTTCTCTCTGAGCCTTGATCGCAAGCGGTGACTTAGTTTCCTGCAAAATAGATTTGAAATATCCTTTCCTACAATCTTAATTGTCATAGTGGGTGTATTTGTGATAATTTATAATTATTGTATTTCTTTGCTAATTTTCATACAATCGACGCATATTTTTTCTCTTTTGGCCGCAATATCTAAATAAGGTAGCATAAATAACTTGTACTTCTACAAGTTATCACATGTAGATTTGTGGTAAGTGAATGCGGTTGAATGATTGCGGCTACGTGACAACGCATTCTAGTGGGATCAACGCAAAGTTGGTGGAATGAACGCATCAACACATCCACCTCGAGAAAATTCAAAGCTGATGCTGACATTTCACCTACCACGTCATTGGTGGCAGAGGTTCAGAAAGGACAAATGCGCCAAACGTCAGACTCAAAGTAGTCCAATTAATGCTGTCGACAATCCAAACACTATAAATAGAAGTCAATGAGCATAATTCCAGGCATTCGGGGAGGATCCTAGGCATCCAGAGATTATCTCTCATACGGGGATTTTCCCCGAGATCCAGGCAAAATGTGTGAGAAGACGTTGGGAGTTCTTCACCTCTTTCATCCATTCCGAGTGACGACCGGAGCCTTTGACCGGAGTTAGATCTCGAGAGAGTCAGCTCCTCCACCCATCCATGGCACCACTGACAGCCTTGATGCGCATCCGCTGGAAGCAAAGCTTTGCTTCCAGCCGGTCATTCCATTTCCTTTCTTTTTCTAAATTGTATTGTATGACATTTTGAATTAAGAAATAAATACAATGTGTTTTCAAGGCATTTCTCTATTCCTTCGACTTCATCTTTGTCTTCTTGCTTAGCATCTTTACTTTCATTGCAACACTTTGTAGGAGTGCTTGGGTATTGCATACTTAGTCATGTGGATTAGGGATATAAAGTATGAGCAAACCACCGAGAGGTATGCGTTGCGCGAGTATGTGAGTAATCTTATTTGCTTATGAGAAGCTGCTGCAATGCCTGTTTATGGGCTAACGCATTGCTTGTCTATGAGTAAAGTCAGCAACAATCAACTGCCCGAAAGGGTAAGTGGTTGGACACATTAAGCAAAGTATGCATTGTTCACCAGGGATAGTAGCAACCGTAGGTCAGCGAAGTTTATGCGATTATCTTGTATTATGTATGCTTCATTCGTTCATTAGGGATACTTGGGAGTGCAGTCTAAGGACAGGATCTGGGTTGGGAAGGTCAGGTCAAAATCTAGTCTTGGGAGAGTCAGATTAGATCACATAATACGAGAGATAGACTCTTAGGAATGAGCACTATTTGTTATTAATGCATTGCATGTATCCTAGAGATAGGATACGATTGTATGCGGTCACCTTGCTTTCATGCATCTTTCATCAATGCATAGGAAAAGAGTAAAGACTTAGGAATAAGCTCTATGGACACTTTCATCAATAGATTCGACATGCTGATCGGCGCAAACTCATATTCTTGTGAATTCCTAGCATGATCGACGCAATTTCTGCCTAATAACCTTCATAATTCTAAGTAAAAGGCCTAAGATGACATGCATTTCTGCATGTCATCACCTGGTTGTAGTGGAAACATTTTCTTTTGTTGATCGACACTGGTCGCCTATCCCACATGGCGACAGGCTGTGGGTTAGCAGGTGCCTTCCCCTTCCCCTTACCACCCTTCTTCTTCTTCCACTTTGTAGTGTTAGAAAGTAGAAGGTGCAGACTTAGTCCCATTGGTCGAACCTCAATGGAACTTCTTTGATGACAAGGCATGTAAACCCCATACTCCATTTTTCCTACAAAAGTGAGTACAAACGTGTTAAGTAAAATTATGAAAGGAGGTAAAAGAAAGTAGGAAGATGGAGGAAGAAAATTTTAAGTGTTAGAAATACTTAGTTAGGTGAGTTTTAGATAATATAGCAAGTGAAAATTGGCTAAGTATGGAAGCAAAGTGTAGGCATTCGTTGATGGAGAAGTGTAGACGCATGAGATCGCATGTGTAGCAACCAAGGCTTATAGAGGCTAAGAATGGAAGGCAAGGATAAACTATGCATTGGTACTAAGGATGACGCATGAGTTGAAAGGCATGATGCGTTGATAAGGCTTGCGGTAGCCAAGGGGCTTGCGAGGGTATTTGGGTACTGGATGATCGTGTAGTAAATAAGTTGCTTTACACAATGAGGTATGCAATCGTCTAGCAAACGTTCGACGCTACGCGATGAGGTAGGTGATCGTGTAACAAATGCACGGAGTTAAGCGATGCGGTAGGTGATCGTGTGGTAAAGTGCGACGCTAGACGATATGAAGGGTCGTGCTAAGAGATAATGCTATGTGTTGAACGATAGTGTTAAGTGACGAGGTGTTGGCACTGCACGATCGGCATCAACAATAGACGATAGACATTGAGCGCTAGACGATAGACGTTGGGCGCTAGACGATGGAGTATGCGATGCAAGCTAAAGTTATGCTATGAAACAAGGAAGGCCTAACGCATGCTCGATATGATAAGACAACTATGCGTGGGCTAGGACATGCGTTGGCTTTGAAGTATGCAACCAAAGGAGGGATGCAATAGCCTCTATGTGAGCTATGCATTAGCCAGATTGGGCGATGCATTGAGGAAGAGGTATGGGGCCATTTGGTTGAAAGCGTTGGCTTGGGAGCTGACCCTTGCGTCGAAAACCAAGAGGGAAAGATCATCTTGGTGATTGATCAGCTAAGCCAGCTGTCATACTCAGGTTTGATATTATCCTTTAAGGATGAGGTGGAAGCATGATGTTAAAAGGAGAACATACAGCTGCTAGTTTAAAAAGGGAAGCTCGACTTCAAACAGAGGTTTGGAAAAGTTCGCTCGTGAAAATGAAGTAATTCCAGAGCCATTCAAACCCTGAATATGTCTAGTTGCTGAGGTTGAAATGCTGGAGGGAGATTCTAGCGGAATCAAGCTAGAATATGAAGAATCCAGCTGAAGGTCGAATAATCGGGTAAGTTGGGCCAGTCTTGATGATCTGAGGATTTTAGCACAACCATGAGAAATTTTGAGCTGAAATTATAAGTTAAGCTTGCTAAGACATTTTAGAGAATGTTTGTACAAGGAAATTTCTTGAGAAAAGGCCTAGAACATTAGTTATTAAAATTGTAATTTAAATATGGAATCTTGAGCAAGCAGACATCTACTTGGGTTGAACAAGCAAACAACATTAAGGGCTTGATGATGATGTTGAGCACCTGCATTGGAGCTTGAATTGGTGCAAGGACGCGCTGAGAAGCATTAGACTATGCAACGTATATTGAAGCCGTAAGTGCATGAGTTGAAAGATGGGCGCAAGGTTGTGTTGGAGTTTATGGGCGTAACCAAACAAACACATGGGGCATACGTTGATGTGCCACAAGAAGGGTGCATGAGCTGAATGATGGGCGCAAGGTTGCGTTGGAGTTTATGAGTGCAACCAAATGAACGCATGGGGCATGCGTTGATGTGCCACAGGACGGGCGCATAAGCTAAACGATGGGCACATGGTTACGTTGGAGTTTATAGGCGCAACCAAACGAACGCATGGGGCATGTGTTGATGTGCCACAAGACGGGCGCATGAGTTAAACGATGGGCACAAGGTTGCGTCGGAGTTTATGGGCGTAACCAGACGAACGCATGGGGCATGCATTGATGTGCCACAAGACGGACACATGAGCTGAACGATGGATGTAATGTTGCATTGGAGTTTATGGGAGCAACCAGACAAACGCATAGGGCATGCGTTGATGTGCCACAGGACGGGCACATGAGCTGAACGATGGGCGCAAGGTTGCATTGGAGTTTATGGGAGCAACCAGACGAATGCATGGGGCATGTGTCGATATGCCACAAGACGGATGTATAAGCTAAACGATGGATGCAAAGGTTGTTATGCGATGGGCAATAGGCGTGAGCTGAAAGCTTGGTCGTATAGGAGGCTTGAACGCATAAAGTAAGGCATGGATGCAAGGCATGGACGCATGGTAATGAAGTTGATGCCTAGTCAAGTTAAGGCCTAAGAATTTGGCTAAGTGTTGAACGCACAGTGAGCATATACATGAAGAGGATTGCCAAAGACTGTAAGTGACTCTAAATACTTTAAATGTTTTAAGTAAATTGTTAATGCTTATGAATGTTTAGCAATGCATGTTTACTGAAAGCTATTTATGACAACTATTCTCGAATAGTTACCAAGCAACACATCTCACATTAATGTTATATTTATGCTATGCTTTTCAATGACCATGAGGATGCGTTAGTATAGAATATTTTTGGGAGCTCGATCTTAGAACTTGAGTAGCTCAATACTGAAGGACTAGATGAGAAGGTACTGAAGCTCAGTCTTAGAATTTGAATAGTTTAGTACTGAAGTACAGGGAGAAGGTATTGAAGCTTTGTCTTTGGATTTGAATAGCTTGATACCGAAGGACATAGAGAAGGTATCCGAGCAGCTTGATATTGAAGTACACGGAAAAGGTATCTGAGCAGTAGTACCTAAGGTATGATGGTACTTAAACTAGAATCACATGAATGAAAGAAAAGTTGTTATTCGTAGTGTTGATATTGAAAGAAAACTAGAATCCGAGCAGCTTGATATTGAAGTACACGGATTGACGTTGAGGAATTGAGTAAAGGTTCTCTCTCAACTAAGGATGCAAATTATGATTTTAAGAAGTGAACAAAAAGGTTCCTTCCCAGTTAAGTAGTAATGCGGTAAAGAATGATAAGGAGTGAGCAAAAGGGCCACTATAGACTACTAGACTAATGCATAGTCTAGCAAAGTAAGAAAAATGTTATGTGATGTTGATGATGACATGAATAATAGTTGCCACGTTTATGTTTTCAGTTAAAGCTTTCAGTTTTAATATCAAATTTATGTATGAAAATTATGATTTAAATGTTGGTCACTCACTAGGCTTCTAGCTCATGTTTTCAAATGTTTTCCTTTTAGGTAGTGGTCAGTTCCCAAAAGACTTTTCTACTGCTACTCTGCCACTCAAAGAAACAGGTTGAAGGAAGCATAATTGAAGACCTGTATTAGTTAGTGCACATGTTTCTATCTAGTGGCTAGTATTCTAAATGGGGCTCACTAAGTTGTAATATTCATATTTGAACAATGTTGTGAAACCCTGTAATGTAAATGTGTTAAGTTCTGAGTTAATTTGTTCGTATATTGATGAAATGTACATATTCAGGGTTTGAGCAAAATTTAACAGGTTAATAAGCAATAAGTGCCAGAAAAAGGGTTGGTAACTGCTGCAGTCACCATTCCATCTAGGTTAAGAGGGTAATCTAGAACGGGGTGTGACAAGGCAACATTTGCCTCTCTAATCTTTTTCTCCTTAATTTTCAACAAGGATTGGAATGCCTGCAACTCGTTGAGGAGAGTTATATGGTTATAGTCCTCTTTGCTCAGTATGGCATTACTAACAAAGTGCAGGAATCTATCCGGCAACGAATGTAGGATTATCCTAACCTGGTTGCCCTCATCGATCCCAGACCCATTCATGTCTGCCACATTGAAGTGGACCATCATATTAAGCATATGTTCTCGAACAGAGGTNATCATATTAAGCATATGTTCTCGAACAGAGGTGCCTTCCTCCATTTTGGAGTTGAAGATGCATTTAAGAGCTTCGTGCTTGGCTGTCTAGACGGTTGTCTGAATATTCCCCGCAGGGACTCCATGATCTCACGCGCTGAGACCATAGGCTTATGCTTCTTAGCCAAAATATCGTTAAAATTGGCCAAAATATAGGCTTGGGCCTTTTCGTTCGCATGTTCAATGCCCATAAGCCTCCTGAACATTTCGAGCGACGTTTAGAGGTGGAATAGGAGGACACTCCTCCATTAGGACGAACTTGAGATCATCGATGATTAATATGGTTGTGATCGTGTGTTTCTAACTAGCATAATTCTCGCCAGTTAGTTTATCGGTGCTAAATAGAGCTGATGTGGTTGTGGATATAATTACGTTGCTAAAAAAAGGACAAACTTAATAAGTTTATGCAATACCAAATTTTTACACCAATTTTAGTTTTAGCAAAATAGTTTCCAAGTACCCTATTTGAAAAGACTTCTATTTCGCAATCATGCCCTAGTAAGGCAGGATAAACGTCACCGGTGGGGTGATCAGATGCCTCTTCACTGGAATGAGACACTCTCAACCATTAGGCAGAAATAACTCTTGTAACTACACCTAACAGTCACCATTCGTTCGGTGCAGAACTATTAACCCTTAACAATTTCACGTAAGTGTAACCCCTCGTTTTCGGCCTTAGAGTGCCGCCCTAAGGCACCCACCATAGGGGAAAAATAAATTAGGACAAGAGACGAAAGCGACCATATACTATACAGGAGATCAGATAAAGAATCGTGCAAAACTGCCATCCTATAGGGGGACACTCTCAGGGTTGCTCGAGGCGATGCATAGAAATGTTATCCAACCTAACGAGAGAGACCGTGGGATATGCTGTCGCACGTCCTGCTCCTACTTACTATGAACATTCTCTTCATCCACCTTGATATTGACATACCCAAACACCATCCTTTAGGGGGACACTCCCAGGGTGCCACGAGGCCGAGGATAGATCTCACGGTGTGAACATATAGGGAGCGTGAAGAGGTTTTAATGAAGTATCATATACCCCAAGTACCTCCCACTGAATGTTCTACCTATGGCTTCATTAACTTAGACCATCCAACTACCGATTTTAATGTAAATCAGTTTAATTTGCTCAAAAACAATTATTGTCTTTGAAATTAAACAAGTTCACGTAGTCACATTAAACTCTTTAATGGACTGTCCTCAAATTTGCATGCATGCATAAAATCTATTTAATTCACCTTTCTAGGTAGGTTCCCAGGTAGGGATGTTCCATTTTCATCAGCTTAAATACCCCAGCCTAGATAGAACCTACCTTAGACAAAATGTCCCTTATAGTTAGATATACTACACTTTTAATCTTTTGTGTCAATTTAATCCTATTAAACTGATTAAAAGATTAAAACTTAGGTTGCTAATCTTATTAGAACCGTGATCTTAGGTCTATCTCCAGCACGTTTTAAAACACTTTTAAAACCATGATTCAAGCCTAAGTTTGCGTGCATGTCTTTCTTATAGATTTTAGTTCTAATTTCCTTATAACTCTTATAAAAGAAACAACTAAAATCAATACATATTGCCATGCATAACTAGGTATTTATAACACTTATAAATTTAACCTATGTGTCATGCTTCATGCAATGTCCATTCATTACTATATATAATTTTTATACACTTGTAATGAACCATCAAACATGCTTCCAAACACCCTTATACTATCACTTATAATATAAAGATGATGCATGCCTATGCTTAATGCATGCATAAATATAACTCTTATATAATATGATGTATGAGCATGCTATTATGTAATTTAAACCATGCTATCTAAATCATAACACTTATAATTAGAGATGATGCATGACCAATGCATAATCTAAGATGGGATTTAACTATATGGCATACCATATGACATATAATCAAACATACATTTAAGTACATTCATAAAAACTTAATGGACCGGGATGATTAAGCCTAAAAAACCAGAATTAAAATTCTATCTATTACATTTTTTTCATCAAGCAAATCGGTTCACGGGCAAATTGGGTCTTCAACCGCCCGGGCGAAGCCTCTCTGATCGTTTAGTAAACTTGGCCAGGTATCCACGATTGTTTAGCTACGATTGAGTACCATTTACAATGCGATGAAGCATGAGACACTCGATCATTCAGCGCACCAACCTTTAAATGCGAAAGTCTAAACAATCGTTTAGACAACTACGTTGCTATGAAGTACAATCATCTAGACGATTGTATAACAAGAGCTAAAGAAACATTTTACTTCGCAATCGTGTAGTCAGGAACTAAGCGATTAAGCTTGATGAGCTACACGATCGTCTAGTGTGCACGCATCAACAGGCTCCCGAGTATCCGATCATTTACACGATCTGACCAGTGCTTGGTCTTCTTCTTTCTCGAAGTACAATAACTCCTTGCCTTGAAGCCTCATCACGAGCGACTCACAGAGACTCAAACACATTGAATTTAAAGACTCGATAGCAAGTTAACATGCCCAAAAATACAAAGGCCCTTACAATTAACTTTAAATGTAAAAGAATTAAAAAACCAAGGGCATCATCCCAGAAAATTCCATTAATCCACATCCACAAACCTGTTTAACATTTAAACAGAGAGCAAACATGCTTTTATCCACCAATAGTGTAAATGCTATTATATACATCATTGAATTTGGAATATCATAACCTGGCTCTCATACCAATTGAAGGAGCTCTTATTAAAGAGGACCTCTGAGTGGAAGTAAGATCATTCCAAAATCATTGTGATAGAAATACCACATTCACAATCAAACATACGAGTTATGCATTTAACAATAAATTACAGCATACTTTGAACTATTAAACAACAAAGGGATGAGAGACATACCAGTTGAAGAACTTTTCTTCTTTGAACATTCATTCTCGTCAGTCCAGCCAATCTTGCTATCACTGAGATCGTCAAGCCTATCATCCACCAAAGCTTGTTGTCGTCTACCACCGAACGAACTTCTCACGAATAGGCAGCAAATGAGGACACAACCACTCGAAAACCTCGTAATTCTCGGAGTGATAATCCAGGAGCTGTGGGCTCTGTTGGATTTGGTAGAGGGAAGGAGGAAGGAACGATCATTTACCATGACTAAACAAGTGGGAGATATCTTAGGTCTATCGTATAGACGACTACTTGATCATTTAGTAAATGGGGCTGATCATCTAGAAGATTGTTTAATAAATCGCTCTGGCGCGGTGCGATCACTTAGAAAATTCTAGACGATTGTTTAGGTAAACACTATGCGATCGTTTAGGAAAAGCACGCGTGTACACGATCGTTTAGTAAACTTTGAGCTATTGTGTATGCTCTCATTTGCTAGGTGATGGCAGTGTACTAAAACGTGTAGCAATTATCTGAGTTTTTTGTAAAATGAAAACTATTTTCATTTTATCCTTCAGTTACCAAAACTGAATGTAACCACCCACTATCTCGTGCGGTTATGGAGAAAAAACTAACAATTATCTCATAATTGTTTAATTAAACAATAAATATAATCATATTATATTTATAACTTATGGTTTAATATCACATCATATGCAACATATTAACCATAGTCTTTTTCTTCTCCACTAGATATAAATCATATTTATATCCTTTTCCTCCAATTAATATATCTCATACATCATGTCAACTATATCATATATAATTGACCAATTCAATCATATCATATATAATCAAACTCCCTCTTGTCAATTTGAACACTTCAAAATGACCCAAAAACTGATTCTCAACTTGAATCCATTGAGTAACCAAAGCGACCTTATGAACCTATGGCTTAAACCTCTAACGATATGTGAATAGCTGACTAAACTCTTTAGCCAGAAGATCCACCATCTGTTATTAGTCAGGCATTCCACTAAAGACCGGTAGCTTCACTCTTCTCACCACAGATATATTTTTGTGTCCATCAGATATAACCAATCAACAGTACGATAACCTTTCACATATGCTTGTAAGTATAACTGGGCCAATTTACCGTTTTTCCCTTGTAGTTACATCTAACTTCTTAAGTACCACTGATCCCTCTAATGAACAATACAACATAGTCCTACTATGTGTGGACTCTTCTCGGGCCATGAGAAGGTGTGTGACGCAACATTGTTCAAGCCCTAGAATCAGCCCTTAAGGGAGTAATCTATCTACTTACCCCAGCTTCAAGGAAGGAGTGAATCCCATCTTGCGTAGCTAAGTTCCCAGCTCCCAAATCATACGAATCCTCAAAGTGGTAGATTGGAGTCGTCAATCTGGCCACTCATACCCGTGCAAATAAAAGGACCTTCCTCAAAGACAGAAGTTCCCAACTCACTCATGATTGAGGTCATGTTACTTATGGTCATCCTAGTGATGTGAAGTGTCTGTCATGAACGACGTTATATAACGAGACTATAACGCTTCAAAGTCTAGTCTTATACAAACTCCTTTATATAAGACACCCTCGCTCACATGTCTCCACATGAATGATCAGGATTAGACCATTTGTAGCAAGTCACAACACTTATACTATTCTACAAAGCGGGTCGCATCCATAGCATTATGATGATAAGGTTTTCCTCCTATACCCATATATTACAGATCATTTTGTTTATTACTTAAGGCATGATCCACCTGTATGTCTCCTCATACATTCTTAAGTTACAACGACAACCAAGGATCTTAGTTTCTTGGTTTATGGTAAAGCAATTAAAACATCCAATATTTCATAGACAATAGTGAAGAAAAATATCATATATATTATTACATGACAAGCGTTTGTTCAATACAGTGTGTACAAACTGCAGGACCAAACGAGAGTTTAGGGCATCAACATCAACAAGTGGTAGGTCTTCGATTAATTTTACCGAACAAATTTCTCATTATTAATGATGTATTTGTTGTTTCTGATTTAAAAAGGAACTTATTTTCTGTAAACCGTTTGTTAGAATGTAAATATGAAGGTCGTTTTTCTTATAATAAAGTGTTTATTACTAAGAATGGTGTTGATATATGTTCTGCTCAATTGGAAAGTAATTTATATGTGCTAAGACCGTTAGCAACAAATGCCCTCCATAAAATAGAGATGTTTAAGATTTCCATAACTCCAAATAAGTGACTTAGAATTTCTCCTATGGAAAATGCCCATCTTTGACATAGAATTTCTCCTATGGAAAATGCCCATCTCTGGCATAGAATTTCTCCTATGGAAAATGCCCATCTTTGGCACCGTAGATTAGGACAGATCAATCTCAATAGGATTGTGAGTTTGGTGTAGAATGGACTTCTAAGCGAGATAGAAGAAAATTCTTTACCTATGTGTGAGTCATGCCTTAAAGGAAAAATGACTAAAAGGCTTTTTACTGGAAAAGGTCATAGGGCCAAAGAGCCTATAGAGCTTTGTGGTCCGATGAATGTAAGAGCCAGGGGAGGTTATGAATATTTCATTGAAGGAAAATAAATACGAGGATTTCCATGAGTGGAAGCAAGATCTTTCCAAGCCACTGTGCAAGAATACAAAGCATTCACAAACATACATAATAGTTATGCATCTTAGAACAAATTACAACATGCAATCTTCAACAAATACAAAAGGAGAGAGACATATCCTTGAAGCATTTCCACTGTTGGAAATCTCTCGTTGTCGCTGTCCAGCCAAAACTCTCGCCCTTTTGAGCAATGGAATAGTGATCTCTCGTTGTCTCTCTAATGGTCTGGCCAGCAATCTCTCACTGTCGCTTGCACTCACGAACAGACTTTTCAACAAACAATTCTCCACGAACAAACGCCCTTCGACACTACCACTCGGTAGCCTCAGAGACAACATCCAAGACAGAACTATAAGACCCTATTCATTTTACTGAAGCCTGGGTTTTCTGAATCCTATGTTACAACCCTCCGTGGGGATAGTGATGCGTTATTTTATGCGGTGATTTTATGAAAGGAATTGCGGTGATAGGAAATGTGTTGTGCAATAAGTTTTCTTAGCAAAATCCAAGTATAAATTCTACTGAGTTTCCTGGTAAGTCCAGGGTCGAACTCAGGGACTAAGGAAAACAGTATGCGGTAATAATTTTTAAGAAGACTTTGCAGTAACAAATAAATCAAGATTGTTTTTAGGTTGTTGTTTGCGGTATAAAAAGTAATTGGCGAAGTTAAGAAAAGAGTTGATAATACGAAAGATGCGACGAATATGCGGGGAACGGGTTGAGAAGGGGTTCAGCTAACACTTCTTAGGATTGCGTTCATGTTATGCGATCATGCAACACACATACAATAGTAAATCATCTCTCAATGCAAATGCTACGGCTTCTAGTTCTAGAACGCATGCAATATATGCGATAAAGTCTATAGAACCTACACATAAGCCTCTAGTCTTATTTATGCGATGAAAAATGACACACACACAAACAAGGCGCCGCATATATCATAACCTATCTTGAGGGTGCATGTGATGCATGTTAGCAAACAGAGCTTATCTCTAAGTCCCTGCCTATTGCTTATGCAGATCTAATCTTGATCTCTCGAGTCTAGATTCTAACCTAGCTCTCTCAAGCCTTAGGTTCTTTCTTTAAACTCTCTCTCGAGTAGCTCTAAAGGGGTGTTGGGCACAACATAAGACAAAATGATCGCAGGTAATGAGGATCCCAAGTCATGTTAGCTTAGTTCTTCTCAACCTATTCGATGGATTTAACTACTCATGCAGGCTTTTAAGACAGTGAATAGATATAGATAAGTGATGACATGCATAAATGCATGTCATCTTAGGCTTTTTTCTTAGAATCATGAGGGTTCTTAAGCAAAAAATTCGGCAATTGTGCTAGGAATTCATGAGAAAAAGAGTTTGCATCGATCAGCATGACGAATCTCAGCTAACCCGTTAATTTGCATTAATTATGCGTTCAATGTTCTATTTTTGTAGCTAATGTAGGAAATGAACGCGAACACGAAAACGGACCACCGCATAGATGACCGCATGTGGAGAAACACTCCATCGCAAAGGCAAACGCATCGATCAACACATGGATGTTGCGGTAATAAGCCGTATGCGTCCATCACATGGAGTTGTGCTCGTCAAGCGATTGCGGTCATCATGTAGAGTTGCGGTGTTAAGCGAATGTGGCCATTGAATGATTGCGGCTACGCGAGAATGCATTCTAATGAGATCAACGCAAGGTAGGTGGAATGAACGCATCAACACATCTACTTCGAGAAAATCCAAAGCTGATGCTGACATTTCACCTACTGTGCCGTTGGTGGCAGAGGTTCAAAAAGAACTAATGAGTCAAATGTCAGACCCAGAGCAGTCCAATTAATGTTGTCGGCGATCCAAACTCTATAAATAGAAGCTCACAAGCTGAAATTCAAACAATCCGGGAGAGGATCCTTGTGAACGGGGGACTTCCCACGTGATCCAGACAAACTACATGAAAAGATGGCTGAGACTTCTTCACATCCTTAATCAATTCCGAGTGACGATCAGAGCTAGATCTTGAGAGAGTCAGCTCCTCCGCCCATCCATGGCACCACCGGCAGCCTTGACGCACATCCGCTAAAAGCAAAGTTTTGCTTCTAGCCGGTCATTTCTTTTTCCTTTCTTTTCCTATATTGTATTGTATGACATTTTGAATTAAGAAATTAATACAATGTGTTTTCAATGCATTTTTCTATTCCTTCGACTTCATCTCCATCATTTTTCTTAGCATCTTTACTTTCATTGCAACAATTAGTGGGATTGCTTGGGTATCGCATACTTAGTCATGTAGATTAGGAATATGAAGCATGTAGCAACCCACCGAGAGATGTGCATTGCACGAGTATGTGAGTAATCTTATTTGCTTAGTGTGAAGCTACTGCAATGTCTGTCTATAGGCTAACACATTGCTTGTCTATGAGTGAAGTCAGCAATAATCAACTGCTGCTCGAGGGTAAGTGGTTGGACGCATTAAGCAAGGTATGCATTATTCACTAGGGATAGTAACAATTTTAGGTCAGTGAAGTTTATGCGATTTTCTTGTATGATGTATGCTTCATTCGTCCATTAGGGATACTCGAGAGGGTAGTCTAAGGAAAGGATCTAGGCTTGGGAAGGTCAAGTCAGAATCTAGGCTCGGGAGAGTCAAATTAGAACACATAATACAAGAGATAGGCGCTTAGGAATGAGCACTATTTGTTATTAACACATCTCATGCATCCTAGAGATAGGATACGATCGTATGCGGTCACCATGCTTTCATGCCTTTTGCATCATCACATAGAACAAGAGTAGATACTTAGGAATAAGCTCTATGGACACTTTGCATTCAACACATGCGTCCTAGACTTAGGAGCACTGCATTTGCATTGGGAAATGACTTGACGTGTATGGTTGTAACATGATCGCATAGTCTGACGCTGACTAAGGTTGCCCTTGCGGTCACTCTTAAGGGTTGCAATGATATCATCTCTGCATTTTATCTATTTTCCCACACATTTATTTCATGTCAAGGTTTGTCGCATCTCTACCTTTCATGCATATTCTCATTGCATTGTCTGTTAGAGAGGAGTAGGAGTATGATTAACGTAGCAACATCCCTTTCATTCTTTTATTTAAACCGCTGCATGCACATCACCACAAACACCTAGCTACAAGTCCCTGTGTTGGACATCGGATTACCCGAGAAATTTGTGTTCATGTTATACTTGGCGTGAACGCAAGAAATCTTATGGCAGGATGCATGGTCATCGCATATATTGTTGGTATATTTTCAGTCCAACGCATGACTATCGACGCATGACTATCAATGCATATCTTAGCAACATGCATCGTATAACATGTCCACGGGATTTTGGTTTTCGAGTAAAATTAACTTCCAATCTGCCGCCCACCAAGTTTTTGGCACCGTTGCCGGGGACTTGGCAGCTAAGTGTTTGTTAAGTTTTGTGTCTCTGCGAGGAAACTTTTTATCTTGGTGTATTGCAACTTGTGCGACCAGGTTGCAAACAATATTGAAGTGTAGGCGATGTGCTGAAAGCCAATGTTAAACCCAAGGTAGAAGGGCAATCAATCGCAAAAGAGTTGAAGGTAATTCTATGCACATGACAGCCGCATGCGCCCAACAATTATCAGAAGTTCCAATGGTCAAGGCAACTTGACCCAAGCAGTTGAGAGCCATCTCCTGCATGGAAGACTCCTCGCGGTGACAACACTCCTATTTTTCCAAGGACGTCTTCTACTATATCTTTACCTTTTTTTTTTTTTAGTTGAGGTTATTTTTATTCTTATTGTTATTTTGGATATATGGCTGCTTCCTTGGTTGTGGTACGTTTGCTCTTGTATGTGCAACAATAAGTCTCCTCGGTTCGTAGTTCAACGGAAGAATTCCTTTCACCCGTCAGCGCATGGCTTCAATCGCGTGGATTCCAACGCATGAGCACATGTGTTGTTCCGTCTAAGGTCTTTTCTTGTTATCTTGTATGCCTTATCCTTTTGAAATTCTTTCTTTACCGATTGTGTTGTTTTGCGATGTTTCTATGATGGTACGTATAATTCACCGCATCCTCTAACTAATCAATGCAAGGCATTCTTTACTTTTATTAGCTTCTTCAAATTTTGAAAGTCTTGGGTTTAACATTTATTGCGGACAAGCATGATTTCAAGTTTGGGCTGTGATGACATGCAAAAATGCATGTCTTCTTAGGCCTTTTTCTTAGAATCATGAAGGTTGTTAAGCAGAAAATGCGGCAATTGTGCTAAGAATTCACGAGAAAAAGAGTTTGTGTTGATCAATATAACGAATCTCAACTAACCCGTTAATTTGCGTTAATTATGCATTCAATGTTCTATTTTTGTAGCTAATGCAGGAAATGAATGCAAACGCAAAAATCGGACCACCACATAGACGACCACATGCGGAGAACACTCCATTGCAAAGGCAAACGCATCGATGAACGCATGGATGTTACAGTAATAAGTCATATTCGTCCATCGCATAGAGTTGTATTTGTCAAGCGATTGCAGTCAAAGAGAATGCAGCCATTGAATGATTGCGGCTACGTGACAACGCATTCTAATGGGATCAACGCAAGGTCGGTGGAATGAACGCATCAACGCATCAACCTCGAGAAAATCCAAAGCTGATGATGACATTTCGCCTNGCAAGGTCGGTGGAATGAACGCATCAACGCATCAACCTCGAGAAAATCCAAAGCTGATGATGACATTTCGCCTACAGCGCCGTTGGTGGTAAAGGTTCAGAAAGGACTAACGCGTTGAATGTCAGACTCAGAGCAGTCCAATTAATGCTGTCAGCGATCCAAACTTTACAAATAGAAGCCGACAAGCTAAAATTCAAACCATCTAGGCGAGGATCCTTGTGAACCGGGGACTTTCCTCGTGATCCAGATAAACTGCATGAGAAGATGGCTGAGAGTTCTTCACCTCCTTCATCCATTCCGAGTGATGACCGGAGCTAGATCTCGAGAGAGTCAGCTCCTCCGCCCATCCATGGCACCACCGGTAGCCTTGACGCACATCCGCTAAAAGCAAAGTTTTACTTCCAGCCGGTCATTTCTTTTTCCTTTCTTTCCCTATATTGTATTGTATGACATTTTGAATTAAGAAATTAATACAATGTGTTTTCAATGCATTTTTCTATTCCTTCGACTCCATCTCTATCTTCTTGCTTAGCATCTTTACTTTCATTTCAACACTTAGTGGGATTGCTTGGATATCGCATACTTAGTCATGTGGATTAGGAATATGAAGCATGTATCAACCCACCGAGAGATGTGCATTGCGCGAGTATGTGAGTAATCTTATTTGCTTAGTGTGAAGCTACTGCAATGTCTGTCTATAGGCTAACGCATTGCTTGTCTATGAGTGAAGTCAGCAATAATCAACTGTCCGAGAGGGTAAGTGGTTGGACGCATTAAGCAAGGTATGCATTGTTCACTAGGGATAGTAACAATCTTAGGTCAGTGAAGTTTATGCAGTTTTCTTGTATTATGTATGTTTCATTCGTCCATTAGGGATACTCGGGAGGGTAGTCTAAGGACAGGATCTAGGCTTGGGAAGGTCAGGTCAGAATCTAGGATCGGGAGAGTCAAATTAGAATACATAATACAAGAGATAGGCGTTTAAGAATGAGCACTATTTGTTATTAACACATCGCATGCATCCTAGAGATAGGATACGATTGTATGCGGTCACCTTGCTTTCATGCATTTTGTATCATCGCATAGGACAAGAGTAGAGACTTAGGAATAAGCTCTATGGACACTTTGCATTCAACACATGCGTCCTAGACTTAGAAGCACCGCATTTGCATTGGGAAATGACTTGCCGTGTATGGTTGTAACATGATCGCATAGTCTGACGCTGACTAAGGTTGCCCTTGCGGTCACTCTTAAGCGTTGCAATGAAATCATCTCTGCATTTTATCAATTTTCCCACACATTTATTTCATGTCAAGATTTCTCTCATCTCTGCCTTTCATGCATATTCTCATTGTGGTTTCTGTTAGATCGGAGTAGGAGTAGGATTAACGTAACAACATCCCCTTCATTCTTTTATTTAAACTGTCACATGCACATCACCGCAAACACCTAGCTACAAATCTTTGTGTTGGACTTCGGATTACCGGAGAAACTTGCGTTCATGTTATACTTGGCATGAACACAAGAAAACTTGTGGGAGGACACATGGTCATCGCATACATTGTTGGTGCATTTTCATTCCAACGCATGACCATCGACTCATGACTATCAACGCATATCTTATGAACATGTATCGCATAACGCGTCCACGAGATTTTGGTTGTCGAGTAAAATTAACTTCCAATCTGTCGCCCAACAATAAGCAAGTTCCATTTATAGATATAGAATTGGAATACAAAATAATAATGCGAAATGAGAATAAAGAGCCTGATTGCAATCTCTTGCTTCCCAAGGCTTTTACACTGCTCTTCACTACTCTGCTCAAAAGATAGTCTCGCTCTCGCGAGAGTCGGACTTCTTTTTGCTTTTCCACGCCTCTATGTTCTCTCTCGACCTGACTAGAGTGATCTTTCGACGTCTCTTCCTTTCTCTCGCTCCGCCTTCGAAGTAAAAGAAAAACTATCAACAAGGCTACTTCTATCTAAGGGAAAATTATCTAACTGTCCGAACTCGACGAACTAGACAACCCCTTCACTGAAGGTTGCCCTTGGTATTTATAGAGCTTATGGGTGAAAGGCTTCTTCTCTCTTATGATTGCACTGATGGGATGGCATTAATTCTCTATCTGATGCGCCAAATATTTATCACCGAAAAGTTGAGTGTTCTTGCTACAGTAGTTCGTTAGCGGCTTGTCAACTTAATTCGGAATCGATCGTCATCAGCTTTTTGTCACATCGTGATTTATTATGCTTTTCACCCAGATGCGCCCACCAAGTTTCGCCAGCTCTATGCGGTGACCTTTTTGAGTAGATATTTTCGAGCAAAAATCACCACAAAGCCTTACAGTAACGCTGCACTCGACCGTTGATTTCTTCTGATCACATTTTTCGCCTTGCGTCAATGCATATTCTACATAAAAATGCATAAGTTAAACTGTTTTCATGTGATGAATGCATGCGACCACAATATTATGAACTTAATGCTTTTTGGAGGCAATCTTATATATTTTATCAATGCAACCCTGCATTGTTTAATAACTTAACATTGTAATAACATGCATTTCTACCCGTTATCACACCCTCAAATCTAAACAATGCTTATCCTCAAGCATAAGCTAAAAATTTCCTTTAGAAAGTCGACCGCAATCTCTTTTCCTAGATTTCTCAGGGATGCCTCATTCAAATCCTATAAACCAAAATTTCCCTAATCTTATTTAGGTCTCTTCTTACAATATTTCTAAAATTTAGGGACCGCAACTTTAATCTTAAAAAAGACTTTACTAAATTCCAGGACATCGAATGATTTTTTTCAAAAAAAAAAAAAAAAAACCTTTTCACTGAGGTGTTAAATGATTTTTAAACATTATTTATTTTTTCCCTGACCTTGCGCTGATCCAAGTGCCTCGCCTTCGTTTTGGCTTGCACTCACGTGTGTCATGCGGACATTCAACTACAGCAAGGCACTCTTTCTCAGATTAAACTCATACTTACTTGGCAGCGGAGTTGCGATCATTTTTTATGCGTTGATCACGATTCCTACCTTCGTTTTGGCTTGCCCCCACGTGTGTCATGTGGACATCCAACTATGAGTAGGATCCGATCGCAACGTTATGATTTTTTATCTAAGGCTAAAAATAGCAAGGTCGAAAAATGAATACCGCACCCCCAAATTTAAAATGCGGCAATGTCCTCGTCGTCAATAGATTGAAAGAAGTCATGCAATGTTCTTAGGAAGTTTCATAAAGAGTCAGTTTGAAAGAAAGCTAGCAACCCACTAACTTCTAGAAATATTTCATAAGGTGACTGTCCTAAAATTAAATTGACTCTAGTGTATACGAAAAAATAGAAGCATGCGCTTCATCATTGAAATCATAATTGGCAAAAAGAAATCATGCGATGACTTATTAAATTGATCAATGTTAAATGATTGCGGTAACCAAAGAGGATGCGGTGATAAAACTCTCAAAATTAATATGTGATGTGATGGTGCGAAATTTAGAATAAAGTCAAGGAAAGATACAACCCCCAAATTTTCGTTGTCGCCTGCATTATTTGCTGACGCATCCTGCTTTGCGGAGATCTACTTTCTTTGGATTGCGGTGATGAAATTAAGTAGTTGCGTCTTCTTGAAGCGCCTCCGTAATCGTTTACCTTGATCGTTTGGAAAAAAAACATTGAGAGGTTCAAATAATATTAAAAAAGTAGAGTTAACAAAATCGTTTACTGCAATCGTTCAGCACAATCACATTTTTTTTTTTTTTTTTTAGACATAAAGACAAAGATATGATAGCAATTAAAAGACATATGATAAAAGTTCATGAAGCAGTGGTATAAAAAGGATATTTGAAAAGGAATGCGTCCCTGATGTGTTTGAGTTTCATAGTAATGCAGGGACTGCTTATTTTGTGGTACAAGCTGGACTTTTTTACTGCCTTAATCCAGAGCTTTTCCCCATTAATGTTCATCATAATCTCTCCCTTGCGCACATCAATTTGAGCGCAACTGGTCGAGAGGAATGGTCGTCCCAATATGATGGGCGCATCTTTTTCTGCTTTATAATCCAAAATGATGAAGTCTGCCGGCAAGATGAATTTATCAATTGAGATTTCGGCATCTTTCAACTCTCTTCATGATGTATTCGAGATTTGTCCGCAAGTAAGAGAGTCTCCGTCGTGGGCGTGAGTTTTCCCATATTCAATCGTTTGAAGATTGATAGTGGCATTATGTTTATACTCGCCCCAAGATCGCATAGTGTTTTGCCACTGTAGACCCCTCCAATGGAGCATGGTATCGTGAAGATTCCTGGGTCGCACATTTTTTGTGGGATCATAGAATTTTACGCTACTGCCACTATCGCGATAGTTTTCTTTTTCAATGTTTACGGGAATGGTGGTAGCTGGACTTCTTCTATTTCGTGTTCTAAAGGCTCAAGGGTGAACGCAACTTCAGGGTTCATCTTCTCGGGCTTTGCCGAATTATAAGTCAATTGGTCCTCGGTTGTCACCGCATTCAAGTTGGTCGTGATGGGTTCCTCCCCTACTTTCGCAGTCATTTTGTCACTTAGCAAGGAGACTGCTAAGCATTGTTCCTTTCCTATACCCCCAGCGTTGCGAGGAAGCTTAGTTGAGCTCTGCAAAGCTCCTTGCTTTCTATTTTTTAGGTCGCCTGCAATTTGTCCCAGCTAAATTTCGAGATTTCGGATGGACGTTGCTTGATTCTGAAGCACTGATTCGTTCTTCTCAATGCATTGTTTTAGCAAGCTCTCTAAGGACGAAGATTGTGGTGTCTGCGAACTGCTGGCTTGGTTATGTGTTGGACCATTGGTTCGCGGGAAAAATCTGGGTGGCCTTTCTTTTTGCGCCACTGGTTGAAAGCTTTGTTGTTGATTTTTCCAGGCGAAATTTGGGTAGTTTCTCCACCGGGGGTTGTATGTCTCGGAATAGGGATTATTCTTTATGAAGCATACTGACTACGGATTTCCTTGGCATTCTTCCATCGAATGAGCGTCTCCACAGATGACACAACTTGTGGTCGTTTGAGCAATTGCGTTGACCTGCCCTTTTTTCACTCTCGTGCTATTAATTGCAATGCCTTGTATCAAACTTATCATCGTAGTCATTTGGTTCTGAAAGGATGCGATGGCCCTGTTGTTAATGTCACTATCTTTAATTCTTAATCTTTGATCGCTTTCTCGCCAGTCCTCGTGATTTTTGGAAATGCGATCAAGTATATTTTTGGCTTCCTCATATGTTTTCTCAAGCAGAACACCAGCTGCTGCTGCATTGGCAGTAGTCTGCAAAGTAGGGTTTAGTCCTTGATAAAAAAATCTCCATCTGCAAGCAGTCTGGTAAGCCGTTATGTGGACAGTCTCTTACCAGCCTCTTAAACCTCGCTCAAGCATCACTGAGCGATTCGTCAGTTTCTTGTTCAAAATTTGTTATTAATTTCCTTCTCTTGGCATTCTCGGTTGGTGGGAAATATTTCTTCATAAACTTCTCTACTACTTGTTCCCAAGAAGTGATCTCCCCCGATTCGAGAGAATATGCCCATTTTCGTGCCTAATCACACAAAGAAGATGGAAACAGAGTTAGTCGAACTTCTTCGGTAGAGATATTCAGGAACACAAAAGTTTTGCAAATTTCTATGAAGCTCCGGAGGTGGGCGTGCGGGTCTTTGCCACGCCTCCCTCCAAACTGTCCAGCAGTCTGGATCATTTGCAACATAACCAATTTCATTTCAAACCTCAATCCGTCTAGCGTTGGCCTCATGATTCTTGGGGAGAAATTGTAGAGGTTGGGTGACACATAGTCCCGAAGGGGTCTATTGCAGTCATTCACTAGAAGGATGGGGATGGCCATTATATTATTTGCATTTGGGGCCCTTTCTTCCAGTTGTTTCGCCATTCTTGGAACTCTATCTTGTTTTTATTTTTGGCGGTTGTCTATCAGCCTTCATCGAAACATTCTTTCAATCTCTATGCCGTAGTTCGTCAGAGATTGAAAGCTGCAAAGTAATCAGAAAAATTACCATTAGCACACTGAATTGCCGAAGTCCCAAGCAACGGCGCCAAAAACATGATGCATTATTTTATGTGGTGATTTGATGAAAGGAATTGCGGTGATGGGAAATGCGTTGTGCAACAAGTTTTCTCAGCAGAATCCAAGTATAAATCCTACTGAGTTTCTTGATAAGTCCAAGGTTGAACTCAAGGACTAAGGAAAATAGTATGCGGTAATAATTTTTAAGAAGACTTTGTGGTAACCAATAAATCAAGATTGTTTTTGGGTTGTTGTTTGCGGTATAAAAAGTATGCGGGGAGTTAAGACAAAAGTTAATAATACAAAGATTCGATGAATATGCGGGGAATGGGTTGAGAAGGGGTCCAACTAACACTTCCTAGGATTGCGTTCATATTATGCGATCATGCAACACACATACAATAGAAAATCATCTCTCAACGCCAATGCTACGACTTCTAGTTCTAGAACGCATACGATATATGTGATAAAGTCTATAGGACCTACACATAAGCCTCTATTCTTATTTATGCAATGACAAATGACACACACACAAAAAAGCCAACCGCATAATATCATAGCCTATCTCTACGGTGCATGCGATGCATGTTGGAAAACAGAGCTTATCTCTAGGTCCCTATCTCTTGCTTATGCAGATCTAATCTTGCTCTCTCGAGTAGATTCTAACCTAGCTCTCTCAAGTCTTAGATTCTTTCTTTAGACTCTCTCTCGAGTAGCTCTAAAGGGGTGTTGGGCGCAACATAAGACAAGATGATCGCATGTAATGAGGATCCTAGGTCATGTTAGCTTAGTTCTTCTCAACCCATTCGATGGATTTAGCTAATCATGTGTGCTTTTAAGAGAGTGAACAGATGTAGATAAGCAAGTTCCATTTTATAGATATAGAATTGGAATACAGAATAACAATGTGAAATGAGAATAAAGAGCCTGGTAGCAATCTCTTGCTTCCCAAGGCTTTTACATTGCTCTTCACTACTCTGCTCAAAAGATAGTCTCGCTCTCGCGAGAGTCAGCCCTCTCTTTGCTTTTCCACGCCTCTGGGTTCTCTCTCGAGTTGACTAGAGTGATCTTCCAGCATCTCTTCCCTTCTCTTGCTCTGCCTTCGAAGTAAAAGAAAAACTATCAACAAGGCTACTTCTATCTAAGGGAAAATTATCTAACTGTCCGAACTCGACGAACTAGACGATCCCTTCACTGAAGGTTGCCTTCGGTATTTATAGAGCTTCTGGGTGAAAGGCTTTTTCTCTCTTATGATTTCACTATGGGATGGCATTAATTCTCTATCTAATGCGTTGAATATTTGTCATCGAAAAGTTGAGTGTACTTGCTACAGTAGTTCGTTAGCGGCTTGTCAACTTAATTCGGAATCGATCGTCATCGACTTTCTGTCACATCGTGATTTATTATGCTTTTCACTCAGATGCGCCCACCAAGTTGCGCCAGCTCTATGCGGTGACCTTCTTGAGCAGATATTTGCGAGCGAAAATCACCACAAAGCCTTACAGTAATGCTGTGCTCGACCGTTGATTTCTTTTTATCGCATTTTTTGCCTTGCGTCAATGCATATTCTACACAAAAATGCATAATTAAACTGTTTTCATTCGATAAACGCATGCAGATGCAATATTATGAACTTAATGCTTTTTGGACGCAATCTTATATATTTTATCAACGCAACCCTACATTGTTTAATAACTTAGCACTGTAATAACGTGCATTTCTTCCCAATATCAGATAGCCCTCACTAAACGACTAGCAAAGGGCAGCTTAAAGCTAACCAGCAAACGCAACATAGGAATCTCACGGTTCAAATGGAGGAGACCATAGGATATATTGACACATATTCTTCACCCATTTACTATGAACTACTTCCTCCATTTACCTTGATATTGACTCATACAAAACACTCTCCGTAAGGAGGCCACTTCCAGGGTGACACGAAGCATCATATGAATCTCATGGTGTAAACTATGTGGAGACGTGGTAGTTGAAATCTATTTATCATATAATAGACTTATATTTTAACAACTTCCTCTTATTCACCAAAATCTAGATTTAAGCTAAAAAATACTCTCCGCAAGGAGGTCACTTTCAGGGTGACACGAAGAACCGCTTAAATCTGGATTGTGAACTCTTAGAGACGTGAGAGCTAAAAATAACGTATCATATATGTTATTAATCTCCCACTGAAGTTTTCTAATAACTCTATCATATAGAAGTTATTAAACTTCCACTGAAGTGTTCTATTTGGGTATATTTATACTTAGGTTCTTTTCGGCTAATAAAACAACCCTAAGTCTATGTGGTTTATCCAAGTATAACTCTTATAATTGGTCTTTAACCTACGATGTCTAGGTGATAAACCATTTTATTACCTCACATCACTCATATATGCTCATAAAATCGATTACCAACACTCAATAATTCGGCCATAATCCTCAGGTAGGAGGTGTTCCATAAACCGTCAACTTAAGTACCCCCAGCCTTAGATAGGATTATATACCGGTTGAGTTTGTAACCTAGGTTTTATAAGTTTTAACAATTAAAACAGGTGGCCAACCTACGTGAGCATGGAGCTGTTGTTTATGGATTTTAAATGTCTAACCCAATTTTATAACAATATATAAAACTTTAGACATGCTATTCATCCATAACATACTTGAGGCATTCAAATTTAATATAACATTTATATTGAATACAAGAAACCCTAACATGCATACTATATATTATAACAATTATAACATACTTTCAATGAATGTTACATGCTTCCTATGGTGGGATTTTAAATCTAAATGCCATACTATATGCACATACAAGATTTATTTAATTATAACATACATCAAATGCATAAATAATTAAACACAGACTAATATGGTTTTAGTTTTGGCAAAAAAACAAGAAAACTAAAGCTAATTATTACAAAATAGCTTCCGAACCGCTCCAAAATGAACTCAAGTAGCTTGAACCGACCCGAATCATCTGAACCAGACCAGCCAAGAACCATTCGAAACTGAATCGGACCAGACCACAAGAAAACCAGTGGAACCGGCAACCCTTGCACATATTCAACATTTCACTAATTCTCATCATTTAGCAATGACGACCATCATCTAGCATTTTGCCCGATCGTTTAGTAAATCCTTGATTTTTTAGCAGTGCAAAATGTAAACGATCGTTTAATGCCATTGCATAGTTTCAACGCATCGCCTAGCTGCCGCATAGAGGTAAACGATGGCGTAGTGCTATCGCATAGCAACTCGACGCATCGCTTAGCTGCATATAGAGGTTAAACGATGCATAGTGCTATCGAATAGCAACTCGGACGCATCGTTTAGCTTCAAGATTCAAAGAGAAACGATCATTTTCAGCTATCGCTCAAGGGCTATCGCTATAGCTCTTCATCGCATCGCTTAGTTATCACTATTAGATATCGCTTAGTTCTATCGCATAGACCAAACGATCGCTTAACACCATCGTCTAGCACCTGCATGTCATCATTTTAGTATCCGTCGTAGCTAAACGATCACTTAGTTCCATCGTATAGAAACATCATCGCGTTCGTTCAGCATCGTAAGGTAAGCGATTTTGTTTTAGTTACCATCGCATAGAAAACTTCAATGCATCCGCTTGAGCACTATGTCTACATGATCGCTATGCTCTGCATCTAAACGACTCGCTCAGACACTATGCGCATAGCTACTTCATGCTTAGAGTGCATCGGTTGTCTAAACGAATCATTATAGTAAATTCAACGTATTGTTTAGTTCCCACGCTAAAGCTAAACGAGCCGCTTATGCTATCGTATAGCAAATTGAACGCATCGTTTAGCTACCACAGGTACACAATCGTCTAGCGTTGAACATCACAGCGACCAACACCCATTGCTATCGATCGTCTAGCTTTTCTTCACATCGTGTAGCGTCTGGAGCTAGACGATGGTTTAGCAACTGGAACCATAGTGAAAATAAGAACAGAGGCTGATTTTCTGGAACTGCAACTCGGCTTCTTCGCTTGTTTCTTCGATTTACAGCTTAATTTCAACTTTAATGACTCCAAATAAATTATAGACTCTTGGGAGTACATTAAAGCTCATCAAGCAAGAGCCAATTACAAATTTAAATGAGAAATTAAAGAGAATTAAATAGCCAAAGCTCAGAAACCCATATCAGTGCACTAGTTTCATATTTCTCATATAAAACACCCACCAAACCAAAATTAAACCGAATTGAATGCTTATTTGATTCTCTGATACCAATTTTGGAATTGTATACACAACAGTGGAAGAACAAGGATCATCTAAGCATTCAAATTTACTAATTATGGCATAATATAAAGCATGCTTCTGCAGAAAAATGGATATATACCTCTTGTAGAACTTCTTCAAAGCTCCATCTCCAACTGCTATCTTCTCCATATCTTATTGTAGACCACCTCAAGATCTTTCCTACTATTCTCTTGGTGCTCTAGATTGAGTTGTGGGACTCAAAACAAGCTTCAATCAATGGATGAAGAAGAAAATCTCAATGCAGCAACCTTGTTGAAGAACCATTCTTCAAACTGATTTTTCTCTCAAAATTCTATAGATTGCATGCCCAATTTTCACTCCAATCTTCTCATTATATTGTAGATGAACATGCAAAGAGAAGAGCTGCATGAGTTGCAGCTCATGCTTGGAGAAGACAAGGCAAATGGTTGCTTCATGTGTGAGCTACTTCAAAGATGGATAATGGAAAAACCCATTTTTCCATTTTGTGTTTTAGTTTTCTTTTCCTTTCAATTTTATCTAAAAATCAAATTTTTATTTAAAAAATCTATTTGATTTTAAAAATGAAAAATGAATTAATTTCATAAATTAATTATTAAATAAAACATAATTAATTTATATCAAATATTAAACTAATTTTAATACAAATCAATCTTTATATATTTAATTCATATTTAAATATATAAATTCTCCAATTCCGTTTAATTCAAAAATTAAACATAATTATATCTCATATAATCACTAATTCCCTTAATTTTAATTTGAACGTTTTAAATTAACTTATCACATTATTCTAGAGCTAGTCCGTTACAAGCTAGTAGGGGGACCTCGCGGACCTACAGATCATAGGCTCCAACGATCCGAGATTAATTAGCTAAACTCATTAGACCAAATTAATCTCCATTCGTTAACTAATGGGTCACTTCACTAATGCCCATAGTTGCACTCTCATCACTGTAGATATATTATGTCCACATGATTTAACCATAATCAGCAAGTTGATCCTTCACAAATTTATCGTAATAACGATTGGGTCAAACATCTATTTTTTCTTCGAGATTACGTCTTATTCCTCGAGTCCCTACTGATCCTCTAATGAACAACTGGTTTGTGATCCAATCACCAAACCAAACTCTCTTAGCCCAGTGAGAGGGTGGGGTCCCTTCTTCAACACCTGGATTTAGTACTTGAGAGAACAACCTCTCTCCTATCCCTAAATCGGGTAAGTATGAACTCCTTCTTGCACCCTATGTCTCCAGCTATCTATCCGGTCTTACCCTTGAAATGGGAGTCTTATTGAGCTGACGTTGTTGAGCAAACCCTCAACTATGCAAATCTAAGGGAAATCTCGAATAAACAAGAGTTCATAGTTAGCTTAGGATTAAGATCAACTTACCTAGGTCATCTAGGTGAAATAGTCAGTCTTAAATAGTAAACAACATTATAAAGTAAAAGTGACTTATTTATTGGTCCTGAACTTATGCAAACTCATTGCATAGGATGCCCCCACTCCTTATGTCATAACATGTACAAATTAGGATCACATCGTATGTAGCACCTTACAACTCTTCGTAATAACTACAAAGTAGGTCGGATCCAATGGTGTTACCAAAATAAGGTACCCAACCTCATTCATGTACCATAGATCATTTTGACAATTTACTCGAACCCGATCCACTTTTATGTCTCCATATAAAGTTCAAGTACTCATACAATAGTCATGTGTCTTAGTTTATTGGACTTAGACTTTCATACAATTTATGAGATCAATAACAAGTATATTGATAATAGAAAATGTTTACCATTTTACAAACTGCGAGTTTTTATGACATAAAACCCAACAATATTATGACTATTAGATATGGAAAATGGATGTTAAGACTGCTTTTCTGAATGGTAATCTTGAGGAGACCATTTATATGGTGCAACCCGCGGGATTCATAGTCCAAGTTCAAGAGCAAAAGGTTTGCAAACTTAATCGGTCCATTTATGGATTGAAATAGGCATCACGATCTTGGAATATAAGATTTGATATAGTGATCAAATCTTATGGCTTTGATCAGAACGTTGATGAGCCTTATGTCTACAAGAAGATCATCAATAGTTCAATAGTTTTCCTAGTATTGTATGTACATGATATCCTACTCATTGGGAATGATGTAGGCTTATTGACTATAGTTAAGAACTGGCTAGCGACCCAATTCTAAATGAAAGATTTGGGAGAGGCTCGATTTGTTCTGGATATTCAGATCTTTCGAGATCGAAAGAACAAAATGCTAGCATTGTCTAAGGCATCGTATATTGAAAAGATGTTGATCAAGTATTCGATGCAGAACTCTAAGAGGGCCTTTTGCCTTTCAAGCACGGAGTTACTTTGTCTAAGGAACAGTGTCCTAAGACACCTCGAGGGGTTCAGGATATGAGACGGGTCCCCTATGCATCTGTTGTGGGCAGTTTGATGTATGTGATGGTATGTACTAAACCTGACATCTGCTATGCAATAATGATAGTCAGTAGATATCAGTCTAATCCAAGATATGATCATTGGACAACCATTAAGAACATCCTCAAGTATCTACGGAGAATAAGGGACTACATGCTTGTGTATAGTTCTAAGGATTTGATCCTTACAGGATAAATAGACTTTGATTTTTCAGACTGATAAGGATTCTCAGAAATCCACATCACGATCAATGTTCACTCTTAACGGAGTGGCTGTAGTATGGCGAAGCACCAAGCAGGGGTGCATCACGGACTCAACCATGGAGGTGATGGAATACACAAGGATGTAACAGAAGAAAAAAGAATCAATAAGTACTCTAATTACATTTAAATAAAGCATGCTATTTCATAAATTTAAAAGAAGGTTTCAAGAAAAACATACCTTTAATGATTTCTTCCAAATCCAAGCTCCGCTTCACTCCAAATCAGCTACAAATCAACAGTAAACCACCAAGAGATCTTCTTTACTATTCTCAGCCTTGAATTTCAGTGGTGGAACTCGAATTTGAGTCAATTTGGTGAGGGATATTTAAGGTTCTTGTGAAGAAGAAGATGAAATAGCATAAACTCTTTTTAGCTCAAGAACCATTAAGATTCTTCTTTAAAGTTTAGAGTTTTATATTTCTCCAGCATGCAAGCATTCCTCAACCATCAAATGGCCAACACCTAGTTCTCAATTAAAGTGGGATTTGTGTATGCTTATAGGAAGAACACCTCATACTCAAAGTGTTTTGTAGGCAAAACCCATAGAATCCAGTTTTTCGAATTTTTCATTTCAATAATCAGTTAATTCAAAAATTAATCAAAATTTGATTCAATCAATTCATAATTAATCAAATATCAAAATTCAATTTCTTAAATTTAATTTAGAAATGGAAATTAATTTTAATTTTAATTATTTAACATATTTAAATAATTAATTAATTAATTTAATATCAAATATCAAATTAATCACACATTAAATTTAAACATGAATCTAATTCATGTAATTGATATTTAAATCAATATTTAAATATCATAAACTCTCCAATTTCGTTTAGTTTCAATAAATTAAACGTTAAATAATTATACTAAATATTATTTATACAAACCCTAATTTGAATTCAAACTTACACAAATTGAAACCCTAATTTCAATCTGAACATTTTAAATCAATATCATTCCAAATTCACTCAATTTAATAATTCAAAGTGTTCATGTTTTACGAGCTAGTAGAGGGACCTTATGGACCAACAGATCATGAGCTTCAACGTTTAAGATTAATTGGCTAAAACTCTTTAGACCAAATTAATCAGTATTCGTTAACTATCAACTCACACCACTACAACTCAATAGTTGCACTCTCCTCACTGTAGTTATATTTGTGTCAACATGATTTAATCATAACTAGTAAGTCAACCCTTCATGGGTTATTCGTAATAACGACAGGGTCAATATGCTGTTTTACTCCTGATATTATGTCTTGTTCCTTAAGTCCCTACTGATTCTCTAACGAACAATTGGTTTGTGATCTAGTCACTAAACCAGATCCCTCTCAGCCCAGTGAGAGGGTGGGGCCCATTGTTCAAGACATGGATTCAGTACTTAAGAGAGCAACCTTTCTCCTATCCCTAAATTGGGTAGGCGTGAATTTCGTCTTGCACCCTATGTCCCCAGCTATCTACCTGGTCTTACCCCTGAAATGGAGGTTTATTGAGCCAGAGCTGTTGAGCCAACCCTTACCTATGCAAATCTAAGGATAATCCCAAATAAACAGGAGTTCATAGTTAGCTCAGGATTAACATCGAGGTACCTAGGTCATCTAAGTGAAATAGTTGGTCTTATACAATAAATAGTGTTATAAAGTAAGAGTGACTTATTTCTTTGTCTGATGTTATGCAAACTCATTGCATAGGACACCCCACTCCTCATGTCAGTACATGAATGAATCTGGATCATTTCATTTGTAGTATCTTTACAACAAGCTATAACAGCTACAGAGTTGGCCGCATCCAATAGTGTTACCGGAATAAGGTACCCAACCTTAATCATGTACTATAGACCTTTTTGGCTATTTACATGAACTTGATCCATCTCCATGTCTGTACATAAAGTTCAAGTATTCATATAATAGCCATGGACCTTAGTTTATTGGATTTAGACTTTCATGTATGCAATTTATAGAATCGATAATAAGTTTATTGACTATAAAATACGTTTAACTTTTACAAACTGCCTAAAACTCAACAAAAGGTTGAGTATGTAGCCTTGTGAAGCTGCTAAGGAGGCCGTTTGGCTCAGAAAATTTCTGACTGATCTGGAAGTTGTTCCAGACATGTCAAAGCCCGTCACACTTTATTGTGATAATAATGGTGCTGTGGTTAATTCCCGTGAGCCTAGGAGTCATAAGCACGACAAGCACATAAAACAGAAGTATCATCTCATCCAAAAGATTGTGCATCGAGGAGACATGATTCTCACGAATATAGCTTTAGAGCACAACGTTGCAGATTTGTTTACGAAGGCCTTCATGTCTACAATGTTTGAGGGTCACCTACAGAGTATGGGTCTATGGGCCAAAAACTTGATGACGAAAAATTAGCTTACCAAATCGTCAAGGACTTGATAACTAAAATTATGTGGATGCAATATGCGATGTATGTTCATAATGTATGCGTTGATTATCATGCGTCGGAGGTCATGCGTTGGAGTGAACTATGCGTTAACAAATGTATGCGATGAACATGCGTTCCTGTCACAAGTTTTCTTGCGCTCACGCCAAGTATAACGCGAACGCAAGTTTCTCGGGTGATCCAAGGTCGAACTCAGGGACTTGTAACTAAATGCTATGCGGTAATGTATATGTTGCGGTTGAATAAAAGAATGATGGAGGGGTTTTATGCTAACACTACTCCTACTTCTAAGTAACAGACAACGCAATGAGAAGTATGAATGAGAGGTAAAGACACGACAACTGTTGACGTGAAATAAATGGATGGAAAATAGATAAAATGTGAGGATGTCTTCATCACAACCCTTAAGAGTGACTGCAAGGGCAACCTTAGTCAACGTAAGCTATGTGATCATGCTACACACACTAAAGCCTAAATCTAAGACGCATGCGATGTGTATGTAAAAGGGTCGAGATGACCACATATCGCCACCGTATCCTACTTCTTGGACACAGTCATTATCCTCTTCGTAGGGTGCATACGTTGCGTAATAGCAAACGGAGCTCATTCCTAAGTCTCCATTCTTGCTTATGCAAACCTAATCTAGCTCTTATGAGCATCGATTCTAACCTAGCTCTCCCGAGACTTAGGTTCTTTCTTTAGACTCTCTCCTGAGTAGCTCTAAAGGTGTGATGGACACATACATAAGACAAGGTAACCACATACACTTGGTTGACGCAAGATTATTCCTATCTCTAGTTAACAATAGCTTACATTGCTTAATGCGACCAACCAAGTACCCTCCTAGATAGTTAGTTGTTGCTGACTTTACTCATGGACAAGCGTTGCGTCTGCTTAAAGACAGGCGTTGCTACAGCTTTGCACCAAGCAAATAAGGTTTTCTCACACACTCACGCAATGCACACCTCCCGGTGGTTTGCTACATGCTTCATATGTCTAATCCACATGACTAAGTATGCGATACTCTAGCAATCTCACTAAGTGTCGCAATGAAAGTTAAGAAGGCTAAGTAAAGAAGATGGAGATGGAATCGAAGGAGACATAGAAATTTATTGAACGCATAATATATTAATTCCTAAACCTAAAATGTAATACAATACAATATAAGAAAAGAAGAGAAAATGAAATGACCAGCTGGAAGTAATGTCTTGCTTCCAGCGGATGTGTGTCAAGGCTACCGGTGGTACCATGGATGTGCGGTGGAACTGACTCTCTCAAGATCTAGCTCCGGCGAAGGCTCTAGTCATCACTTGAAATGGATGAAGGAGGTGAAAAACTCCCAAGCTTCTTTCTCATGCATTCATCTGGATCACAGGGATTCGCCCTAAGGCGAGCCTCAGGCGAAAAACCCTAGATGATCTGAAATTCTGCTCATCGACTTCTATATATAGAGCTTGGATCGATGACAACATTTATGGACTACTCTGATTCTGACATTCGCAGTGCGTTAGTCATTTTCTGAATCTCTGCTGCTAACAGTGTGGTAGGTGAAATGTCAACATCATCTTTTGATTTTCCCGAGAGATGCGTTGATACGTCCATTCCACTAACCTTGCGTTGATCCCTCTATTATGCGTTATCGTGTAGCCGCAATCGTGCAATGACCGTATTCACTTAATACCGCAACTCTTCACGATGATCGCAATCGCTTGATGATCGCAACTCCTATGCGATGGACGCATGCGGCTGATCACCACAACACCCATTCGTTGATCGTATGCGTTGGCCTTTGACATGGACAGTTTCTCAGCATGCGGTCCTGTATGCGTTAGCCCGGCTTCCCCTTTTGCCTCCACTTCCTGAGTTAGCTACAAAAATAGACAATTAAACGCATAATAACACATAATAATGGATTAGCTGAGATTCTCAATGTTGAACGCCGCAAACTCCTTTTCTCATGAATTCCTAACATAATTGTCACATATTCTGCTTAACAGCCTTCATAATTCTAAATAAAAGGCTTAAGATGACATGCATTTCTGCATGTCATCACACCCCCAAACTTAGAATCATGCTTGTCCTCAAGCATGCGTTATACTTAAGAAATTCTAATTCACTTTCTTGCTTTCCTTTGCTATGACCAGCTTCTCAAAATATGATTTACTTATACCTCTAACCATCGCCGAAAAGCTCTCCTCCATATTGGCTACTTCTTCAAAAAGAACTTTTCTACGTTTATCAACATGGGTTTCCCCATTGCGTTGATATTGGAGTTTTTATTATGAAAATTCCTTCCTTTTTTTTTTTTTTGTTTTTTGAATGATCGCAATGTAATGAACGCAATTCTCCAAGACCGCTACTACCACCAAACTTAGAGGTTGGCAGCGTTCTTACCGCAAAGCTAAAAACAAACTTAACATAAATGCGGTAATAAATGTTTGAGCAAAGGTTTGCACGCAATAAAACTTAAGACTTTCAAAATTTGAAGAAGCTATTAAAAATAAGGAGCGTCTTGCGATGCTTAGTTAGAAGATGCGGTGAATTATACGTCCCATCATAGATGCATCGCAAAGGCATGCAATCAGACAAGGAGAATTTCAAAAGGATAATGCATAAAAGATAACAAGAAAGGACATTAGGCGGAATAACACATACGATTATGCGTTGGAATTCACGCGATCGAAGCCATGCATTGAAGGATGGAGGGAATTCTTTCATTGTACCGTGCACCAAGGAGACTTATTGTCGCACCTACAAGGAGCAAACACACCACAACCAAAGAAGCAGCCACATATCCAAAAAAACAATAAAAATAAAAATAAACTAAACTAAGAAAGCAAGGTAAAGATAGAGTACAAGACGTCCCTGGAAAAATAGAAGTATTGTGACTGCAAGGAGTCTTCAATGCAGGTGATGATTCTCAACTGCTTAAGCCAAGAGCTTGTCCTGACCATTGGAACTTCCGGCAATTTTTGGGCATATGTTGGCCACCATGTGCTTAGAATTACCTTCAGCTCATGTGACTGATTGCCCTTCTATCTTGGGGTCAACATTGGCTTTCAGCGCAACGCCTACACTTCAATATTGGTTGCAACTTGGTCGTACAAGCTGCAATACTCCCAAGGTAAAAAGGTTTCCTACAGAGACACAAAACTCAACAAACAATTAGCTGCCAAGTCCCTGGAAACGGCGCCAGAAATTTGATGATGACAAATTAGATTACCAAATCGTCAAGGACTTGATAACTAAAATTACGTGGACGCAATATGCGATGCATGTTCTTAATGTATACGTTGATTATCATGCGTCGGAGGTCATGCATTGGAGTGAACTATGCATTAACGAATGTATGCGATGACCATGCGTTCTTATCACAAGTTTTCTTGCGTTCACGCCAAGTATAACGCGAATGCAAGTTTCTCGAGTGATCCGAGGTCAAACTCAGGGACTTGTAACTAAATTCTATGCGGTAATGTGTATGCGGTGGTTTAATAAATGAATGATGGAGGGGTTTTATTCTAACACTTCTCCTACTCCTAAGTAACAGATAACGCAATGAGAAGTATGAATGAGAGGTATAGACACGACAACTGTTGACGTGAAATAAATGGATGGAAAATAGATAAAATGTGAGGATGTCTTCATCGCAACCCTTAAGAGTGATTGCAAGTGCAACCTCAGTCAACGCAAGCTATGTAACGACCCAACCCCCTAGGACTTAGGTAAGGTCGTTACTAAAATAAATGAATGCAAAGAATTTACAACGACGCTCAGTTATTTGAAATAAATGCTAATTAAAACAAGAGAAGTTCAAAAGACATTATTAAATGCAAGAATAATAGGGTACCCATAAATCATAAAGGTTAATAAATACATATGAAAAAAAATTCTTAATAATAAGTTTCAAACATCAAAACTAAACATTAAGAGAACTATGAAAAGAATTCTAAATCTCATGATGCGGAAGCATAAAAACTAGTCCTAGTAGCTCGATCATGAATTCCGCTGCGCCATCGCCGGTGCATCTCTACCCTTACCTGAAACATCAATGTAAGAAAGAATGAGTATAAAATATTTAGTAAGTAGCCCCACCACTAGGGTCAGGCTAGGCATCTATGTCCTCTAGATACCCGCATGTGGCACATAAATACATGTAACAGATGAGAGACTGAGTCCTATCCTATTGTAGTTAAGTATGCTCATAAAACTAGTGAATTCCGGAGGAAACACAAAACTGGTGAATCCCGAAGGAAATACAAAACTAGTGAATCCCGAAGGAAACACAAAACTGGTGAATCCAGAAGGAAACACAAAACTGGTGAATCCCGAAGGAAACACAAACTGTTGAGCATCTAACTAATCGATGAGGATATTCACACAGTCTTAACGTGCTATAATTCAACATTGTACAGTACTAAAACATACGTAAAAATCCTTGATACCATGGCTTCATCACATACACATAATTCTTAATAACATATTATACATCATCCATGTATAACTTATATCATAAATCGACAACATGCAAATATGCCTCAACACCAGCAGATCAGACATCGACGTATGAAAACACATACTATCACATACTAATGATCAAGCACTTAGGTGTGTATGTAAACAAATCAGAATTTGTGCCAGAACATACTTTGATTCAGGTCATACTATCAATCAACATGCTAACATTTACCATAACACACACTTATCATGCTAGCATACAAGTAAAGCCTGGCCTGTGGGCAGTTCCAGTGGTAAGATTACTTACCTCGAAGTCAAGTTCAGATATTAATCCAAGCTAATGCTCTTCAACAAAATAAACCTTGAATTAAATCCTCTAATACAGACATAATACTAAATTTCAATCTTTGAAATTAGGACCCAACATAAAAATTTAAATCAGACGGTCACCAAAACTTACCCAAACAAAACTTGCAAGATTTTGACTCCAAAATTTCCTCTTAGCAGATTTTAGAACTCATACCAAAACGCCAATCTGAATATGATTTTAGTCCCAAATTAGTAACTTAATTTTCTTATAGGTACCCTTAACCCAAAAGACAAACAGCCCAACTACTCACCCAAACTTAACAATTCCTGACGAAAAATCAGTCTCCTTCTCGATGAGCAACGTCCTCAAAATCCTCTGAATATCGCTCCTAAAAGTTCAAACTTAACAGATTTTAACCAAAATTATTCCAAAACAAACCACACCCAAACTTCCAGGAAAACACCTAAAACTAAGAATCTTACCCAAAAAAGATGTGACAGCAACCGCGACGACGGTAAGAGCTGGGCGGCTTTGGACGAAGAAGCGACGCCAGACGAAAAAGTGGCTCTGGACGACAAGATGGATCAACAACGACGTTGAACCCACGATCTTAGATCTGGCACCCGCGGACGGCTGAGAGTCGATGACAATCGACACGGTGTGAGCAGAGGCGTGCGAAACCCCAGTGCGAACTGTCAGCTACGAGGAGAGGCAAGGACACGCGACTGAAAAGGGAGAGATCACGCAGTTTGGGTCGCCGATGCTCGCGGACGGCACCATTAGGCAAGGGTTGCCGAGAGAGAAAGGGATGCGAGCGGTGGAGGTGATCGACGAGTGGCTGGGATTCGTGGCTGGCGGCGGATGTTCAGCATCCGATCTGGGCGGCGGCGGCTGAAGGAAGAAGAAAAACGAAGGGGGCGGCTAGGCTTTGAGTGGCTCAAGGAAGAAGAAGAGAAGGGTGATTTTTATAAATAATAATAATAAAAATAATAATTTATAAGGAAATAAAATAAACCCTTGATTTTATTCTTTTCCTTATTCTACTATATTTCATTAACTACTTTCCTTCCCGAAAAGAAATTTATTCCTATCATAAATTTCCAAATTGAACAATTTCCAAGGTAAAAAATAAAAAATAAATTCATGCTCTTACACTGGAAATCCAAAATTCCAAAAATGCCCTCCAATAATAAAATATTAAAGTTACATTAATACTAAAAAATACAGGGTATTACAAGCTATGTGATCATGCTATACACACTACAGCCTAAATCTCGGACGCATGTGATGTGTATGCAAAAAGGTCGAGATGACCGCATACCACCACCGTATCCTACTTCTTGGACACAGTCATTGTCCTCTTCATAGGGTGCATATGCTGTGTAATAGAAAACGAAGCTCATTCCTAAGTCTCCATTCTTGCTTATGCAAACCTAATCTAGCTCTTCCGAGCATCGATTCTAACCTAGCTCTCCCGAGACTTAGGTTCTTTCTTTAGACTCTCTCCCAAGTAGCACTAAAGGCGTGATGGACGTATACATAAGACAAGGTAACCACATACACTTGGCTGACGCAAGATTATTCCTATCTCTAGTGAATAATAGTTTATATTGCTTAATGCGACCAACAATTTACCCTCTCGGGTAGTTAGTTGTTTCTGACTTTACTCATGGACAAGTGTTGCGTATGCCTATAGACAGGCATTGCTACAGCTTTGCACCAAGCAAATAAGGTTTTCTCACACACTCACACAACACACACCTCCCAGTGGTTTGCTACATGCTTCATATCTCTAATCCAGATGACGAAGTATGCACAATCCCACTAAGTGCTGCAATGAAAGTTAAGGAGGCTAAGTAAAGAAGATGGAGATGGAATCGAAGGATACATAGAAATGCATTGAACACATAATGTATTAATTCCTTAATCCCAAAATGTAATACAATGCAATATAAGAAAAGAAGAGAGAATGAAATGACCAGTTGGAAGCAGTGTCTTGCTTCCAGCGGATGTTTGTCAAGGCTGTCAATGGTGCCATGGATGTGCGGTGGAACTGACTCTCTCGAGATCTAGCTCCGACGAAGGCTACGGTCGTCACTCATTTCTGCATGTCATGCATTTTTGCATGTCATCAGACATACCATAGTTGGACTAGGGCAATTGGGAGATCTTGTACTCGGCGTGTTATGCCCTAGTTTATTGCTTTGTGTACTTGTAATTTTATTATCTTGTACACCCCATCAACTTTAGGATAAGTGCAAGATTATTGGGATTGATGCCTTAAATCTTGTAAGGTCTTATAGTTTGTAAACCTTGTATGAACAAACTTGTATGCGATAAATAATATATGATATTTTATTCACTTTTTCTATGAAATATGTGATATTTTAGTTGCATTAACCACAAACCAATAAACTAACATCCAAGGTTATCGTTGTAACTTAAACATGTATGTGGAGACATACAGATGGATCATGTTTAAGTGATAACCTAAATTGTATGTAGTATATGGATAAGGCTGGGTACCTTATCCTAGTAACACTACGAATATGGCCTGTTTTGTAGATGTTACAAATGTTGTAAAATGCTATAAATGATCTGATCCTGATCATTAATGTATTAGACATGCGAGGGGAGATATTCTATACAAAGGAGTTTGTGTAAGACCGGACCACGAAATGTTTAGTCTTAGTATATAACGTCATTTATAATAGTGACTTTCATTCACTAGGATGACCATAGGTAATATGACCTTAATCCTGAGTGAGTTGTGAACTCCTGTCTATGAGGGTGGTTCTTTGATTTGTATGGATGAGAGTGGCAAGATCGCCAACTAAACAAGCCTACCATTTTGTGGATTTTTCTGATTAGGGAGCTGGGAACTCAGCTACACAAGATGGAATTCAATCCCTCCCCGAAGCAGGGTAAGTAGATAAATTACTCGCCTTAATTGCTAATTCCGGGTCTTAAACAATATGGTGCCACACCTTCTCCTAGCCCAAGAGGGGTTTAATCATAGTAGGATTATGATCTATTGTTTATTAGAGGGATCAGTGACACTTAAGGAGTTAGATTTAACTATAGGGGCAAAATGGTAATTTGGTCTAGTAGTACTTACAAGAAATTTGTGAAGGGTCATCATACTGTTGATTGGTCTTATCCAATGGACACAAAAATATATCTGTAATGCGAAGAGTGCAGCTCTTGGTCTTTAGTGGAGTGCCCGATAGTTAACAGATGGTGGATAATGTAATAAAAAATTTTAATTAATTATTCACATACCGTTGGAGCTTCAAGCTACAGGTCCATAAGGTCCCCTTGGTAGCTCAAAAGGATTTGGTTCAGAATTAGTTTTTAGATTAATTTGAAATTTTCAAATTAATAATAGATAATTTAATTATATATGATATAATTAAATTAATTCAATTATATATCATATAATTGACATAATGTATTTGATACATTATAGTTTAATTGGAGGAATAAATATTTGAATGCGATTTAAATATATTTTCTATGAATGAAATTCATAGTTGTTATGTTTAATATAAATATGATTTATATTAAACACCATAAACTAGAGAAAAATAACTATAGTTTATATTGTATATGATGCAATATTGAAACTATAGGTTATAAATATAATATGATAAGTTGGTTATCATATTTATTTATATTATTTATTATTTTGAATAATAATCCTATTTTCTCTCCAACAACTTTAGTGGGTGGTTAGTTTGTTTTTTATGGCAAAATGGAATAACAGATTTTATTTTCTTCCTTTTCTTCCAAGTAAGTCTACACGAGAAATAAAGACTATACGATTGGCTCTTTCACTACACGATTGAGAAGTTTGCTATACGATAGTGCTTCTTCCTCAATCATCTTCCTCCTCCAAACTTTCAAACTCCCTCCTAACCAAAATAGTCAGAGCCCACCACTCTTGGGTTCTCACCTTGAGAATATCGAGGATTCCAAGTGGTAGTATCTTCACTCTTTTGGTTCATAATTTACATGAAGAAAGTCTTCAAGGTTGTTGTGTTGGAGTTTTATTGTTGTCTGAAGAGTTCGTGACAGTTCTAGGATTGTACGAGAAGAAGTGTTCTTCAAAGGTTTCACTTAATCCCTTTTTCTAGTTTAAAAACATGATGTATTTTTATTTAGAATGCATAATCTGTTTGTTTACTGTAAATTTATGTTTTCAATCTAAATGGGATTTGGACGATCTATTTTCACTCATGGATCTCTTGTAAATGAGTTCCTTCAATACAACAATTGGAATAGTTGAGACACAATGCTTATGAAAATTGAAAAATTTACAAGGAGAAAACCAAATCTTTTCATGACAAGGTTTAATTTGAAAAGACTTTAAAATTGGACAAAAAGTTTTGCTTTACAATTCTAGATTACAGTTGATTCTTGGAAAGCTGAAGCCCAAGTAGCTAGGTCCATCTAAAATTACTAACATTTTCTGGTACAGTTGAAATAAAAAGACTTTAAACAGGAAAAATCTTCAAGGTGAATTTAATGGACACATGCTCAAAAATCTACAATGAAGACCATGTAAACCAAGTCGAATTGGGCTTGTGTTTGGCTAATCCCTCATACACATGACACCCCTCTTCACCAACTTCAAGCAAATGACGATAAAAATTTGCAAAAACAAGACAAATTTTATTTTCTTTTCTTTCTTTTCATCTTTCATTTTCTTTTCTTTCTTACTTTCAGCATTTCAAATGAGTAGAATAATTGATTCTACTTTTTTCTTTGTAAGTTATCTTGATAAAAGAAAAAGGAGCCCTCAAATAAAATAAAAAAATACAAAAAGCAAGGAAATTCTCTCTCGAACAAATAAATGATCAATAACAAAACCATGGAAGTTTCTCTCTACATCTATTTTCTTTTTGTTTTCTTGAATTCATTTGTTTATTCTAAATATTGAGGACAATGTTTCATCTTTAAGTTGGGCATGGGTAAACATTGCATGTTTTTTGTTATTCTTTTGAGTATTCTTTGATTAACTTAAAAATAGCCCCTAATTTTTCTTTTTTTTTTTTTGCATGTCTGGAACCCTCAGGCATCTGAGCTCGGGATTAATAGATTGATGATTACTTAGATTGGTTACATAGATTTTCCCATATATGAATAAATTTGAGGATCTAATTCATCTCTATGGTATAATTTTGATTCTTTGATAAACATGTCTATTGAATTCTTTAATCTTTGAAAGACGATTTTTTCCTTAAATGCAATAAATTCATATTTCCACATTCAAGAATCTCATTCACTTCAAATCTATGCATCATTTGTTTTTACTCAATCTCTTGGTTCTTGTTGATGAAATTTTGATGACACACTATTTCTAGTAAGGATACAAATGAAATTTTAGAGCTTCAAAGTTTTTTAACCAAAAATCATTTTTCAAAAGAAACTTTCTTTTTCTTTTAACAACATTAAAAAATTGAATACTTAGTCTTTAGATTTATTTAGAACTTTTAAACTCTTAAAAATGTCATATCTCCTTAATTTTCTTTGTTACCCTGATTGGACAAACTTTGGTCTAAGAACAACCCTCTTGTTTTAGAGGCAAGTCTAGACATATAGGAATAAAGAGGTCCTAGTGTAAAAAATTGCTATCACAAAAATGAAAAAAAAAAATGCAAGCTTGCGAATTGACATAACAAAATAATATAGCCTTCACTAATGTGTGTGTGTGTGCATGTGTAGAGGTGAAAAGAGTTACCTTCATCGTGTATCAGTTATGGCTCATGAGAAAAGAGTGATTGGTTCACAACAGTGCAAGTGTGAAAGTTATACCTCTAAGTAAACAAAATGTCAATTACGTTTCGTGTGTGTGAGTTTAAAAATAAGGCACCCTTGTATTAGAATTGCCTCTATCCAATGCAATTCAAGTACATCATAAATCGATAATGGGGCCAGCATAGGCGAAGAGGAATTGAAAGTTGGATATCTCCTTTCTATTAGTTTAGGCATTTAAGTCAACTAAAACTAGGTAGTCTTTTCTTTTATGATTTTGCAAGAAAAAGACCTTTTCTTTTAAAAATAAGCTTCAACCATTTGTTAGCAAATCCTTGAATTTCTAAATGCTTGCTTATATCCTTACTTCCTTGATTGTTGAGAAAAGAGATGAGAATCAATTCATTGAGTACAAAACACTTGAATGTATAGATCTTTTGGATGCGAAGATGAAAATATATCAACTTGAATTTGTCAGTTTTGAATAAAAGAATAAAACTTTGAATAAACAATAAGAAAAAAAAAAAATTTTGCTTGAATGTATGCATATTTTTAGTTAGACTTGCTCAGGACGACCAAAAGTTAAGTTGAGGGTGTTTTGTTAGGTTTTTAAAGGATATGTATTTTCTATGTTAATTCCCCAAAAATTATGTTGGTTTTTTGCTTTAATTGCTAATTTGTAATATTAAAAGATCCTTGAAACATTTGGAGTCACTACAAGAAAATTGTGCCAAAAAGATAAAAAAAAAAAAAAGACCAAGAAAATCAATAAATTGAAGAGAATCAAGTAAACACCCAGGAGAGCATCGAGTAAGGCTGTTGCATCATCGACCATCGAGTATTTAGCAAAATACTGTGAAATACAATCGAATAAAGACTGTCGAGTATTCAACCATTTTACATCGAGTTAAAGCTATCAAATAAAGGACATCCAACTTCGAACATCGAGTATTCTACCAGTGAGCATCAAGGATCGAGTATGAAACAAGAAGCTCGCTTTTTAAACTATAGAAAACTCGATGCCTTCAATTTTTTTTTTTCTGGATTTTGACGCGATTCATCTGCTTGCCTCATGACGCTTTCCTGGTAGTTTAAATCACTATAGTTCTTCAGCAAAAGGAGAGATATCATTTTTTTTTAGAAAATCCATCATTATCTGGAGAAAAAACTTTGAAGAAGAGAAACCCATTTTTTTAGAGAGAAACTTCAATTTCCAAGAGCGATTCTTGTAATTTTCTGTGAGATTAAGTCGATTTGTACTCATATTTGTATCAATATGCAACTGTCAATAGATTGCTTAAAGAATTTCAACTTCCATGAGTAGGTAATTCTTTTTCTTAGAGAACTATGTAATTAGGCATTTTCTTGAGGCTTTTTTTGATTTTTTTTTTCATGTAATTACTTTCTTTTGAATGTTCTTACTGAGATTTAGAATAAAATTGATTAAGATTGAATTGACAACTCAAGATTAATCAATTTTTATATGCAAAAATTACATGGTGCTATAACAAAATTGTAATTATAATTGGTCTTTATAGAAAATGTGGACTTCTATTCCTCTTTTCATTAAAGAATCTATTAATTCAGAACATTCATGTAATCAATCTTGAATTTTCAGTCTTTTGATTTCAAGATTGAAATAGTTAAGAAAACCTACGAGTTTAATGCAATTACGGATTAATTGTGAAATGCTTTAGGAAGCAATTAAGACCTAAGTTAGGGTTAATTGTGAAATTAGCTAATTAAGGCATTAGGAATTTATTCTTAATTAACTATTAAATAATCTAATTGCATGATTTCTTATTAAGTCAATGATAGAATTGCCTAGTTACATAAAATTCCCAAGATTTCATCTCCATTGAATCTTATCTCACAATCTCTCCCTTATTTCTCTCATCAATAAATTTGCTATATCAATTATTGTCTTTTTTCTTAGTTAGCTTTTAGTTCTTAAAATAAGCAACTCCCTCCATTTAATGGTTTGCATTTTGGAATTCAAGTAGAGTCTATTTTTAGGCCAATTAATTGAGGTTTGATCGACCTCTTACTTCCACTATTAATACATGTTAGTTCTAGTGGTAGATATAGTTTTATAAATTTCATTTGTTTTGGGTAGAAAGAATTAACGACACCTACTTTACACTGAACAAATTGGCATCGTTGTTGAGGAACCAAACAATAGGCCTTTTAGAATTTCTGAATTCCATAGAAAAAAAAAAGAAAATAACAAAACCAAAAAAAATATTTGGTTTTTAAACTTTCCTTTTGTGTATGACCCGCTCCTCTCAGAGTTTACTTTGTGATTTGATGGTGGATATCGATCACAAGAAGAGGAGATTACAAAGGGAAAGAGCTAGAAGAAAGCAAGAATAATTTGAAGAGTTGGATCAAGAAGAAGAACAACTACAACCAAACATCATGGGCGAAGAATGAGAACAAACTTTGTGTGAGTTAGCGGAACCGAATTATAATCAACAATTCAATTTTGTTTGGTCTGATTTCATTTCATTCAATTCAGTTTGCTTTGGTTCAAGTTGGTCCAATTTGTCTTATTTGCAATTATGGAAAATCTGCTTTTGCATAGTTTTTTGGTGAGTCTTTGTTCCATTTTCAAATCAGTTGTTCGTAGAGATCTCTCTATGAGGATTCTGTTTCCAGTCTAGAAGTTTTCTATGTTTTAGTTCTTCACGGGTTTTGTTTCTAACCTAGAATTTCTCTGTGTTCTAGTTCTACATAGGTTTTATACCTAGCCCAGAAGTTCTCTGTGTTTTAGTTCTTCATAGTTCTCTATTTTCAACCGAGATCTATCAAGATTTGATTCGAAAGTTTTCTTTAATTTCTGGCACATCATTTTTTGAACGTGCTGAATGTTTTGAATTGTTAGTGGTTCCTTATGGGACCCTTTGAGACATAAGGGAGAAGTCTATGTATGTTGGACAATGTGTTTTTTGTTGCATTTGGTATGTCTATTATCTGTGAGGGAATTCAAGTCACGATGGAGATTTTTTGGAATGCATTGAATCCTAAACATAAGAGAATTGGTATTTGATATATTTAATTGTTTAATTATTTTCTTGCACTTAGGGTTTAGACCAATGCATTCAAACCATATAGCCATTATTCCTCCCATAATACTGTATTTCTATATCACTTTCTCTAATAAAATTCTCCTCCCTTTAACTCGTGGATGTAACTAACATATTGTTAGTAAACCACGTAAATCTGTGTGTCTATACTCTATTCTTTTTACGTTTTTTTTTTGTATTTTTTTAATTGTTGATTTCGTAAATGATATATTTCATCTTCTATGCTTAGAAATTACTTATGGCTTAATCACCCATTGTCTTCTCTTTTCTTTTCTAGGGAGGAAAGTATCTAGGTGTGTTAATCTCAATAGGGCATAAATTATAGCATGCTTTTATGTTATTTTTTTCGAATTTTGATGTCCTAAAACTTGGAGTTTGTAAATTTAAACATATTCTATTTGAAATAAAGATTTATTGAAGCTTATTGAATAAATATGTTATTGAATATGTAATTCCACTTGTAAAAGTCTAAATCTAATAACCTAAGATTCATGGTTATTACATGAGTACTTGGACTTTATGTGGAGACATAAAATAGATCAAGTTCGAATAGATAGCCAAAAGGGTTTATAGTATATGAATAAGGTTGGGTACCTTATTATGGTAACATTATTGGATGCGGCCCACTTTGTATCTAGTATAAACTATGTGATCCTGAATCGTTCATGTATAGACATGCGAGTGGAGGCATCCTATGCAAAGAGTTTGTATAAGACTGGACAAAGAATTAAGTCACACTTACTTTATACACTGTTTATTGTTTAGGACTGATTGTTTCAAAATGATGACCTAGGTAACTCGATCTTAATTTTGAGCTAACTATGAACTCCTGTTTATTCGGGATTATCCTTAGATTTGTATAGGCTAGGGTTAGCTCAATAGTGCCAGGTCAATATACCTCCCATTTCAAGGATAAGACATGACAGATAGCTAAGGACATAGAGTGCAAAAAGGAATTCACTCCTACCTGCTTTTAGGGATAGTAGAGAGGTTGTTCTCTTAAGTACTGATTTCAAGTCTTGAACCTAGGGCCCCACCCTCTCACTGGTTCGAGAAGAACTCGGTTTATTGATTGGATCACAAACTAATTATTCATTAAAGGATCAACAAGACGTAAGGAGCAAGATGTAATCTCGTGGGTCAAAACAGTACTTGACCAAGTCGTTATTACGAAAAACCCGTGAAGGGTCTACTTACCGATTAATATTAAATCAAATGGAAAAAAATAGAAATGAGACATGAGAGTTAGTCAAACTACCATAAAATAGAAAAGTTCTTGGATTCAAATGGATCTATAGAGCAAAGCTGAAGCAAAAGTTCTTGGCTCAACAGTGTAAGGCTCATCGTGAAAGGGTACAAACAAAAGTATGGTGTAGATTATGAAGAAGTTTTTGCACCGGTAACACGCTTGGAGAATGTTTGTGCAACAACCCAAATTTGTACGCATACACTATAGGAAATTAAATGTCAAATGTTAAGCAGGACGAAATTTTATTTAAAGGGGTGGTAAATGTAATACCCTAACCCTAATTTAGAAAGCAGAAAAACAAATAAAATATATAATTAAGAAGGAAAAATATATAAACTTAATAGGAAAATTGGGTGAAATTTAGAATTGGAAAAAAATAAAAAATTTATTAATTATCCAAAAATAATGAATAAGGGGGCAAAATCAGAGAGGATTAATTAGAAGTTGGATGCTAGCTAATTCAGGAGACAAAGGGCAGTAGATAACTTTTTTGTTTGGGCACTGCTCATTGGAAGAATTGGAAGGTGAATTATTCCCATATACTCTTAAAAATTTGAAAGAGTTAAAAAGGAGAAGTGGAATGCACAAGCCCAGTGAAGGCAACCCACACGTGAAAACTAGCGAGATTGGAGAGAAAATTGGAGAGAGAAAGAGTGGAGAGAAAATTGAGAGAGCGATAGTGGAAAGAGCGAGATTCTCAGTGAGAAAGTGGGAGCGGGAGTGAGAGCGAGGAGCAGGAGTGAGAACGAGAGTGGGAGCCGAGAGTCACGAGAATGAGAGCGAGAGTCTCAGAGCCAAAACCACGAGCAAAGCTGGAGAGAGCGAGTTCTGGACTAGAAAGAGCGAGATTTGGACAGAAGGCGTGGATTATGCATTGAATTTGACACAGATCTTATGATTATACATGGAAACCCTAAAATGGAATAACAAACAAGGTTGAAGACGTAGGGCAACGTTAAGCCAAAATTAGGTGTCTATTAAAGAGAAATTCCTAAACCTCAGTATTTTAAAAGACCATTTGTAGGATGAATTGTCACAACAGAGAAAGAGCTGGAAGCAACTATCAATAGACAGGCTTTGGGTAGAAGTTAAACTCATCTCAACAAACTCACGTAATAAAAATCGTGTGAAAAGGTGAAGTAATTCTGTTTAATTTGAGGTGGAAACGGCGAGGGAAGTGCTGCCCAAATTCCTTCTGATTTAAGAGGGAAATCTCTACTCGATTAAACCATAACGCAATAATAAGGAATAACTAGGATCGCAGTCAAGGTAAGTAGTTTTATCTCACCCTCCTTTAAGTGTTTCCATGGTAGTGTACCTTTAATATGTTGCATAATTTTTTTTTGTTTTTTATGTTATTGTTATGTTGCATTTACATGTTTAAAATATGTTTATCGAAAAGGGACCTCAGTGCATTATGTTTGTTCACATAAGATTAAATTTTAATTAGAATAATGGTTATGCGTCTAGGGCTGTAGGGCATGTATGGTTGCACCCCTCTAGACCCAATTCTAATGTCAAGTTTATGTAGGGACTAACAGGGTAGGTATGGTTGCACCCCTCTAGTCGAATCTACGTTTATGTTCATGGTTGATGTATGAATACGACTCTGGCCCTACTGACTGCATGATCCGCTAATCATCAGATGGGTTTATGTTTTCGCCTAAGTCCTATCTTCCTAATCAGGGCAGAGAAATTACGTTTTAGAAGCAAACCGACCACCACATTTTATATGTTTTCGTCTCATCATATGTTTCCAGCAACATGTTGCATGTGATTGTGCATTTGGTCCACTACCCTATGTGAGAACTACTTATGTGTAATTATATCTTCATCCTATTGTTAACAGACTTTGTAAGGTAAGGCACATCGTAGGTGGCAGAACCTGGACATTCGCTCAG
>NC_052357.1:57992455-57993835 GCF_009727055.1 Benincasa hispida
AAATAAACTTTTTATATAGTTTTCTACCTAATTAATAAAATCTTAGATATGTTCTTTTGAGATTTTACCAAAACTCATCTCATAATAGAAAAGTCTAAACATGCATGTCATAGCAGTCCGACCATAATATGTAAGGATCCGGTCGTTACAGGTTGGTATTAGAGCATTTGAGCCAATTAGGCTCTACTAATTAGAAGAGTCGTGGTGTTTAATGGTTTGGCTTGTTAAGTGATGCCCACAGTTATGCCAAATACGCTGGTAAGTGAAATTTTCAAACCAGTAACTTAGTAAACATAAGGTATGAGTTAAAAAATAAATAAATAAATTAGATTGCTTCCTTATTATGAAAATAAAATGTACGTACCATATGCCACCACAAAGGGCTCCAACACGACGAGGCAGACCTCGAAGTGAATTCACAAGGGATTAAAATCGAGGACATGGACAGACGCCTTACGTGTTACTTACACCAGAGGCGCTACAAATACTAATACAAAAAATGAGTAATGGAAACACAACCTCGTCCACCACACCAATAACCAACAATACAAATGACTCGAAGATCATTCGAGAATTCAGGAAGTTCAATCCTTCAACATTTGATGGATCATCTGTTGATCCAATTATAGCAAAGAATTGCATAACAGAAATAGAAACTATTTTTCGCCACATGAACATCCCAGAAGAACAAAAAGTAAATTGTGTCACCTTTATGTTAAGAGGCGATGCAAAGTTCTGGTGGGAATTCACACAAAGAATAGTCAAAGGTTCAGTCTCATGGCAACAATTAAATCAGGCTTTTTACAACAAGTATTTCCCTTTGACAGTGAGATATCAAAAGGAAGTGGAATTTCTTAATCTTCGTCAAGAGAACATGTCGGTGGCAGAATATGAACGGAAATTTGATCGCTTGCCCCACTTTGTCCGTCTTCTAGTGGACACAGAAGAGAAGAAGGTGGAATGGTTTATTTGGGTATTAAGATAAGGCATTCGAGGCATTGTTACTACTTTCCGACACAAAGAGTATGCTCTTGCGCTCGAGCGGCCTTACTCATGGAAGTAGATCTTGCTGTCAAAACCTCAACTCCTAAACAAGGATTCATGCCAAATCAAAAAAGGAAATTCACCCAACAAAACTTCCAACGTTCACAACGGCAAGCAAAAATTTCCCAAAGCCCTCAGGGCGTACAGTTACAACAGAAGAGTCAAACATTCACATATCCTAAGTGCAGAAATTGTGGAAAACATCATCAGGGGCAATGTTATTGAAACTTAAGGGTGTGTTTCAACTGCGGCCAGACGGGTCACTATGCAAAGGCTTGCCCAAAGTTCATTAACCAAGTATCAACTGCCCAGACCACCTAGACTACTAGTAACAAG
>NC_052357.1:57993840-58008007 GCF_009727055.1 Benincasa hispida
GTCAAGAGGCAAAGGATCAAGATGCAGTTGTTACAGGTACATTACCCATCCTCAGGTATTATGCCTTCACTTTATTTGATTCGGGCTCTAGTCATTCATTCATCTCTACAATATTTGCACAACATGCTCAATTAACATCAAAGCCCTTAGGCTACATTTTATCCGTAGCTACTCCTACTGGAGTATCTATGTTGGCCCATTCAGTAGTAGAAAACTGTGAATTGTCAGTATCAGGACATAAACTAGAGGTGACTCTTATCATCCTAGACATAAGTGATTTCGACATAATACTATGTATGGACTGGTTAGCAGCAAACTATGCAAGCATAGATTGCCATAATAAAGAGGTCATATTCATCTTTTCAACAGGAACCAAGTTTAATTTTAAGAGTTCTAATACACAATCAGCCCGAAGAATAATTTCAGCCTTAAAAACTAAACATTTGCTCAACCATGGGGCTTGGGCATATTTAGCAAGTGTAGTGGATTTATGAAACAAAAAGAATGAAATTAAGGCCATTCCTGTAATACGAGAATTTGAAGATGTATTCCCGAAGAGTTACCAAGTTTACCACCTAGTCGAGAAATAGAATTTTGTATAGATCTAATTCCCAAAGCTAATCCAATATCTAAAGCCCCATATAGAATGGCACCTGTGGAATTAAAAGAACTTAAAATACAATTACAAGAATTGTTAGATAAGGGATTTATACGCCCTAGCATGTCTTCATGGCTGTCTTATTTGTTAAGAAAAAGGATGGATCAATGCGTTTATGTATAGATTATCGGGAGTTGAATAAGTTGACAATAAAGAATAAGTACCCACTTCCATGCATTGATGACCTATTTGACCAATTACAAGGAGCTTCAGTATTCTCCAAAATAGACTTACGATCTGGATATCATCAACTACGAATCAAGGAGTCTGATATACCCAAGACTACTTTCCGAACAAGATATGGGCATTATGAATTCGTTGTGATGCCCTTTGGATTAACGAATGCCCCAGCAGTCTTCATGGGCTTGATGAATAGAATTTTTAAGGACTATCTTGATAACTTCGTGATCGTATTTATAGATGATATTTTGGTCTATTCCAAATCTAAGGTAGAACATGGAAAACATCTTAGGGACATCCTTTCCATATTAAGAAATGAAAAGTTTTTGCCAAATTCTCCAAGTGTGAGTTTTGGATGCGACAAGTTGCATACCTAGGGCATATTGTAAAGCAAGAAGGAATTCTAGTGGATCCTGCTAAGATTGAAACAGTTAGCAAATCGCCTCGCCCAACAACAGTCAGCGAAGTGCAAAACTTCCTTGGATTAGCAGGATATTATAGACGATTTGTGAAGAATTTCTCAAGTATAGCATTACCCTTAACCAACCTCACCAAGAAGAATAATCCTTTTGTCTGGAATCAAGTATGTGAGCAAAGCTTTCAAGAACTAAAAGAAAAGTTGACCACAACCCCTATTCTCACTATACCTGACAGATCAGGGGTTTAACTGTGTACAGTGACGCATCGAAGAAGGGGCTTGGTTGTGTATTGATGCAACATGGAAAGGTAATAGCATATGCTTCAAGAAAACTAAAACCTTATGAACAAAATTATCCCATTCATGACTTGTAGTTAGCTGCCATAGTCTTTGCCTTAAAGATATGGAGACATTACTTATATGGGGAAAAGATCCAAATTTATACGGATCATAAAATCCTTAAGTACTTCTTTACCCAAAAAGAGTTAAATATGAGGCAACGAAGATTGTTAGAACTAGTCAAAGATTATGAATGTGAGATCCTCTATCATCCAAGAAAAGCTAACATTGTTGCTGATGCTCTTAGCAGAAAGTCAGCTCATACAGCAGCCCTAAGTACCATCTCCAAACACATAATGGATGACCTTGAAAGAGCTGAGATCTCACTAATACCAGGAACCTTCACAACTCGAATAGCATAGTTAATTGCAAGACCTGCATTAAGGAAAACTTAGCCCCCGCTTTATTGGACCCTTTGAAATATTAGAACTTATTGGCCAAGTAGCTTAACGATTAGCATTACCACCTACCCTTTCTTCAATACATAATGTCTTTCATGTATCGATGCTTTGAAAATACGTGTTTGACCCATCACAATGAGTAAATTACGAACCTCTAAAAATAAGTGAAAACTAGGAATATGAAGAGACTCCAGTTTGCATCCTAGCAAGAGAGAAGAAGTCACTTCGTAATCGGGAAATAAGTTTAGTGTAGATTCTCTGAAGATAATCAGCAAGTAGAAGAAGCTACATGGGAACGAGAAGAAGAGATTAAAGTCAAATACCCTTATCTGTTTAAGAACCAAGAAACTTTCGAGGACGAAAGTTCTTAAGGGGAGAAGAATGTAACAACCTAAATTTGTACATATACACTATAGGAAATTAAATGTCAAATGTTAAGCAGGACGAAATTTTATTTAAAGGGGTGGTAAATATAATACCCTAACCTTAATTTACAAAGCAGGAAAGCAATTAAAATATATAATTAAGAAGGAAAAATATATAAACTTAAAAGGAAAATCGGGTGGAAATTTAGAATTGGAAAAAAAATTAAGAAATTTATTAATTATCCAAAAATAATGAATAAAGGGCCAGAATCAGAGAGGATTAATTTCGAAGTTGGACGCTAGCTAATTCAGGAGATAACTTTTTGTTTGGGCACTGCTCATTGGAAGAATTGGAGGTGAATTAATTGCCCTTATACTCTTAAAATTTGAAAGAGTTAAAAAAGGGAAGTGGAATCCACGAGCAGTGAAGGCAACAAACGTGTGAAAACTAGCGAGATTTGAGAGAAAATTGGAGAGAGCAAGAGTGGAGAGAAAATTGGAGAGAGTGAGATTCTCAGCGAGACAGTGGGAGCGAGTGCGAGAGTCATGAGAGCCAAACCAACGAGAAAGCTGAAGAAAGCGAGATTCTGAGACTAAAAAGAGCGAGATTTGGATAGAAGCGTGGATTATGCGTTGAATTTGGCCACGATCTTATAGATTATACATGGAGAACCCTAAAATTGAATACAAACAAAGGTTGAAGATGTAAGGGCAAACGTTAGCCAAAATTAGGTGTCTTATTAAGAGAAATTCTTAAACCTAAGTAATTTTAAAGAAGCCATTTGTAGGATGAATTGTCACACAGAGAAGAGCTGTAAGCAACTATCAATAGCAGGCTTTGGGCTAGAAGTTAAACTCATTCTCAAACAAAACTCAGTAATAAAAATCGTGTGAAAAGGGTGAAGTAATTGTGTTAATTTGAAGGTGGAAACGCGAGGGAAGTGCTGCCCAAATTTCCTTCTGATTTAAGAGGGAAACCTCTACTGATTAAACCATAACGAATAATAAGGAATAACTAGGATCCCAGTCAAGGTAAGTAGTTTATCTCACCCTCTCTTTAAGTGTTTCATGGTAGTGTACCTTTAATATCTTGCATAATTATGTTATTGTTATGTTGCTTTACATGTTTAAAATATGTTTATCGAAAAGGGACCTCATGCATTATGTTTGTTGATAAGATTAAATTTTAATTAGATAATGGTTACGCGTCTAGGGCTAGAAGGGCATGTATGGTTGCACCCCTCTAGACCCAATTCTATGTCAAGTTTATGCTAGGGACTAACAGGGTAGGTATGGTTGCACCCCTCTAGTCGAATCTTACGTTTATGTTCATGGTTGATGTTGAATCCGACTCTGGCCCTACTGACTGCATGATCCGCTAATCATCAGATGGGTTAGTTTTCGCCTAAGTCCTCATCTTCCTATCAGGGCAGAGAAATTTACGTTAGAAGCATAACCGACCACCACATGTTATTATATGTTTTCGGTCACAATCATATGTTTCCAGAACATGTTGCATGTGATTGTGCATTTGGTCACTACCCTATGTGAGAACTACTTACTGTGTATATTATATACTCATCCTATTTTTACAGACTTTGTAGGTAAGGACACATCGTAGGTGGCAGAACTGGACATCGCTCAGATGGCCAACCATCAAACTCACTTTATAGACATATGCATTTTTGTATCACTACGCTAGTGTTTTATGGATCCTGGTGTTTTGTAAAATAAACTTTTTATATAGTTTTCTACCTAATTAATAAAATCTTAGATATGTTCTTTTGAGATTTTTACCAAAACTCATCTCATAATAGAAAAGTCTAAGCATGCATGTTGTAGCGGTCCGACCATAATATGTAAGGATTCGGTCGTTACAGTTCGATCGATTCTTGCCCCTGTAGCATGAAATGACTGGAAAGTACATCAAATGGATGTCAAGTCAGGTTTCCTAAATGGGTATTTAGAGCACGAAATATATGTTGAGCAACCCCTTGGTTATGTCAAGATTGGAGAAGAAAATATAGTGTGTCGATTGAAGAAAGCTTTGTACGGAATAAAGAAAGGACCAAAATCCTGGTACAATCGTATGAACATTTTTTTCTTAAAGGATGGCTTCAAAAGATGTCCATACGATCATGCTCTCTACATGAAAGAAGATAAAGATCAGAATTTTGTAAACATTTGTCTATATGTTGATGAATTAATGTTGATGGGAAATTCAAACATGATGATTGAAGATTTCAAAGAAAGTATGAAAAAAGAATTTGAGATAACAGATATGGGTTTACTTCATTACTTTCTTGGTATTAAAGTTCAGCAAGGTAATGATGGGATTGCAATTTCCCAAAAGAAGAATGCAAGAGATTTGTTGGTAAAGTTCAAAATGGAAAAAACTCATCCTACCAATACTCTTATGGAACTAGGCTTAAAACTAAGTAAACATGATGATAGCAAGCATTTGATGCCACCATCTATAGAACTCTTGTTGGGAGTTTAATGTATTTAACTACAACAAGACCTGATCTAATTTTCTCAATCAGTTTATTGAGTAAATTTATGGCATCACGAAAGAGAAGTCATTGGAAAATTGGAAAGGGAGTTCTTAGATATAATTTTGGAACTATTGATCATGGTATCCACTATAAGAAGAACATGGATAATGTGCTTGTTGGCTACAATGATAGTGATTGAGGAGGAAATATTGATGATTACAAAAGTACTTCTGGGTATGTATTTAATATTGATTTTGGAGCACTTTCATGGGCATCAAAGAAGCAGGATGTTGTAGCATTATCAACAATGGAAGCTGAATACATTTCTTTATCTATAGCCAGTTGTCAAGCACTTTGGATGAGAAAGGTACTACATAATTCAAAGAGTCCCCAAGAGAAAGAGATCGTCATGTTCTATGACAATAAATCATCTACTTCATATTCAAAGAATCCCCTGTTTCATGGAATAAGTAAACGCATAAAGATCAAGTATCATTTCATCGGAATATTGATCAATAATGGAGAAGTATGCATCAAGTATTGCAACACATAAGATCAAGTTGCAGACATATTCACCAAAGCATTAAAGAAAGACTTGTTCGGGAAAATGAAAAAGAAGCTCGAAGTCAGGGAAGTCTAGCTTAAGGGGGGATGTTAGAAATTAAGCTAGATACATAATGGATAGTACATTTCTAAATACATTTCCAAATACATGAATTTCTAATTTCTAGATACATGCACTTCTAGATATATATAATTTTTCAAGTACATGAATGGTATGTATACATGTACTACATTTATTTTGTGTTTTTAGGAAACATCTCTTGAGTACTATATAAAGGGTTCATTTCCCCCCTTTGTAATCAAGTGAAGGAAGACAATCAAATCAATTGAAAAAATTGAGTTTCAAGAGAAAAATATTTCCTGTGTGTTCTTAAATTTTATAAGAGAACAACTTTCTTCTCTTCAAAATTTGTGAGATTTAGAGTGAATCTTAGAGTGGACTCATCAACACTTCCAACATAAATGATTGTCTTGGGTTTCTTTTGGAGATTTGCCTTTTAAGTTGTGAAATTTTCTTTGTTTTGTAGTGCATCTATTATTCTTTATTTTATTTTTTTTTTCATAATACTTAGCATAGCTAAAGAAACTTATATATCAATTCTAACAACCTCTTTATAATAGATGAAACACTAGGGTTAAGTTCAAGAATAAGGTGAATTTTAAAAATAATAAAAGGAGGTACATAGGAAAGAAATTTAAAAAATAGTGTTGAAGAGAAAAGTATTGACAAAAATAGGATAGTTTTTAGTGATGAGGAAAATCATGTACCTGGTGCACGATAATGATTTAATCTAGTTAGCACCCTGTGGACGCTAGATGGCTGCCATGCCAGCCATGAGGACTAGGTCAAACGACCAAACTCGTGGTTAGGGTCCACAATTTTAGTATTTTCATTTTTTTTCGATTATGATTGTTTTTTTTAACTTCCAATTAACAATTTTTTTCCTGACTAGATTTTAGTATTAAAAATAATTTTGATTGTTTTTTGATTGTTTTCTTCTTGATCTTTTATATCATACTCATTTACTAGATTTAGTATCTCATGATAAAATGTAATCTCATTAGTTCTTTAATTTCAAAATAGAACTTTACATGAAGTTAAAAGTTTGAACTACAAGTCAGTTAGTTTTTAATAGGGGGGGTCATCTTCGAGTGCCTCTAGATTAGCTATGCCTTGATGTCCTTGTCATCTATGATGAATACGTCTTCAATTAGTGTCAACAACATTTAGTCGTCTTGTCTGCTTAATAATACTTTCTACATTTACTAAGACTTAATCACACATTAAACCCAACTCTGGTAAATTGTGTTGTATTGAATACTACTGTACATCTCAAACAAAAATATTTTGTATGAGAAAAGCTAATACTAAATAATGTCCATATAATATATTTGGGAAATGTAAAATAATAAAACTTTTACAATGCAACAATAGTAAGCACCGTCAGGTGTGATAAATCATCTTGTGATTAAATTATACTAGGAAAAATAGTCATCGATACTACTAGTTCATTTTTTATTTCTCCCTGTGCATGAAAGTACGATATATATTATGCATGAATTTGACGCCAGACTTTGTCATGCTTACCTCTTAAATCAATCTGGTGTAATGTTGGGTCTTATGTCCTAAAACTCGTGGTTTGTAAATAATAAACTTATTCTATTAATCAATAAAGATGTTATTGGTCTTTAATTGAATAAAATTGTTATTGAATATATGAATTGTTCATTTTGTTTTAGAAATAATTGAAATCCAATAAACTAAGATCCATGGCTATTACATGAGTACTTGAACTTTATGTAGGGTCATAAGAGTGGATAAGGTTCAAGTAAATAGCCAAAATGGTCTATGGTATATGGATAAGGCTAGTTACCTTATTCTGGGGATACTATCAGATGCAGTCCACTTTGTAAATGCTACAAATGTTGTAAAGTGCTCCGCTGATTAGTTCATGTGGAGACATGCGTCTGGGGGCATCCTATGCAAAAAGTTTGTATAAGAGAACCAAGAAATAAGTCACTCTTACTTTATAACGTTGTTTACTATTTAAGACTGACTATTTCAAAGTGATGACCTAGGTAACTTAACCTTAATCCTTAACTAACTATGAACTCTTGTTTCTTCGGGATTATCCTTAGATTTGCATGGGTGAGGGTTGGCTCAACAGTGTTGGCTCAATAAGTCTCCCATTTCAGGGGTAAGAGCGGGTAAATAGATAGGGACATAGGGTGCAAGATGGAATTTACTCCTACCTGCTATTAGGCTCAGTAAAGAGGTTGTTTCCTTAAATGCTGATTTTAGGTCTTGAACAAGTGGTCCCACCCTCTCATTGGCCTGAGAAGAACTCAGTTTTGATGATTGGATCACAAACCAATTGTTCATTAAAGGATCAATAGGACTTAAGGAACAAGAGGTAATTTCGGGGGTAAAACAGTTATTGACCCAACAGTTATTATGAACAACCTGTGAAGGGTTAACTTACTAATTATGATAATATCGAGTGGACACGATATATCTATAGTAAGAGGAATACAACTATTTGGCTTTAGTGGAGTGACCTGGTAGTTAACAAATGGTGGTTAATTAGGTTAAAGAGTTTAGCCGGTTAATCTTGGATTGTTGGAGTTCATGATCTATAGGTCCATTGTCCCCCTATTAGCTCACAAACGTAATAAACTTTAGAATAGCATGATGAGTATGAAACGTTAAAATTCAAATAAAGGGAATTAGTAATTATATATGATATAATTACACGTTTAATTTTCGAATTAAACGAAATTGGAGAATTGGTTGATATTTAAATTCGATTTAAATATCAAGTCATTTGAATAGGGAGTTTATGGTTGTGGAATTAACATTTTATTAATTTAATAATTAATATTAAATTAATAGAATATTTAAATTGTTTAATAAATTAAATCAGTTCATTTTTAAATTGAAAAATTGAAATTTGTTAAAATTAAATTTTTAAAAAAAATCAATTTTTGTTTTAATTTAATTTTTGAAAAATGGATTAAATTTTAATGAAAAATTCAATAATAGATTTTAAATCAATTTGAAAATAGAAATTTATTTTGAAAAATGAAAAATTCAATTTAAATTTGATTAAAATTTAATTTAATTTGAAAAATTGGAAAGACCGAAGTTGAGTGGGTTTTTCCAACTTGTGTCACAATTCCACTCAATCCCACTAAAACTTCTAAAGTACGAGTTGTCCTACTTGGATGCAATCAGTTTGTATGAGGAAGGTGATAAAAACCAGTGTCGTTTTGCTAAAGAAATCAATTCATGCAGTTGTGTTTTTTGGTTTTGAGAGAAGAAGAAGTATTCTTCATTATCTAGGTGAATAACCAAGATTAATCTCCATAATTCTCTCCAAGCTCAACTCATTTTGGGTCCCACAACTCAATCTAAGCTCCTAAAGAATAGTAGGAAAGATATTTTGTGGTCTACACCTTGCAGCAGAAGAGATTGTTGCTAATTTCGTAGATCAAAGTAGTTCATCAAAGGTATTTCTAAAACTCTCTTTTTATTCTATGAACATGCTTAATTTGATGCTAACATTGATGAATTAGATTGCTTAATGATCCTGAATTCTTCCGTTATATGCTTGCTACTTCCAACATATAACACAATGAAGGTACATTTTATCACAGACCGAACTATCAAAACACACGATTTGGTTTATGCCACTCTATCATATGGAAGCATATAAGAGGGCTACTGGTCAATCAAATGTCTTAACCATCACGACAGTAATCAAGCAGTAATGACCAAATACCTTGTGTGTATGGCATCCAATTAATTTTAAAAAATGAATAGTTAGACACCTAAAATGTTTGAAATATTCATTTGTATATTCATATGTTACCTGATTCTGCATCAATCTATCAAATATTTGTTAGTATACTAGTAACATATTTGTTGACTATTCAAAGGCAGCTAATACACCACTCTATCTAAAACTTTTTAAAAAATAAAATTAATTTATTTTGTTACATAAAATGGTAACAGAATAAATATATAAATAAAATAGTACTTGACATTGAGTGAATGATGAGACTTGAAGTTGTAACTGGACTTGTGCTGCTATGATTTTAAATCTTTCATAAGCTCATACTTGTAACAGTATCAGTGACCTTACTATTTCCAAATCTTGTGCATTAGTAGCTCGACATAGTTATCTATAAATCCATGCAAGACAAGCATCACCCTACATGTACGTATCAGTATGCTCGAAATCAGACAGTAATTGGAGAAACATGAGATGTACCTGAGTGTTCGATTTGTTAGCAAACAAAAATCCTTTAATAAATTCTATAATGTATACTCGTGCATACCTTCGTATGCTGATGTCGTTGATATAGGAAAATCTGGAAATTGGGATGCTGACCATAGGATAATCAATCTTAAACCTTTCAAATCATTTGGTTGATCATCCAAAAGATCTTCACAAACAGTTTTCCAATCATAATTTAATAAATCTATCAAAGGTTCTCTATCCACTCGTAATCCAAACTGAATAGCAACATTCTGCAACGTAATTGTGCATTCTGGACAAGGCATGTAAGATGTGTGTGTTTTTGGTCTCCAATGCTCTACTAAAGCAGCAATAAGGTGCCAATCCAGTTGGATAAGTCCAATCTGTGCAACCACAAGAAAACCAACTTGTTGTACATAAGGCATAATACATGGATCAAATGGGATAGTACATTGTGCAGATGTTTCCCTTCTCCGATAGCCTAAAACTATAATAGAAGAACTATCCCATATTGATTGTAAACTTTTGTAAATGATAATTCTGGCCAATAATATGAATGTTGTATTGGATGGAAACAACCATCATAACATCGCTAGAAATAGGACAATTTGTAGCATTCATCAACAAGAGGTATGCATGTCAAGCACATGTAATTACAAATTACAATTACATAGGAGCATAGTGTTGGTTTCTAAAAACATGTAATGGAAGAAAATAGAATCATTAAGTACTCTAATTTGTCAATTTTAGCTTTAAAGATAGCATGTTCATCAAATGATAAAAAGAGAGTTTCATATCTTTATCAAACTTGAAATTCAGCTACAATCTTCTCCAATTCTAATCGTGGACCACCACTAGAGCTTCCCTACTCTCCTCTAGGATCCTTTGTTTGAGTTGTGAGATTTAAAACAAGTTAGAATTTTGGGAATTGAGAGGAGAAGAAGACTAGTTTTTTTGGTTTTCACTTGTTGAAGAAGTTGAAGAACACCTTCTTTAACCTTCTAATTTCAGCCAAAAATTCAGAAGTTGCATAATCTTTCTGAGCTCAATCAAGTTGTCTTTTAATCAACCACAACATGCAATCTTATTCTATAAAAAATGGTCAACTCCACCTTGAGAGTTTTAGGAGGAATTTTAGTGAGGTATAACTAAGGTGTTTGAATATCAAAGTGGGAAAATCCCACATTTGAGATTTTTTTCAATTTTTTTACAAATTCTTTTTAATTTTGAAATTGATTTTCAAAATCAATCCATTGTTCAATTTTAATTCTTTAATTAAATTTGAAATTTTATTAATTTTACAAAAAATAATTCAATAATTAATTTTTGTAATAAAATTAACAATTAATAATTAATTAAATAATGTAATTAATTCTATTAATTTAATATCAAATATTAAATTAATTTGTCACCAATTCTATCATCATGAATCTCCATTCATGAAATTAATATTTAAATCATATTTAAATATTAATCAATTCTCCAATTTCATTTAATTCCATAGTTAAAAGTGTAATTATATTACATAATTACTTATTCCTTTAATTCAAATTTGAATGGTTAAAATTAACTTATCAGGTTATTCAAAGGCTAATCTCGTTTGTGAGCTAGTAAGGGGACCTAATGGACCTACTGATCATGGACTCCAACGATTTGAGATTAATTGGCTAAACTCTTTACACCAAATTAACCCCCATTCATTAACTATGGGGTCACTCCACTAAAGCCCAGTACTTACACTCCCCTCACTGTAGATATATTGCGACCACTCGATCTAACCATGATTAGTAAGTTAACCTTTAAAGGTTGTTCGTAATAACAACTGGATCAATGGCTGTTTTACCCCTAATATTACCTCTTCTACCTTAAGTTCTATTGATTCTCTAATGAACAATTTGTTTGTGATCCAATCAACAAACTGAATCCTTCTCGGGCCAATGAGAGGGTGGGACCTCTTTTTTAAGACCCATAATCAGCACTTACAGAACTAAGCACTCTACTATCCCTGAAAGTGGGTAGGAATGAATTCTTTCTGACACGCTATCTCCCCATCAATCTACCCGGTCTTACCCCTGAAATGACAGGTTTATTGAGCCGACCCTATTGAGCTAACCCTCACTTATGCAAATCGTAGGGTAATCCCAAATAAACTGAAGTTCATAGTTAGCTCAAGATTAAGGTTAACTTACCTAGTCAATCGCTATGAAATAGTCAATCTTAAACAGTAAACAGCGTTATAAAGTAAGAGTGACTTATTTCTTGGTCTGATCTTATGAAAACTCATTTCACAAGATGCTCTCACTCATCATGTCACCACATGAATAAATCCGGATCACTTCGTTTGTAGTACTTTACAAATCATTATAATAACTATAGAGTAAGCAACATCCAATAGTGTTACCAGAATAAGGCACCCAACCTTATTCATATATTATAGATTATTTTGACTATTTACTCGAACCTGATCCACTCTTATGACTCTACTTAAAGTTCAAGTACTCACGTAATAGTCATGAATCTTTTAGTTTATTGAATTTATTTCTAAAATGAATTAAGCAATTCATGTATTCAATAACAACTTTATTGAATCAAAACTTCAATAACAACATTATTGATTTACAAAATAAGTTTATTGTTTACAAACCACGAGTTTTAGGACATAAAACCCAAAAACTCATACTTGGACTAAAACTCCAATGATACATCTTTAGGTAGGGAGTGTTCCGTACACTGTCAACTTAAATACTTCCAGCCTTAAACAGGATTATATAGCAGTTGAGTTTGTAACCCAAAGTTTTATAAGATAACGACCTATTTAAACTATTAAAACAAGTGGTTAGCCCACGTGAGCATGCAACTTATCTTTGTTATAGATTTTAAATGTCTAACCCAATTTTATACAACTTATAAGACTTTAGACATGCTTTAGATCCATAGCATATATCAGATATCTCATGACTTAATATATCACATATATTAAAAAAAGTTGAAACCCTAAACATGTATACCATATATTATAACACCTTATAACATAATTTCAATGCATGTAACATGCTTCCTATGGTGGGACTTCAAATCTACATGGCATACTATATGCACATACAAGATTTATTTAATTATAACATACATCACATGCATAAATAATTAAATACAAACAGACATGGTTTAGTTTTGCTATTTTCAAGCTAAAAAAATACCTATATAATTACATAAATTAGCAAAAGAAGCTCCAAAACCCTTCTAGACAGCACAAACTGACCCCAATGGGACTCAAACCGCTCGAACCGAATCTCCAAAGCTTTAAAAGTAGCTAAATTAGACCCCAACTGGTCGAACTATATCTCTCAGACCCGAATGGGCTGGACCGGTTCACTTGGACTGCTAGTTCGGATTCATGCACACATTCTGGTCTGGGATGAACAACGTTGCAATGCTCTCAACCAAGCATTGCGAAGCCACGAGTTCAAATGAGCAGCATTGCAACGTTCTAAGGGTAGTGTTGAAACACTACCTAGCAGTGGCTGCTACTATTGATTTCTGTTGTTGACCTACTTCACTTCTTTCTTCAATTACACCTTAATTTCAACTCTAATGACTCCAATCGAATTATAGATGCTTGAACATACATTAATGTCCATTAACCAAGAGCCAATTATAAGAATTACAATATAATTGAGGAGAATTTAATGCCAAGACTGAAAAAAACTATATTAGTTCACCATTTTCATAAAACTTATGAAAAACACCCACCAAGCTAAAATTAACATGAATTGAGTGCTTAAGCCTTGCTCTGATATCAATTGTTGGTTTCTAAAAACATGCAGCGGAAGAAAACAAAATCATTAAGCATTCCAATTCTTCAAGTTTAGCTCTAAAAACAACATGTTCATCAAATGATAAAAAGAGGGTTTCATATATACCTTTGAAGATCGTTTTCGAACTTGAAATTCAGCTGCAATCTTCTCCAATTCTGGTCGTGGACCACCACTAGATCTACCTTAATATCTTCTAAAAGCTTTAGATTGAGTCGTGGGACTCGAAACAAGATAGAATTTTGTGGAATTAAGAGGAGAAGAAGACTGGTTTTTTTTTTTCACTTGTTGAAGAACACCTAGTTCAACATTCCGATTTCAGCCAAAATTTCAGAAGTTGCATGAATCTTTCTCAGCTCAATTAAGTTGTCTTTTAACCAGCCACAACATGCAATTTTATTTTATAAAAAATTATTAGCTCCACCTTGAGAGTTTTAGGTGGAATTTTAGTGAGCTATGACTAAGATGCTTGAATATTAAAGTGGTTAAATCCCACATTTGAGATTTTTCCATTTTTTTCAAAAATTCCTTTTAATTTTGAAATTGATTTTCAAAATCAAAACCATTTGTGAATTTTAATTCTTTAATTAAATTTGAGATTTTATTAATTTACAAAAAATAATTCAATGATTAGTATCTTTTATATAATGAATAATTAATAGTTAATTAAATA
>NC_052357.1:58008024-58111395 GCF_009727055.1 Benincasa hispida
TAATTCTATTAATTCTATTAATTCTATTAATTTAATATTAAATATTAAATTAATTTGTCACCAATTCTATCACCATGAATCCCCATTCATGAAATTAGTATTTAAATCAAATTTAAATATTAATCGATTCTCAAATTTTGTTTAATTCAATAATTAAACGCGTAACTATATTACATATAATTACTCATTCCCTTAATTCAAATTTGAACTATTCAAATTATATCACGCTATTCTAAGGCTAATCCCATTTGTGAGCTAGTAAGGGGACCTAATGGACATACAGATCATGGGCTCCAACGATCTGATATTAATTAGCTAAACTCTTTACACCGAATTAACCCCTGCTGATTAACTACCAGGTCACTCCACTAAAGTCCAGTAGTTGCACTCCCCTCACTGTAGATATATTGTGTCCACTCAATATAACCATGATTAGTAAGTGAACCCTTCACAAGTTATTCGTGATAACGACTGGGTCAATAGCTGTTTTACCCCTAATATTACCTCTTGTTCCTGAAGTTCCATTGAACTTCTAATGAACAATTTTTTTCTGATCCAATCAACAAACCAAATCGTTGAATTAGCACTTCAGGGAATAACCTCTATACTATCCCTGAAAGTGGGTAGGATTGAATTCCTTCTTGCACCCTATGTCCCTAGCAATCTACCCGATCTTACCCTTGAAATGGGAGGTCTATTGAGCCGACGTTGCTGAGCCAACTCTCACCTATACAAATCTAAGAATAATCCTGAATAAACTAGAGTTCATAGTTAGCTCAAGATTAAGATTAAGTTACCTAGGTCATCTCTATGAAATGTTCAGTCTTAAATAGTAAACAACGTTATAAAGGAAGAGTGACTTATTTCTTGGTCCAATCTTATGCAAACTCATTGCACAGGATGCTGATAATTTGTAGAAATACAAGCTATTGCAGCCTTTTACTTAGAATTATGAGGGTTGATGAGCAAAATATGTGTTAATATTGCTAAGGATTCATATGGAAAAATGAGCTTTCGTTGACCAACACTAAAAATTCCCGCTAACCCCTTATCATGTGTTATCTTGCGTCAAAATGTCTATTTTGTAGTTATCGTATGAATCAATCACGTGCATTGATCTTCATGAAGACAAGTTGGTCGCATGCACTACCGCAAATACAGTGATAACCATGATACAAGTATGATCACAAAGAGTGGGTAGAATGCGTTAATCCTTCATGAGAAACAAATTGAACGCATGCCTCGGGATTTCTAAAATCGTACATCAGATATTCTGACACGCTTCCTGATCGTTGACCATGATGTAACACTGACATTCTCACCTACCGCATCAATGATGGCAACTAATGTTGTTGACATTTGAGCTCTATAAATAGAGCTTTGAAGCCCACATTCAAGGAATCCGGGATTTCTACCTTAGGGAGATTCTTGCGATCTTAGACAACAGCATGAGCAAGACATTCTCTAAAAGTTCTTAACTTCCACAACTTCTTTCGATTGATGACCAAAGCTTCACCGGAGATAGATCTCGAGAGGAACTACCCAACCATCCATCCATTTCACCACTGGCAGCCTTCATGCACATCTGATGGAAGCAAGAGATTGCCCACATATAGCCATCCATTTTTCTTCTCACCTCTATATTGTATTACATTTTGACTTAAGACATTAATACATTTTGTAATCAATGCATCTTTTAATTTTTTCAACATCATTTCCATTATCTTCTTCTACTTTGTCATCTTTTACTTTCATCACAATGAGTTATATTTAGATTGCAAGAGTTATCGCATACTTAATCATGTGGCATAGAGATATGATGCATATAGCAAACCACCAAGAGGTGTGCGTTGCGCCAGTATAGTGAGCCAATCCTCTTTGCTTAGTGTGAGACTATCGCAATGCTTGTCTATGAGCTGAGTAGCTATGATTAACTACCCGAGAGGGAAAGTAGTGGAATTCACTAAGCAAAGTAAGCAGTATTCCTAGAGATAGGAATAACCTTATGCTCAACGCAACCATGTGTTATAAAGATATAAGCATGTGGTTGAACATCGAGAGGTGTGCGATGCATTAGTGTCGTGAGCTGGGATTACCCTACCACCGAACTTAATGACTCAGTGAGTATTTCTCCTCCACAACTCTACTTCTTCATCATCTCATTATGCATTAACAGTTGCCAGAACTCTACCAATTCTCATAGTCAAACTTCAACTACTTAGTCTGTTTAGCTAGGAGTAGGAGTAGCGCATAGTAATCAGCTTCATTCTTTTTATTTTTCCCTGCCTCAAATGCGTGACTTTACAAACATCATTTAGTTGCAAGTCCCCGTGTTCGACCTTAGATCATCTCGAGAAACTAGTGATCTTGTTATACTTGGGGAGAGAACAAGAAAACTTATGTCAGGGACGCATGATCATCGCATACACGATTAACACATTCTGCATGTTCTTTAAACCAGTGCATGATCATCGCATGACCATCAACAAATATCAAACAGAACAATTTTTTTGCCCAACAGACGCCCCCATTCTTCATGTCACCACATGAATAAATCAGGATCACTTCATTTATAGCAATTTACAACTTATTGTAACAACGACAAAGTGACCCACATCTGATAATGTTACCAGAATAAGACACCCAACCTTATTCGTATACTATAGATCACTTTGACTATTTACTCGAACGTGATCCACTCTTATGTCTCTACATAAAGTTCAAGTACTCATGTAATAATCATGGATCTTTTAGTTTATTGGATTTATTTGTAAAACGAAATAAGCAATTCATATATTCATTAACAACTTTATTGAATAAAAAACTTTAATAATAACTTTATTAATTTACAGAATAAATTTATTGTTTACAAACCACGAGTTTTAGGACATAAAATCCAACATATGCAATCTTCAATGACTGCCATTTATTACAAGAACAAGCCCCCTTCTTTCAAGCTCACAACTTGTGTATGTTGGCCTTTATAGGGAGAAATCATACTTATGCCAGTTTGTACTTCAAAAGTTTGGGTTTCTATTTCAGATGTCACTGTATGTGTAGATTCTCGTTTTTCCCACCCCTTAAGCTTTCTCAAGGAATATTCTGTATATATGTCCCATGGTCGAGTGTTTTTCTTAACTCTTGTCTTCAACATTCAAAATATAGTATTATGCAATAGAATGTTACTAATAAAAGCAGTAATTGGTTCTAGCACATTTGAAAACCCCATTCATACATTCAGTTGCATCGTTTGTCATACATCCATAGCGATACCCATTATTATGTGATTGTGTCCATTTTTTCAAGTCAAAGCACTCAGAGTTTAATTGCTTCAACCATTTAATGCACCTAATGAACTTGCGCCTTTGGTGTTGATTTCCTACCTTAAACACCAAATCTTTTAGTTGCTTCAATTTATATTTCGTATTGGAATTACTAGCAACATGATGAAGACAATGTCGATGGTACGCTCTAGGTTCACTCCAACCTATTTCCTCATTGTTAATTGTAGCAAGAATGCCCTATGTCTATAAAAAATAAATAAGCCAAAACCATCTCATTTGATAACACATATTCACGCCATGCCGGCAGAAACCATGAACAACTAGACGATTTTTTTCCTTGAACAATAGTAAAAGCAAGGGGAAATATATGCTCGTTTGCATCAATAGATAAGGCGGTCAATAGTTTCCCCTTATACTTTCAGTAGAGATGAGTTCCATCAATCTGAATTAATGGTCTAAAAAATTTGAACCCTTCTCTTACAGAACCGAAGGACCAAAAATACCAATCCTATCGTGTTCCAGTATTATTAAAGAGAAACCGACGGTGGTTTCAATGTGAAAGCGAGGATCAATCCCAATTTTTATTTTACAAAATTCTAAAATTAAAGAATAAATAGAATTATGCATTAATTAAAACCTAATTTTTACAACATGCTAAACTATAAGAAATTGGGAAGGAGATCTTACCTTTGAAGCCAATTTCTTCTTCATGAGTCCCACGATCTAGATTACGAACCGATCTCCCAACCAAAACTCAATTGGGCACCACAACTTGAGAATCCTCTAGTATTCTCTAAGGATTAGAATTTAGCAGGAGGTGTAGGCTTTGTTCAATTCTTTGGAAGAGGGAAAAAGAGGATGAGAGGAATGAGAAGAACCCTTATTCTCCGTAATTTTCTTGGGAGAGAAAAAAATAAAAAATAAATTGAAGACGACGAATGAAAACTTCAACCAACTCTCATACTCCCTATATGTTTTGCTGAGAAATTAGGGGGAAGGAGTTGTAACTCCCTCCCTTTAATTAAATTAATTGAAATAATATATATTATTATATATATATATATATTATATATAACTACCTTACTATATATAGACTATATGTTATATCAAATATAACATATAACTTATAGTTTTATATTTTATCAAATACATTTTAACATATAGTTTTTATTTACTCTCAACAATGCATGACATTTAATATAAATTATATTTATATTAAATTCAATTATATGAATCTCATCCATATAATTAATATTTGAATCATATTCATATATTTAATTCCTCTCAACATACTTTATATTAAAATATATCAAATACATTATATTAATTATATCACATACACTTTAAAGGACCACCTTTATGAGCAGGAGTTTGAAACTCACTCGAGATTCAAGTCATGTCACCTATGGTCATCCTAGTGAAATGTAAGTCTCTATTATTAACGGTGTTATATAATGTTAACTAACCATTTCGTGGTCCCATCTTATATAAACTCTTTGTATATGATACCCCTGCTCATATGTCTCCACATGAATGATCAGGTTCAGATCATTTGTAGCACTTTACAACACTAGTAACATCTACAAAGCAGGTCGTATTCGTAGTGTCACCAAGGGTATCCAGCCTTATTCATCTACTACAGACTGTTTAGGTTATTATTTTAACAATATCCATCCATATGTCTCTACATACTTGTTTAAATTACATAAAATAAGATAGAATCTTAGTTTATTGAATTGAGTCTATGCTTATAAAATAAAAATTATTTTATTAATTACAATTTGTTTATACAATATTTACAAACTAAAAGAATACAAGAGATTTAGAACATCAATCCCAACAATCTTCCACTTGTCCTAAAGCTTATGGAGTCTAATGTACAACACAAATAAAGTACAAAATACAATAAACTAGGGCATACACTATATCCCAGTAACATCTCCCACTTTTCCTAGATAATATGTCGCATATCCCATAGACCCAGACTTTCTAGATTACCCTCGAACTTTAGCCATGAGAGCCTTTGTAAACGGATTAGCAACATTATGCTTCGAAGCAATCTTCATTACAGTCACGTCACCTCGTGCAAAATTTTTCGAGTCAAGTGATATTTTCGTTCAATGTGTTTTCCTCTTCGATGACTCCTTGGTTCCTTAGAATTTGCCACAACACTACTTTTATCACAATAAAGTGTGATGGGCAAAGACATATTTGAAACAACTTCCAAATCACTAAGTTCTTAAGCCAAACGACCTCTTTAGCAACTTCTCAAGCAGATACCTATTTGGCTTCCATAGTGGAGTCTGTGATGCATTTTTGCTTGATGCTTTTCCAAACTATAGCTCCTCCATTCAGAGTAAACACTAACCCTAATGTAAATTTTCAATAATCCCGATCAGTCTGAAAGTTAGAGTCTATGTATCTTGTAAGGATCAAATCCTTATCTCCACACACAAGCACATAGTCCCTCGTTCTCCGAAGATATTTGATGATTTTTTTTACCACTGTCTAGTGATCTAATCCTAGATTGGATTGATATCGACTGACAATCCCTACTGCATAGAAAATGTCAGGTCTAGTACATATCATTGCATACATAAGACTACCAACAGCCGATGCATAGGGAATTCATCTCATTTCCTTAACCTCTTAAGGATTCTTAAGGCACTGTTCCTTAGATAATACAATTCCATGCATGAAAGGTAGTAAACCTTTTTTAGAATTGTGCATCGAATATCTGACAAGCATCATGTCAATATACGATGTCTGAGACAAGGCCAACTTTTTGTTCTTACGATCCTTGATAATCTAGATCCCTAGAATAAACTAGTCTCTCCCAAATCTTTAATTTGGAATTGGGCGGCCAACCATTTCCTTATATCGGTCAGAAAACCTACATTATTCACAATGAGTATGATATTATCCATATACAAAACGAGGAAAGCTACTGAGCTGTTGATGATTTTCTTGTAGATATAAGGCTCATCAATATTCTGATCAAAGCCATAAGATTTGATTGCAACATCAAATCCTATATTCCAAGATCGAGATGCTTGTTTCAGTCCATAAATGGATCGATTAAGCTTGTATACCTTTTGCTCTTGATCTTGTTCAATGAATCTTTGGTTGTTTCATGTAGTTGGTCTTCAATATTAACATTCAAAAAGGCAGTCTTGACATCCATCTTCCATATTTCATAGTCATAATATGTGGATATGGACAAGAGAATTCTGATAGACTTTAACATGACAACAAGTGAGAAAGTTTCTTCATAGTCCACTCCTTTAACATGGGTATAACCCTTTGCCACAAGTCTAACTTTAAAGGTGTGTACCTTTCCATCTACACCTCTTTTTCTCTTGTAGATCCATCTGCAACCTATAGGTTTTACCCCAACACGTTGATTTACAAGCTCTCAGACAGAATTAAAGTACATGGATTCCATTGCTTGCCAACATCTTTGTCAACATCTTCCATTGCTTGTTTATAAGATAATGGATCCTTAACCCCATCATCAATTATGATGTTTTAGGCTTCTGTTAAACCCATGTAGCATATAGGTACGTTTATAACCCTCCCACTATGTTGTGGTAATCTCAACTCTTGAGATGCATGTGTATGACTAGATGAACCCATATCAACAACTTTTGTAGATTTATTAGAAACTTCACTTAAAACAAATTTACTTTGTGGCTTATGATCCCACATGAGATCTTCTTCCAATAAGGTAGCATTTTTCGATACAAACACTTTATTCTTACTTGGATCAAAGAGTACCCACTTGTTGTTTGTTTGATGTGGCCTACAAATAGGCATATGTTTGAACGAGGTTCCAACTTTTTGGGATTTGCCATTAGTACATGGGTTGGACATCTCCAAATTCTAAAGTGGCATAAACTACCTTTACAACCATTTCATAACTCAAAAGGTGGTTCATAAACACTCTTTAAGGGAACGTTATTCAAAATATAAACTGTAGTCTCTACTGCATATCCTCAAAATGAGTCAGGAAGTTGAGCATAGCTCATGATCAATCGAACCATGTCTAACAGGGTTCTGTTTCTCTTTATCGATACACCATTCTATTGAGATATACCAAGGGCTAAGAGTTGGGACATAATTCCATATTCTATCACATAGTTTTGGAATCTTAAGTCCATATACTCTCCACCACTATCAGATCATAGTGTTTTTTTCTTTTTACCTAACAAGTTTTCAACCTCAGTCTTGCACTCCTTGAACTTTTCAAGAGCTTCAGACTTCTGTTGCATTAGGTATAGATACTCAAATCTAGAATAATCATCTATGAAAGAGATGAAATATTCATGCCCTCCTCGTGCTCTTACATTCATTGGATCATAGAGTTCTGAATGATAAGCTCCAAGGTTTCTTTGGCTCTATAACTTTTTCGAGTAAAAGGTCGTTTTTTCATTTTGTCTTCAAGGCATGACTCACATATAGGTAAAGAGTTTTCTTATAAACCATTTAGAAGTCCACTTTTTACCAATCTCTCAATCCTATTGAGATTGATGAGACCTAACCTTAGATGCCAAAGATGGGCATTTACTTTAGAAGAAACCCTCAGTCTGTTTGTAGTTGTTGTCATTTTGAACATTTCAGTATTTAGCATGACTTTCGTAACTAATGGTTTTTGTACATATAAGTTATTTTCCATTCAACAAAAACCTAGTTCCATTCCATTCTTGAAAATAAATATTTTATTCTTAAAGAAGGATAAGGAATACTTTTGTTCAATTAGACAGGAAATTGAAATTAAGTTCTTCTTGATACGAGGAACTACATATATGTCATATAATAACATGTATCTTTTGTTGTCTAAAAATAACTTAAGCCTGCCTATAACAACAGCTGAAACGAACTCACCAGTACTGACTCCAAGAGTCATCACTCTAGCTACTAATTGTTTCTAGAAATTAAATCCTTGGTGGGAAGTACATACGTGATTAGTAGCTCTTGAATCAACTATCCAGGTAGAATCATCATTTTCTATTAAGCATGTCTCCAAGACAAACAAATCAGATTTATTTTCTTCAGAGTTCTTTCTTTTTTAGAGAGTATCATAAACTTTAAGTTTCATCTTAGAGGAAAATCCTTGTTGATTAACTTCACTAGAGTTATCTAATATTGATTTCTCTATTTGTCCCTTGACATTCAATATGGACTGGAATTTTTCTATGGAGCTGACATTACTGGTTTCCTTTCATCAACCCTGCTTGCTTAAATTGTGAGAACATTCGCTCAAACAATTCTTGCATTGATTGCATGATCTCATGTACAGTGATTATGTTGTCAAATCTTTTTGCTAATGCATTAGGTGTGCTTGCCAAAATGTGAACTCGGGCCTTGGATTGCCTTTGTCCACATCTCGTATGCATCACAAATATTTCGTGTTGAATCAAGGGTTGGGAGTTAAGGACATTCCTCAGTCATGACAATGTTTAGATCGTTAACCACGAAATAGGTGTTAAGTGATTCTTTCCACGTCGTATAATTAAAGTCATTCTAACTAAAAAAGGCAACTAACAGAAAAATATTGTTTGACATTTTTGCTAAAAACAAACAAAATGATCTACATTAGAATTTAACATAACTCTAAAACATCCAATCAAGTTTAGAAAAAACTAAATGAACTCTATATAACATCTAATTTTGCAATGTTGCATCAATGATTTAGGACAAAAGTAATTGAAGGGTAGTCAGTTGTCCCTTCACTGAATTGAGACACTCTCAACAATCATTACACCAGAATAACTCTTATTCCTATAACAATTAGTCATCATTTACTTGATCAATAAATCATTAACTTGTTTAACAATTTCTCATAAGCGTGACCCTTCATTTTAGACCCAAGAGTTTTGCCCCAATGAGCCAACCGAAGGGAAAAACTGATTGGAGTAAAAACTAAAGCGATCTTATCTATTTTTGGAGTTTGTCTTGATATTTACCTACTGCACAAACTATCTGAAGGGGTTCCCAGAGCGCCTTGAGGCCGTGCAAGAAGATCTCACGGTACGAACAAATGAAGGAGGTCGTATGACATGTTAACACACATCCCTCTCCCATTTAATATAAATACGTTCTCTATTCATCTTGATATTGACCCATGCAAACACCATCTGAAGAGGGACGCCCCCAAGGCACCTCAAGGCCAAACATGAGTCTCACGGTGTGAACATTAAAGGAGAAACGTGAGTGGAAAATCATATACATCTTTTTCCTCCCACTAAGTATTTTAATAATCTAGGGTTTATTTTATTTAGGAAAAATACGACTAATTATCTTTTAAACAGTCCAAACGGTCCAAATAGATCAAAACTTCTAACAGTCCAAGTATTATTTTATGACGAGTAAAAATAGTCCAAATATTTTCTTTAAAAAAAATTGACTATTGCTCAAATCAGTCCAACTTATATACAAATCTTCCAAAAAAAATCCAAATCATACACAAAACAAACTTCACACACTAGATCTCCCAAATTTTCAATCAAAATAGATCAAAACTCTAGTTTTTTTTTTTATGCATACATTTAAATAAAATACTAGATCTATGGAGCACAATCTCATATATTGAAAAACAAACGTTACCTATGATTGGCAATGACAGGAAGAACGACACATGATGATAGGCGACAGACGGCGGTAGATAGAGGCAGTGTACAACTGCTATGAGAGAGAGGCAGAAAGGAAGGTTTGAGATAAGGAAGAAAGTGAAGGGAGAAGGTCGTGGGGTAGCTTTTGGGACGACTAAGTCGTGTGTCGGGTACACGATTTAGGAGAGTTGTGGACCTGGTTCACGATTACCTGGTCAATATTGCATGCTTGTACATGTGGCAGTCTGCGTGTGCCAGGTGTGTTAGATTCACGTGATCCGAAGGAAGTTGTGGACCCCGTCCACGATTTAGGTGTTTACTCATCAATCGTCTACCGGGTCCACGATTCCACCACTCCATTTTTGTCAATACTTTCAACCCACCCTATTTTTATCAATAATTATTAAAATAATATTATTTAAAAAAAATGGAAACACTACAAGTAATCATTTTTATTTATAATTATTTATAAAAGTTCTCACTTAAAATGCTAATCTAAACATCTCATAAACTAATTTTCTTTGGTATTCAGGTTTCATTTAATAACCATCTTTCTTATTTTAATTTTTGAAAAATAAGCTTATAAACACTTCTACCTCTAAATATTTTTTGCTTGTGATACAACGTTTGATATTTTTTCCAAAAAACCAAGTCAAATTTTGAAAGGGTTGTTTCCAAATATAAGAAAATGAACCAAAATTTTACGAATATAGCAAAATTTTACTATCTATATGCGATAGACCATGATAAACTACTATTTGTGTCTATCTATCATGACATAGATAGACAATGATATTTTACTATTTGTTAATATTTTTAGCCGTTTTATCATTTAAAATAATTTTTCATTTTGAAAACTAAAAAAAGTAGTTCTTAATTTTTTTTTTTTGTTTTAATTTTGCTAAGAATTAAACTATTTTACTTAAGAAATATGAAAACTATTGTAAGAAATTGAGAGGAAAAATATTATTAGTTTTTAAAAACAAAAATAATTATCAAATGGAATCTTACAGTTTTGGACTCTTTTATTGGGGGCTTGTTAAATATAGAAAAATGAGCGAAATTATTTATATGTTATAGAAAAATTTTCTACATTTCTTACGGCCCAAGTACAGCACATGTGAAATACCAAAAATACCCATGTAGCCCAAGCCCACAAACAATTATTTCGATCCAAGCCCATGAAGCCTGTGTGATTTCTAAACCCATTCTACCTTCTTCTCCTTCTTCTCTTTCTTCTTTTTCTTCGAATAAATATTTTGTTATTGACTTTGTAAATTTTGTTGGTCGCATTGATGAGGTTAATATTAATGGAACATGTCATATGTTTGATGCTTGCTTCGAGTTTGGCATTACACAACTTATATATATGAGCGCTTGGAAGTCAAGAGATTGTTAATGGCAATTAGAGATTGCCTGATTTACCAATTGATGATCATGTTGATGCAGATGGTCGAAGTAAATCATTGCAGAGCAGAGTTCTGAAGACCAATGGTTGCTCCTTATCTAAACACTAGATAATGATTTTGTTATTGAATTTGAAATTTTTTGTTGCTTTTAGATAGTTGTGATAGACATTTCTATCATTATCTATCACATATAGACACTGATAATAGTATGTCTCTATTTATCAGTGATAAACAGTGATAGACTATTATCAATTGCCTATGAATAGATAATCATTTTGTTATTGCTAGTTTTTGCTTTTAGATAATTTATGATACATATACTAGACATTGTCATTGAAAATTTTGTTGTTTTTAGATAGTTATGATAGACATTGTTATTAGTGTCTATCACAGATAGACGTTGATAGAAGTCTATTAGCGTCTATCAATGATAGAAACTGATACAATACAAGTTTATTACTGAAGACACTAATAGACTTGTTATAGAAATATTGAGTTTTATGCCCTAAAACTCGTAGATAGTAAACATTATTAATTGACCATCATCAATATAAATAGTTAAGGATGTTAATTCAATAAATATTATTGCTTGTATTATTGTCTATTTTGTCTCAATAACCCTAAATCTAATAAACTAATATCGAAGGCTATCTTATGAGTCTTGAACTACATGTGGAGACATACAGGTATCAATGTTTAAGATACAGCCTAAATAGTCTATAGTATAGGGATAAAGTCTGGTATCTTATTCTGGTAATACTATGGATACGACCCACTTTGTATTTGATACAACTGCAATGATCCAATGTGTTTGTGTAGATGATACACAAGGGGAGGTATCCTATACAATGAATTTGCATAAGACTGGATCGCGAAATAATAACCACTAGATGTAACACCGTTAATTAGTTAGGTTCCTATTTTAATTGGATGACCTATGCAACTTAGTCTTAATCCTGAGTATATTTTTAACTCGTGTTTATGAGGGATTGTCCTTTTACTTGTATAGGTGAGGATGGTCAGATCAACGACCCAATATGCCTATGAACTTAGGAACAAGACCGAGTGGAGAGCTGGAAATATAATGATACAAGATAGAACTCACTCCTTCCCACCTTAAGGGTATGTAAATGAGTGTTCCCTTAAGTGGTGTCTCCGGGACTTGAACAAAGGTTTTTACCCTCTCATTGGTTCAAGAGAAGTTTCTATTTATTGGTTGGACCACAAACAGATTATTCATTAGAGCAGCACTGATACTTAAGAACTCAGAGGTAACCCAATGGTAAAACGACAATTTGACCCAGTTGGTGTTACGAATACCTGTGAAGGACTAACTTGTTGGTATTGATCTATATCCGTGGACACATAAATATATTTGTAGTGAGAAGAGTGTAGTTGTGAGTCTTTGGTGGAGTGTACCCACAGTTAACGAAAATTGATTAATTTAGTTACTTTTTTAGACAATTAATCTCATATTGTTTGAGCTTCTGATCTACAGGTTTACAAGGTCCCCTTGTTAGCTCACTAGAGGATACTTAAAAGGGATAATTTGAATTGTTCAAATTAATTTGAGAAAACTATATATTAATGTGATTAATATATAATTAATTATGGATATGATCTATAACTAAATCGGAAAGTAATATTTTAATAAGATTCAAATTAATTAACTCAAGTGAATTAGATTTATAAAGAATTAATTAATAGAGAGATATTGCACATATAAATGCGATGTATATGATAATTAAATATATATTTTAAATTGGGTTTAATGTATAATTGATTATTTAATTATTGTGCAAATTTATATTAAATAAGTGTTATTTAATTGTGTAAATTAAATAAGTGTTATTTAATTAATTACAGAAAAGAAAAATATATATTAAGAAAAGAAAAATTTATTAGGGAAAGGTCTTGACCCTTTCTCATATAAATATCTATCTATGGCGCTTTGCATAACACACAATACAGTCTCATTGTAGAAATACTCTGACAATACATAACTCTCTAGTATTATTGTGTATAATTTTCTCTGAGCCTCTTTACTCCCAAAAAACACTACTCTCCTCTCCCTCTCCCAATAGTTGGATACCACCTATCATCTATTGAAATCTTGAGAGAATAACGAGGTTTCTCTCGTGGCAGTGTTCGAGATCGTTCAAGGAGTTGTTCGTGATTAAGACCATTTGGAGATCCCTCTGTTAGAATCTTTGAGAGACATGTTGGTGGCATTAAAGAATCGTTCTAATCCTTTCCCTAAAAGCATGCTAATTTACGTGTTTATTTATTCTATTTAGTGTAACGATTTTGTTTAATGTAAAATCGAATAGCGGGATGGACGACATTCCTTGGTGAAATGCTTCCGCTACGAGATTCAATCCTTACAAGAAACTAATAGAATCTATCTTTGATACTATCAGTGATAGAAATGTTGGGTTGTATCTTCTAAAACTCGCAATTTGTAATTTTAAACATATTCTATTATCAATAAAGATGTTATTGACATTTATTAAATATGTAAATTGCACTTGTAAAGACTAAATCAAATAAACTAAAGATCCATAGCTATTATATGAATACTTGAACTTTATGTGTGACACAAAGATTGATCAAGTTTGAGTAAATAGCCAAAACAATCTATAGTATATGAATATGGTTGGGTGCCTTGTTCTGGTAACACTATCAGATGCGGCACACTCTATACTTGTTATAATTTGTTGTAAAGTGCTACAAATGAAGTGATCCTAATTCATTCATGTAGTGACTTGAGTATGCATAAGATTGGACTACTATGTAATGAGTTTGCATAAGATCGAACTAAGAAATAAGTCACTCTTACTTTATAAACATTGTTTACTATTTAAGACTGATTGTTTCAAATCAATAACCTAGATAACTCGACCTTAATCTTGAGCTAACTATGAACTCCTATTTATTCGAGATTTTCCTTAGATTTTCATAGGTGAGGGTTGGTTCAACAACGTCAGCTCAATAAGCCTCTCATTTTAGGGATAAGATCGGGTAAATAGCTGAGGACATAGGGTGTAAGACGAAATTCACACCTACCCGATTCAGGAATAGTAGAGAGGTTGTTCTTTTAAGTACTGAATCCAGCTCTTGAACAATAGGTCCCACCCCCTCATTGGCCCAAGAGGGACTCAGTTTAGTGATTGGATCACAAATCAATTATTCATTAGAGGATCAGTGGAACTTAAGAAGCAAGATGTAATTTCGGGGGTAAACCAACTTTTGACCCAACTGTTATTATGAGCAACCTGTGAAAGGTTATCTTACTGATTATGGTTAAATCAAGTGGACGAAAATATATCTACAGTAAGAAGAGTGCAATTATTGAGCTATAGTGGTTTGTCTCGGTAGTTAACGAATATTAATTAATTCAGTCTAAAGAGTTTTGCCAATTAAACTCCAAGCATTGGAGCTCATGATCTGTGGGTCTATAAGGTCCCTATACTAGATCGTAAATCTTGGATTAGTATATTGAGTGAATTTGAAGCATTCAAATTGAATTTGGGAATTCAATTTGAAGAGTTCAAATTTTAAATTATGATTTGAATTTAAATTGTTCAATTTCAAAATAGGGTTTGGATAATTACATTCGATATAATTAACGCTTAATTTATCGAAACTAAATGTAATTGAAGAGTGTAAAATATTTAAATATTGATTTAAATATTAATTACATGAATAGGATTCATGTATGAATTAGGTGTTTAATTAATTTAATATTTGATACTAAATTAATTAATTTAATTTGTTTGATTAATTAAAATAAATCAATTTCAAAATAAGAAATTAAATTTTGGAAATTGAATTTTCTTTAATTAAATTGAATTTTGTTTAAATTAATTTAATTAAAATTTTCGTTAATTGATTTTTAAGAACAATCGATTAAAATTGAAAATTGGTTTGAGTTAGTGGAAAAATCCACAATTGAACACCTACCCACTTGGTTGATGGACTTTGATGTATCAATTAACATTCTCTCTCAATGCTTGCATATATTTAAGGCATAAAAGACCTAAAATTTCAGAGATGGAGTAGAGAGGTTGCTGAATTTTTGAAATTGTGCAGATATTCTCTCTCTATGAAAACCCTTTTTGTTCCATACTCAATTCCCTTCAAATATGAGATTCCACTTCTGAAATCCAAGTTGGAGAACAGTAGAGAAGATCTCTTGGTGGTCCACTTTTGATTTGGAGGTTGAATTCGTAGAAAGCAGCTTGGATTTCGTAGATTTCATAAAAGGTATTGTGTTCTTGAAACCCTTCTCTTTGAAATTATTTTCATACATGCTTTGAAACTCAAATTAAATGTAATTAGAGTGCTTACTGATTCTGATTTCTTCCGTTGTTTGCATGTTCATTCCATCAAGAAACCGATATAAGTCAATCATTGACAGAGGTTGATAGAAGTTTATCAGTGTCTATCAGTGATAGAAACTGATACAACTCTATCACTGATACAGGTTGATAGTCTTGATGTTGATGCCCTAAAGCTCGTTGGGTCCTATAGTTTGTAAATAATGTATGAACAAACTCTTTATGTGATTAATAATATATGATATTTTATTCATTTTTTTTCTAAAAAATATGTGATATTTTAATTGCATTAACCACAAACCAATAAACTAACATCCAAGGTTATCATTGTAACTTAAACATGTATGTGGAGACATACGAGTGGATCATGTTTAAGTGATAACCTAAATGGTCTTTACTATATGGATAACGTTGGGTAACTCATCCTGGTGAAACTATGAGTATGACCCGCTTTGTAGGTGCTACAATTGTTGTAATATGCTACAAATGATCTGATCCTGATCATTCATGTATTAGACATGCGAGTGAGGATATTCTATACAAAAGAGTTTGTATAAGACCAAACCACAAATTGTTTAGTCTCATTATATAACACCATTCATAATAAAGACTTATATTTCACAAGGATGACCATAGGTAACATGACATGAATCCTGAGTGAGTTGTGAACTCCTGCCTATGAGGGCGGTCCTTTAATTTGTATGGGTGAGAGTGGCCAGATCGCCGACTCAACAAGCTTACCATCTTGGGGATTTGTTTAATTGGGGAGCTGGGAACTCAACTACACAAGATGAAATTCACTCCTTCCCCGAAGAAGGAGTAAGTAGATAAATTGCTCTATTAAGGGCTGATTCCGAGTCTTGAACAATGTGGCGCCACATCCTCTCCTGGCTCGAGAAGGTTTAATCATAGTGGGACTATGATCTATTGTTCATTAGAGAGGTCAGTGATACTTAAGGAGATAGATGTAACTACAGAGACAAAACGATATTTTTCTAGCTGTATTTTACGAGCGATTTGTGAAGGGTCATCGAACTGTTAATTGGTTATATCCAATGGACACATAAATATATCTGCAGTACGAAGAGTGTAGCTGTCAGTCTTTAGTGGAGTGCCGACAGTTAATGGATGGTGAATAATCTAATTAAAGAGTTTAATTAATTATTTATGTACTGTTGGAGCTTCAAGCTACAGATCCATAAGGTCCCCTAGGTAGCTCAAAATGATTTAGTTGAGAATCAGTTTTTCGATTAATTTGAATTATTCAAATTAATAATGAGATTTAATTATATATGATATAATTAAATTGTTTCAATGATATATGATATAATTGTGATAATGTATTTGATACATTATAGCTTATTGGGAGGAAATATATATTTCAATGAAATTCAAATATATTTTCTATGAATGAGATTCATAGTTGTTAAATTTAATATAAATATGATTTATATTAAATGTCATATAATAGATACAAGAAACCATAGTTTATGTTGTATGTGATATAATATTAAAACTATAGGTTATATGTTATATCTTATATAACATATAATTTAATATAAATATAATATGATAAGTTAGTTATCATATTTATTTATATTATTATTATATTGGAATAATAAGAAAGGGTGTTAGAACTCCCTTCCCCATCTTTTTTTCTCCACCCATTTTAGTGGGGTGGTTATTATTTTATGAAAAAAGGAATAAGAAAAAGTTATGTTTTTCTTTTTCCTTAATGTTGAACTTGTTGAACAATTGAGAAAGTGTTTTACAGAAAAGTTATGTGAGTTCTTGAGTGAAGAAATCTCTCAATCTTCTTCTTCCTCCACCTTAAGACTTATCTCCCCTAACCAAAATATTCAGAGTCCACCACTCCTAGGTTTTCACCCTGACGATACCAAGGATTCCTTTGTAGTTGTGTCCGAGTTTTGATTCCCGAGGATGACCCACATAACTTTATACAATAAGCGAATGTTCACTATATATCATTGATTAAAATATGCATGAAAATTGATAGACTCAATAGAAATGATTCATTGTCTATCAGTGATAGAAAGTCTATCATTGATAGATAATGATAAATTACTATCACTATCTATCAGTGATAGTGTCATATCACTATCTATCACCTGATAGTGTCATATCACTATCTATCACCGATAGATAGCGATAGTACACTATCACTATCTATCAACGGTGAAACATTTTTCTACTTCATTATAACGTGACTAATATTTCTCTCACTCATAGTAGGTTATAGTTTTCTATCACTCTTTTAGTGGCTTGAAAGCTTCGATTTAGCATTTCCTTAAGAAGAGAAAAGACAAGTCGGGGTATGTTTCATTTCTTTGAACCAAAATTTACAATTTCTTGATTAAATAAGAAAGTAATGAAATTAGGTGATAGACACTAATAAAACACTATCAAGTAGACACTGGTAGAACACTATTAGTAGACGACGATAGTATAGTAATAAACAATTATCAGTGTCTATCAGTTGGTTTATCTTCCATCAATTTGGTGAGAGTGTGCAATTTGGTGGTTATTTCTTCTTGAAATATATATTTTATTTTGAATTATAGTTTGTTTTTTTTCTCGATAGTTCATTTAGAGAAAGATGGAAAAATAACCTTTTATTTTATAAAAAAAATGTTATAGATAGTGATAAAATTTCTATCACTGTCTATTAATTAATTAGTAATAAGGATTCTATCACTATCTATCAGCCTCTTTAAAACAGTGATCGATTGAGGAACAAAAAAAATAGTGATTGATTGAAGAACAAAAAAACAGTAAAGATGAGGAGGAGGAAGCCGAAGATGACATATTTCCGAATCACCATTGTCGATGAAGAAGAACTTGAAGAAGAATATTGCCAGGAGATTAGAGGTGATTTGGATGCAATTTTCAGCCGCACGCTGATCTGTTGCACGATGAAGAAGAAGAAAGAAAGAAGAGGTTGTCGGAGATTGGAAATGATTTGCAGCTGCATGATCATTTGTTGCACGATGAAGAAGAAGAAATCATGTGCAATGAAGAAGAAATCACCATGTGGAAGACGATGAAGAAGAAGAAATTGTCGCACGAGAATTACAAATGTAAAAAAGGAAAATTTGAAAATTTTTAAAAAATGTAAATGTGTCTAGCGGTGAAGTTTGTGCTACACCGTGTAAATATTTTTATTTTTTTCTATTTATGACAAACTTCCTTTTTTTATTTTTATTATTAATTCGTTTGCGTATAAAATTAGAGTACCACAAACTTTGGAAAAAATAACTATCACAATAGCCGTTATTAATATTATTATACATAAGGTTCCATGACAGACGAGTAATAACTATGCATCTTACAAATTTTTGGTTTCATGGACTTTGATATTAGGATAAATAAAGAGTTTTGTCTCACAACTAATATAATTTTGTAATAAGTAAGAAAGTAACTAATATATTTTATAAAGATTATAATATAACGTCGATTTCTTAATAGACTTGTCTATCTAAGATGCTAATTGCATCAACCTTACTGATCAACTAATAAATTAGGGTAGGCAGTCGGGGAGTTAAAACAACTTCTAGCGGAGCTTTTCTAGCACTGGTCAATCCATCACTCTCTTCCATGTCAAATAGTTCTTCTGAAAGCCTTTCAATTTTAAACCCATGTAGAAAGTTTGCTAGTGTAAGATATATTATTTGAAGGCCTAACGAGATAGCAGGACACTTCCTTCGACCATTTCCAAATGGTATCAATTGGGGACTTTGTCCTCTAACATCAATATTTTTATGACTTGTTAAAAATCTTTCTGGTCGAAATTCACATGGATCCTCCCAAACACATGGATCTTTTTGGAGCTTTTGAACATTAACGATGAGGCATGTTCCTTTTGGGATGTGGTAGCCAGCAATTGTACAATCTTTTAAAGACTCGTGAGGGGCTAAGAGTGGCGTAGCTGGATATAATCGTAGAGTTTCCTTCACGATAGCTTGAAGATAATAAAGGTTTTTTATATCTGACTCTTTCACTTGTCTTCCTCTCCCAATTTGTTCATCCAATTCAAGTTGAGCATTTCTCAATGCTTCTTTATTGTTGAGAAGTAATGAAAGCGCCCATGTCATTATAATCGACGTAGTGTCAAATCTACCTATTATCACATTCTGCATTTATCCAAACTCAAAGTTATCTATTCATATCCAATATTTGAGACTTCCCATAAATTTAGTATTAATTTTACACAAATTCTAGGTCCTTGGTCCCTTCTTATTACGTAGGTTTCTTTGTTTATGATCAAACTTTACTCTGCTACAGACAGTTAAAAAAAAAACCCTAAAATTTCAAGTCAAAATTCTATTTTTATGAGGAAACACTCCCGACCTTTTTTTTTCTTTTTTATAATCTCTTACTCGTTTCTAACCATTAGGTTCTAGATTTTTGAAAATTATGCTTGATTTTCTTATAACTTCTCTACATATTATTATCTTTTCTAAATAAACACTTGAACGTTTTAGTCAAATTCTAAAAATCAAAACAAATTTAAGACCCTCCATATACAATATAATATATTACGACAGGGGATTTTCAAAATTAGAAAAATGAAGAAAAATATTTATACAAATAGCAAAACTTAATTATAGTTGTGATAGACATTGTTATCGATGTCTATCATAAATAGACGTTAGTAGAAATCGATCAGCATATATCAGTGATAGAAACTGATACAAGTCTATCAGTATCTATCAATGATAGAAACTTATAAAAGTCTATAATTGATAGAGGCCGATAGAAGTATATCAGTGTCTATCAATATTTTTTTCTTTACTATTTTTGTAAATAGTTTAATATTTTTTCTATTTTTGAAAAATTCTAATTAGGATAAGAGCATTCAAATATATACATTACCATGCATGTAGCTTTGATGATTGTATCAATATCGTAGCTTAAATGTTCTCCCTCATCATCTTCAACTGTAGAAATCATTGCATCCATGAAGTCTTGTTCTTGATCCATCATCCCTTTACTACAATCCCTCCTCTCTCGATGTTGTTGCAGGAAATTATGAAACGTTTCGTCAAATATTTGTGCACTCTTCTTCATTTCTTCTTGATGTCCTCCAAAATTCAACCAACTCAAAAACGGAAACGAATCAGAAGGAATGAATTTTCCGAACAATTCAAAAAAATTTGTCAATTCTTTTCGAAAATTTTCACTGGCTACATTGTCATCGAAGGCCGTTGTAAATCGCTTTCCGATCACCATCTTGAATATGGTGTTGAGGGTTATGTCTTGAAACCACTTCTTCATATCCACCACAACTTTCTCACTTTTCTTATTGTTTTTGAGCTAATATAGCTCATGGAGTTCCTTCATCCAGGTTTGAACCTCTGATGCTCTAACGTGTTCGAGCTGCTTGACGCGGTGGTTGGTGAGGAGTCCAAGCGTCGCTATTTTGCGGACATAGCGCCAATGTGGATTGTATAGGCTAAACCCTTTCATGGCATAGTCATAGGCAAGAAGCTTTGATGCAAGTAGCTTTGGACGAGATGCAAATATTCTATCGTTGGTAGTGAATAACTCTTTTGCTATTTCCCAATTGCTCACAATCAATGTTTTTTTCATACCGAACCTAAACGTGAATATTGGTCCATATGCATCCGCCATTTTAGCCAACGTTATGTGGATTGGCTCACTTGCATTTAGTAGATGGAGGTGGCCGATCACCGGCCAAGCGCCACCGGCTTCCGGTGGGAGTCTCTTCCGATGAGGGACGACGTATCTCCGGCACATAGTGAAAATAACATAGGAAAAGAAGAAAAGGCCGGCGAAGATTATTACGGTGAGGACGTGAGGCTCTTCCATTTCTGCTTCTCTAAATAATGTTAATTTTCACTGTTTGGAGAATTAAGCATGCAAAGGGTTTGTTTATATAATAGGCCACATGGCTTTATTATGGACTCCAAAATAAAATTAAAATTAAATGGAGTTTTTAATGCATATTAAACGGATTTTTTTACCCCCTTTTCTATGGCCCTTTTAATTGGACAAAATGCAACAATTCATCTCGAAAACCTGGTCCAGCAATGGAAAAAAAGTCATTTGGAAGAAAATTTGTATCTGTTTTTGTGTTCGGAAACTAGTGTGGTCTATGGACATTTATCAATATTGGCCATAGATATCTAAAATAGTCTATCAAAATCTATTTTTAATATACCATGATATTTTGATATATTGATAAATATTTTCAATAATTTTATATTTAAAATAATTATCCATTAATTTTATTTATATTGATATTAATAATTGAAAGTAGATATTTCGTAAAGATCAAAGGGTGAGTGTAAATTTTGAAATATAGAAACTAAAAGACAACAAAACTCCGCATACTAAAAATCAAACATTTTAAAATTTAAAGATTAAATTGATTAAAAAAAATTAAACTCAAAAGATAGAAGTGAAACATATCTTAAAATCTCAAGACTAAATAAATGAGGTTAGAGATCTTTTTTTTATAATACAATATAGAAGTTGAAAATTCTACAAACTTCATCATCACTAATACGTAATTTGAAGAGTGAAAAACGTGTGAAAATGAATAAAAACTTTAGAAAGTCAATGCCGTTAGTGATAGACGTCATGAAAAGTTTACGGGGAAAAGAAAAGGCAGGAAAATTATAGATGAATAAAAAAACAATTTCATAAAATATCTTTTTCTTAGTTTCTCAAAAAAGAAAAAAAGTTTTCCTTAAAAGTTTAGGGAAAAAATATGTAAAATATGAGACATTTTCTGTCTGATCCTATAGTTATATGTAACACTTCAAAAAAGAATCACTTACAATCAATTTTGGGGTGATTGATTGAGAATTAAGGTGTATTTGTTTCTCTCTTGCAAAATCAATTTTACATAAACAGATGATGATTGACAATTCAATAAAATTAATTTTTTAAAAATCTAAGACTATGTTTGGAATGCATTTTCAAATATTTAATTTAAAAAGTAAGTTATTTTTAAAAAAATTTGACGTGTTTGACAACCACTCAAAATAGTTTTTCAAGTGTGATTTTAAAAAGTTTTATCAAAAGTATTTAAATAAAAATAAAATTTTTGAAAAATATTTTTTTCTCAAGTCAATCCATAATAGGTCCTAAATCACTACAAATTGATTTTGAAATACTTTGGATGGTGATTGTGTAAAAGATGACATTTGGGATCACCGACAGAATCGACTCGTATTTTTTCCCTTGGATCTATTCATATCCAATATTCGATGATGGGGGCATACAAATGGGAGAATGGGATTGAGGTGATTGTGTGGCCCCATGAGAATAATTCTTAGATTTTAAAACAAACGTCGAATATAAAATACCCTTTGTAGTATTTTGGTAATTCTAAAATCACTTTTTAGAACCAAACATAATAATTCAAAATCACTTTTAAGTATTTGAAAATTAAGTTTAGAACCAAACGTAAATTTGATTGTTTAAAGATCAATGTACATAAATCTCTTTTTCTAAAATCACTATTCCAATTATCACTCTCAAACACACCTTTATTCGAATTGATTTTGAGTTCTTTTAAAATCACTTACTCGTCATTTTCAAACACCTTTATGTTCAATGAGAAATAAGATTGAGATAAAATCAAAATATTTTTTAAAATAATTAGCAAAATAGATTGTGAAGTGTCCCAAGTTTAGGAGGGGGACATGAATGAACGGAGATTACATCCAAATGAGGAGAATCCTGAAAACATGAAAGTATTATTAAAAAAGACTTAAAAGAATAGAAAATTATTACCTAACCAACAATGTGCACCTTTCTTTTCGATCGTTCAATCATAGAAACATCATAGTTAAGCGTGTTTAGCTTGAAATAATTCTAAGTTAGGTGTCTGTCAGAGATGTTGCTACCAAGGATGGGTCACAGAAGACACATAAGTTGGAAATCGCCACATCACCCAGGAGAGCCACGATGGATTGATAAATGCTCAGAAAGTTCTGTTAGGATTTGATTTCAACAGACTTTATTCCTTCCATTTATGATTGGGTCATCTGTCAAGTATAATTATTTTTTTTATTCTTCCATATTCATTTTATTATTCAATTATTCATGTAACCCTAATTTAGGAAATCTGTATAAGTTTGGGCTTATTATGCTTATCTTTAAATAAGAGAAAATCAACTGAGTATCCCTATTCATCTTCTTCCTCAAATTCTGACTTGGTATCAGAGCACGATATGGAAAATGCCACTGCTACAGGATTCTCTACCACTGAATCATCAAAGTTCAGCACGCCTCCACTGAATCAGTTGCTCAACTAGATAACCAGCATCGAATTGGAAAGAGGCAATTTCATGTTATGGAAGATATTAGCTCTTCCAATCTTAAAAGGATACAAACTCGAAGGGCACCTTTTTGGAACTAATGTTTATCCTCCAATGTTCACCGTCGCTATAGTACCCAGTACTGAAACTGGTGATTTTGACTCTCAAGCATCAAGAGAAGCGTCAAGCGCAACCGGTGAAAGGACTCTCACCCCACTATATGAAGTGTGGGTTACTGCTGACCAACTCTTATTGGGCTGGGTATACAACTCAATGACTCCTGAAGTGGCTGTGCAGCTGATGGGACATGAAAGTGCTAAGAGTCTGTGGGATGCTATTCACTCTTTGTTTCGAGTTCAGTCAAAAGCAAAACAAGACTATTTGCATCAAGTCTTTCAACAAACCCTTAAAGGTAACACGTCAATGTCTGAATATGAAACTTATGAATCTTCATTCTGATAATTTAGTTGAAGCGGGTAGTCTAGTGTCTACCCACAATCTCGTATCTCAAGTCCTCGTTGGATTAGATGAGGAATACAACTCAGTTGTAGTAGTCATCCAAAGAAAACTAGAAATATCGTGGCTCGGTATGCAGTCTGAGTTACTCTCCTTCAAAAAATGTTTTGAACATCAAAATACCTCAAAAGTAACTGTAGCATTTGCACACAATACCTCAGCAAATGTAGCATTCAATCGGAACACAACTGAACCTAAGCCATTTGGACAAGGAAACACTCAAGGAGGAAATCGACAACAGTTTAATGGGTCTAGGGGCAATGGCAACTTCAATGGAGGTGGAAACAGAAGAAGAGGTCGAAGCAGAGGGAATAGGCCTACCTGCCAAGTTTGCTCTAGGTATGGACATGCCGCAGATGTTTGTTATCAGAGGTACAATATAGAAATTGTTCCAAATCAAAACAATGACAAAGGAAACAATCAAAACCAAGGAAACTTAGGGTATAATCTGTCTACATTTTTAACCTCTTGGAACCTTAATTCGTTTCTTCAAAACGAATCTGTAGGAGATTCCAGTTGGTATGCAGACAGTGGAGTAACAAATCATGTCACAACTGATCCCACCAACATAGCCAATTCGTCTGAGTATACAGGTAATGATCTCATCATAGTAGTAATGGAGAACAGTTAAACATATCCTCTGTTGGCAATGCTTGTTTATATGCCCCTAACTATAATCTTAATCTGAAAAATGTTTTGTGTGTTCCCAATATTGCAAAGAATCTTGTTAGTTTGTCAAAACTAGTACAACATAATGATGTCTCTGTAGAGTTTTATAATGATTCTTGTGTTGTTAAGGACGAACGGTCGGGGCAAACAGTGGTGAAAGGAAATCTTAAGGATGCCTATATCAGTTGGATGAAGCAGATGTGATCCCGGTTGATGTGAATACTAGAAAGGATATTTGTTCTCCCAATGCGATGGACAAAAATAACAGATCTACTGCCCTTGCTCTGTCGAATATTGAATTAAATTTGGTAGAATCTAAAGGATCGTGGCATAGGAGATTGAGTCACCCTTCATTTAGAGTTTTGGAATCTGTTTTAAAAATCTGTAATCTGCCTACTAAGTTAAATGATGATGTTAAATTTTATGAACCCTGCTGTCTTGGAAAAGCACACTCCCTACCCTTCCCTAACTCTATGTCTCATGCGAAACATAAATTTTATTTAATACATTCGGATGTATGGGGACCACCATCAGTCAATTCTACTGAAGGATATGGATATTACATTTCGTTTATTGATGATTACAGTAGATATCTTTGGTTATATCCACTAAAAAAAAAGTATGATACAATCCAGCCTTTAAACACTTTCTTCAAGTAATCAACACGCAATTTAACACAGGGATCAAAGCACTACAATCGGATAATGGAGGAGAATATATTAAGTTAGATCAGTTATGTAGCTCCCTGGGAATTGCATCGCGTTTTTCTTGTCCTTGTACATCTGCACAAAATAGACAAGCTGAGAGAAAACACAGACACTTAGTGGAGATGAAACTCACTCTGTTAGCACAGGCGTCAATGCCTCTAAAGTTTTGGTGGGATGCCTTCCTCAATGCCAACTTCCTAATAAATGGTTTTCCTTCTCCAGTTCTAAAGAACCAATCTCCTCTTCAGTTGATGTATGGGAAACTCTTGGATGTTACAAAGTTAGGGGTCTTCATTTGTGCCTGTTGTCCATTCCTCAAACCATATCAAACCAAAGAGTTTCAATTCCACTCTAACAAGTGTGTATACTTAGGGCCAAGCATTGTTCACAAGGGGTATCGATACATAAACAAGAATGGTAAAATCTATATTTCCAGAAATGTTGTTTTTAATGAATCTGATTTTCCATTCTTTTCTGGCTTTCAGGACTCCAACTTATCTACCTTCAAATCGAGAATGGCCGATGGTCCAAATATCCTTTCACCCAATCTCACCCCATTATTGCATAATCTTTCAAGCCAGCCCAACTATTCGGATCCAATTCAATGCTTCAGATCCATAGATCAACCTCAACAAACTCACAGTCAATCATTTCCCTCTATACCTATCTCAGCTGTTGCGAACTCTACACCATCTTAGCCCCACCTACCGAGCCTCATTATGCCCAACTCATTACAAAGTCCTCCTACACACAATACCCTACCAAGTAGTCAGTCTCACACTCTCCCTCTTCTCAACCTGTTAATGAATCTTCATTCCCTAATGTTCCATCGCCTTCATCTGTACCTGTCCGTCTACATCCTCTATAACATTCACATCCCATGATTACAAAGGGCAAAGTTGGTATCTTCAAACCAAAAACTTGGTTAAACACCATAAAATGTGATTGGTCTTTGACAGAACCAAACTAGGTGTCAGATGTTCTTACTACACCTTAGTGGAAAACTGCAATGGACACTGAATACCAAGCTCTTATACATAATCAAACTTGGCACCTGGTCCCTCCATCACCTTCATTTAATGTATTGGGTAACAAATGGATATTTCGACTAAAAAAGAATCTAGATGACTCAATATAGAGTTATAAGCCCGTTTAGTTGCCAAAGGGTTCCATCAGCAACTTGGGATTGACTTCTTTGAAACCTTCAGCCCAGTGGTCAAAGCCTCAACTATAACAGTTGTACTGAGCATTGCTATTTCAAAAGGATGGGTCCTTTGTCAGCTCGACTTTAACAATGCGTTTCTCAATGGAAAACTTATAGAGGATGTCTATATGCATCAACCACACGGGTAGGTTCACTCTAATTTCCCTGACTATGTCTGTAAATTGGACAAAGCTATATATGGACTAAAGCAGGCCCTTCGGGCCTGGAATGACTTGTTGAGTAATACTCTTACTAGTTGGGGGGTTTTGTGATACCCAGATCTCCATTTTCCTACTTAAGTAAGTGATTAAAGGGTTAATTAGGAGAAAGTTAAATCCTATGTTATGTAAATAATCTAATAATTTTACAATTGTCATAATAATGTAATAATTGTCACCTTTGTGGATCAACAATTAGTAAGAGTGAATGTAAATTGTAATGGTTAGGTATTATAGTTACGATAACCATATTTGATCCTTGAGTACGAGTAGAGAGGACCCTAAAAGGATAAAAAGAAGAGAAAACCTTGAAGACTTAAATCCTGAATAGTGAAGAAAGGATTGAAGAACTGAGGAAAATATAGAAAATTATTTGGGAAAATTCGTGTGGAAGTTGCACGGAGATAAACCATATTCACAGTAGCTAACGAGATTGGAAAGAATGAGAGTGGAGAGAGCGACACCAGCGAGAGTGGAGGCAGCGAAAGAATGGGAGAGAGCGAGATTGATTTGAGCGAGAGAATGGGAGAGAGAGCGAGAGTTTGAGTGAGGAAGTTGGAGAGAGCGAGAGTGGAGAAAGCGAGAGTTTGAGCGAGAGTGGAGAGAGGGAGATTGGGAGCGAGAAAGTGGGAGAGAGCGAGAGTGGAAAGAGTGAGACTAGTGAGAAAGTGGGAGAGAGTGAGAGCAGCCTGAACGCCTCATTCGAACGTCACGCCCACGCGATCGAAGGAAACCGCCTGCGAATCGAATAGCCGGGCATTTATGCGTTGAATTTGGCCACGATCTTATAGATTATGCATTGAAAACCCTAAATTGAATACAAACAAAGCTTGAAGACGTAAGGGCAAACGTCAATTAAAATTTAGGTGTTTGATTAAGAGAAATTCTTAAACCCTAAGAAATTGTGTTGGATGCGTTTGGGAAGAACACATTGAACCAAGGTGAAGTCAGCTTACATTGATAAAGGGAGGATTAAACATTTGGCCATATAGCCAAGTAGGTGGTGTCAACACCATAGGAAGTTTGGATGACTATAAATAGAGCCTTTGGGATTTCATTTTCAAATCACAAATCATAAAATTCGTAAAAGAGGGGGAGAGTAGAGTGCATTGGACAGTGAGGGTGGAGGAGAATGCATCAACTTGAGACGAGGAGATCTCCCAATCTACTCGAGTGTTTGATGTAATTCTAAAGCTATCTGAAAGATAATAGAGTCTAGTTTTCATGGTGAGGCTGCCGCAGAAGAAGCTCTAAGGAATTTGGCTGGATAATGAGAAAAAGATAGAGGGGTCGAGCTATCAGGTAAGTTGTGCCAGTCTTGATGTTTGGATCATTCCGGCTAAACCGTGAAGAGTTATGAGCTAAGATTTTACGGTAAGCTTTTGGAGACATTTTAGAATAGTTTTTTAGAAGGAAGTGTCTCAAAATAAGGTCTAGAACTATGAGTAATCTAAGCTATAAGTTGGATCTGGATTCTAGGGGTAAAAAGGGAGCCCGAGGTAGAAAAGAGAACTATTAGAAAGGCTCCTAAGTAATTAAGGTGAGTGTTATAGCTTTGATCATTAACAATAGTGTGAGTGTTATAGCATTATAGTTTCGATATATCGTGAGTGTTATGTTGCTTTGATAAATAAAGAATATTGTGTGTTTATATAGTGTTGATAGTAAATCCATATTATGAGTATTCACTTAGCTTTATACTCTGATATTGGAATATATGCATCTGTAGATACAAAATACATACTTTTGGTGATAGGATGATAACCATGATATTGTTTGTGTGTGCCTGTGGAAACTGAGATTATGCCCGGGATATAGTTAGCATGCTTAACAAATGGTGCTTGGCGGGAAAAATATGGTCGGCTTCAGTCGGCGGGAAATAATAGTCGGTGACGACCGGCGAGAAATATGGTCAAGTACCTAAGCATGACTAGCGGGATAAATAAAATGGTCGATGTACACATTGGCAGGAATTGGGGTCATAGGAAGGTTTCCATAGATGATTGTATTGATTGATGATATGATATGCATGCAACGTGTAACTTTTGGGATAAAGATTACTAGTTGCATGATTATATCTTTAACTGTGCATGAGTTATAATGCGAGTGTTGGCATGTGATTGATTTCCCAAAAATGATGATTTTCAAAGTGATTTCTATCTTAAAAGAACCACTCACTGGGCTTAATAGCTCACACTCTTCAAAATGTTTTCTTAATCCCCCCACAGGTAGTAGAAGATGAGGAGTTCCAGGGTGCTATTAAGGTCAAGGTCTGCCACGTGACCCAATTACACTTCCGGAGGTTTTTTACGGTTGTCGTTGTAAACTTTTTTGTTAAGTCCTTAAGTTGTATAAACGTTTATCACTGTCGTAATAAAAGATGGGCCTACTTAACCCGTTATAGTTTATCTCCTTGACTTAATTATTTTGCTATGTATAAGTTATAGTATGGTATCAGAGTTATTCCGCAAGAATCATTAGGCAGTAAGTGTCAGCTCAAGGGTTGATAACTACTGCAATCGCATCTCTCTTCCAGGCTGAGAAGGTGGTATGGGGGCAGGGTGTGAAAGGTTTACACATTCGAAGGTTGAAACATCTCTATTCATACTCAATACAAATGGCTCGGTTATTCTTCTCCTAGTTTATATGGATGATGTAATTGCTACTGGTAATAATTGTTGTCTGATCTCTTAGTTGGTAACCACATTGGACAAAATGTTTGCGCTCGAGGATCTGGGAAAACTCAATTATTTCTTGGGTATCCAAGTCCATTATTTGGAACATGGGTTCGTACTAAATCAATCTAAGTATGTGGATAATCTACTTCAAAGGATAGGTTTTACTGATCTAAAACCCGCAACCTCACCGTGCTTCTTGGGCAAACACCTTTCAATGAATGATGGAGTCCCTCTTACCGATCCATACCTGTATGGAAGCATGATCGGGGCCTTTCAATACTTAACCCACACACGACCAGACATTATTTACATTGTAAATCACCTAAGTAAGTTTCTCAATGCTCCCATAAATATTCACTATCAAACAACGAAACGGGTCCTTCGATATGTTAGTGGCACAAAGTACTATGGATTACTATTTCAACCAAGTCCATCTCTTGAACTATCAACCTTCTCAGATGCTGATTGGGCATTAAATATAGACGACAGAAAATCAGTGGCTGTGTGTTTGTTGGTAATAACCTCATCTCTTGGTCTTCAAATAAACAAACAGCAGTAGCAAGGTCCAGCATAGAGTTAGAGTATCTTGCTCTTGTACACACAACCTCAGAGATCATTTGGCTTCAGCAAATCCTCACTGAAACTCAGTAGTCCGATCCTCACAAACCTATCATCTGGTATGACAACGTTAGTGCAGGGGCATTAGCAAATAATCCCGTCTTTCATGCTAGGACCAAACACATTAAAATAGATGTGCATTTTGTGCGAGATCTGGTTCTCAAAGTCGAACTTGAAATCAAGTACATACCATCCTCTAACTAGTTGATTGATTGTCTCACAAAGCCTTTAGCACACTCTCAATTTTCTGCTTGCGATCCAAACTTGGAGTAGTTGAACTCCACACAAGTTTGAGAGGGGATATTAGAGATGTTGCCACCTAGGATGGGTCAAAGAAGACACATCAGCTAGAGACCGTCACATCATACAGGAGAGCCACGATGGATTGATAAATGCTCAAACAAATTTGTTAGGATTTGATTTTAACAGTGTTCATTCCTTCCCTTTATGATTGGGACATCTGTCAAGTATAACTATTTTTTTATTCTTCCATATTCATTTTATTATTCAATTATTCATGTAACCCTAATTTGGGAAATCTGTATAAATTTCAGCTTATTATGCTCTTTTTTCAATAAGAGAAAATCAGTTGAGAATTTATCCCTATTCATCTTCTTCCTCAAATTCTGACTGTGGCCTCCTAGAAAACATTCAAGACAAGCAAGGATAACGTTGTTAGGTTATATAGAAGATGCAAGAGAATATCGATGTCATCATATAGTTCGAATCCTGGACCAAAAAATTTACATAAAGTTTTAAAATTATATTTTCACAAATATCCAAATATTTTGAAATTTTTTAAGTTACCCCTATTTTAGTTTATTTCTCCACAATTAATATGCTTGTTTATTTTAAGTGGCCTTTTTAAATAAAAAAATATTTAAAAATATTTATAATTCATAGCAAAAAGTTTCAAGAGTACAAAACACTTTTGAAACATTTTGCTATAAAGTGTAAATATTTTTGAAATTTTTCTATTTATAAAAATTTTCCTATATATATATATATTGTAGTTTTTCACATAGGCCAATGGTGTAAAATTAGGATCTTTTATTATAATATTGTATTTTTGCAAAGTTATTAGGAAAATAGGGTAGTTTTGAAACTAATTAGAGAAATATGGTTGTTTTGTCTGTTGGAGGCTAGAAGTCGAGGGTTGAAAATTCGACGAAGATAGAGGTCGAAGGTTAAGAACTCGATGAACTTGGAGAAAGTGGAGAAAGTGTTTGCATGGAGAGTTGTCGAAGGTTGAACTTTCGACCTACATAAGTCGAAAGTTCAACCCTCGATAAGCAAGACTTGTCGAACGTTGAACTTTCGACTTATGTAGGTTGAAAGTTCAACCTTTGACAACCACCATGACCCGTCCCATCCCTGCCACCCTCTATCACTGCCGCTGCCATGCCTGACCATGCCTTCCGCTGTTGACCAAGGAATCCGTAGCTTTAAATGCATGCACTGCCTCCCCCAACCACCACCTTTAATTTTGCAACCCGTGGGTCGAGTGTTGAACACTTGACCTATGTGCTTTTAGACCCCAATTTCCATTCCCTTGCTCACTGCCTCACTGTTTCCCTTGCTCACTACCTCACTGCCTTCGAAAATCATCTCTTGCTCACTGCCTACCTTCAAAATCATCTTTTGCTCACTGCCTTGAAATCATCTGCTTCTTCCTATACTAATTGCTCACTGCCCTTCAAAATCATCTCCCTCTCTTCCCATTTGCTTTCTGTTTCCATTTCTCTTCTTCTTAATATCACTCTCCTCCCAATTTTTAACTCACTACTTTCCATTTCCATTTCTCTTCTTGTATTTCTTAATACAAATTGTTCTCACACAATCCTTGATCACAAACTATACTGGTTCGTTACTCTACTAAATTTTTATTTTTTAAGAATAATTATAAATTTTATTTTTGTTCTTATATTATTATTTTTTTATAGATTCTATTTTTTTTAATACAAAATTATTGTGATAGTTAACAAGTTTAGTATAGNTGATAGTTAACAAGTTTAGTATAGTTTGAAAAGTTTAGTTTATTCATACGATATTTGATTTCTTTAGTATTAACTTTGATGTTTATAGTGTTAAAATGTTTAGTTTATTGTTATGTTTAAAAAGTTGATATTTGTAGTTTAAGACAAAATTATTGTGATTTTTTTAAATATATTTCTTATGATATTTGATTTTTCTAGTATTAACTTTGAAAATATAGTTTAAAATATTTTGAAAAAGTTTAATTTAATTTAATTTTTATTTTGTATTAAATTTGAAAAAATAGTTTTAAAAGTTTACCTCATTGTAATCTAATTTTTTAAAAAAATTTAATATTTTTTAATATACTTCTTATAAAAAGTATAATACAAAAGGTTGATGTTTGTCTCTTTTTTTTTTCTTTTTTTTTTTTTAGAAAATGACAGGAAAATGCTTGGGATTTTTGTTGTTTACAAATGGTAATATGATTGATGGTATTGATGGAGTTGACTATGACCAACCATCAAGTGGGTGTTTTAGCATGAATGTGAATAGTGGAATTGTATTTGAACAATTCATTGAAATGGTTGGGATGTTACTTAGTGTAGATATGGGAATAAATCAAATAGAAATAATATGTAGACATCCTAATCTAGAATCATCAAGATCAATAAGGTTTATGTCATTCCCTATTTCGAATGCAGAAGCTATGAACTTGATGTTCTTAATGGCAATGCCACTGCCGAATTTAGTGCATTTGTATGTAAATGTAAATGTAAATAGGATAGAGGTGGATATAAACTTGAATACATCATTTAATCAGTTTGAAGATCCAACTCAATGTATTGATCTTGATCCAGAGTCAGTTGCATCGCCATGTGGTAATGAAGATATGGCGGCTAACAACCTGTATAGAGACTTCAGAATTGAAACGAATGATGAATTTAAAGAGTTGGATTTCGATGGTCGTGAATATGAGATGCTTTCAGATACATTCAACGATTTGGATATGAATGTACTGGATAACATTCGAGAACATTACCCAATTGTAACCCCTGTGGACGTTGACAATACTCAATTGTATAAAGGGATGATTTGTCAAGACAAGGAAATACTACAACACGCGGTCAAATATTTTGCAATAAAATGTCACGCACCATATGAGGTTGTTGAATCTACCCCGGCAATTTGGACAATTCGATGTAAGAAGTAGGAGGAAGGTTGCAAGTGGAGACTTCGTGCAATAAAGAAAAAATCGCATGGCTTGTTCGAGATCACTAATTACAATGAGCAACATACATGTTTTTATTCAGAACTAAGTCAAAGTCATGTTTAATTGGATTCATCACTGATTGTACTAGAGGTCTGTGATACTATAAGAGAAAACCATCTATCAGTGTGGCACAACTGCAGTCCGACATCAAATCAAAGTTTGGATATCATGTTCCTTACCATAAGGTATGGGAGGGCAAAAGAAAAGTGTTGCCTATAGTGTTTGGTGATTGGGATGAGTCTTACAAATTATTACGCAAGTGGTTATATATGGTTAAGCAGACCAATCCCGGAACACGTGTAGAGTGGAGAGTTAGAAACGCTTACTGAAGGTCATGTTATCCTAACTTCTATATTTTAGGCATTTGGTCCTTGTATAGAAGCTTTTAATAAATGTCGGCCAATAATTCAGATAGATGATACACACTTGTACGGAAAATATGGAGGAAAATTGTTGATTGCTACATCAGTTGACTCGAACGGCAATCTTCTTCCACTTGCGTTTGGTGTTGCTGATGAAGAGTTCGCAGACTCATGGGGATGGTTCCTGAAACACCTGAGAGAAATTGTAACACACGAAGAGGTGTATTTAATTTAAGATCGACATGCTGGTATAATCGCAGCAGTGAACAATCCAGCAAATGGTTAGAGCAATGGACTCAAGCACATAATGGAGGATTCAGATATGGGTGGATGGCGAAAAATCTATCAGAGTGCATAAATGGAGTCCTCAAAGGAGCTCAAATGTTGCCTATAAATGCTCTTGCTCATATAACATTCTTCAAATGTGTGAATTATTTCGAGAAAATAAGAGAAGAAATAAGGGATGCATTGGAGCGTCAAGATAAATACACTTGGTAATATTATTTTTATATATATATATATGTTATTAACAATTTATTTCAAACATATTTTATAGTACTAAGTGGAGTAAAAATCCAGGTACGCACACAAGAAAATAAATAAATGGGCTGCAAGATCTAGTAAACATGAAGTACAATCATCTGATCGATATGAAGGTGTGTTTCATGTGAAGACCGGACGTCATAGTCTCAATACCAAAGGAGGAAACGTTCAAATATTAAGGCTAAACAGGTCCAAGCGGTACTGTTCATGTAACAAGTGGCAATCATTCGACATTCCATGCTCGTTTTTTATGGCCATTTGTTCACATTTTAACATGAACTACGAAGACTTTATTGAGGACTACTATAAATTGTCAACGTATGCTGAATGTTACTCTCCTCAATTTCAACCTGTACCGCATGAAGATTACTGGATAACACACCCTAATATGCCTGTCTTACATCTTGATCCATCGTTCTTGAGAAAACCTAGTAGACCGAAAAGTTCACGTTATCACAACGAGATGGATTGGACAGAACCAGCCACTTGACAACGATGTGGATTTTGTAATCATTTAGGCCATAATCGAAGGAAAGTGTCCTTCGTTACTAAGACGGGCTCCAGATAGTTAAAAACAAAACTGTAAATAAAATTGTTAAAAAAAAAAAAGCTAAGATTGACATGTGGCACCATTAAAATGGATCATGTTTTTGCTTGCATGGGTTGGGTGAAAACTGTTGTATAGGTAAGTTTGACTCTTAAATGTATGAAACCAAAATTATGAAGTAATTCAAAGAAGTTATGAACATCCACATATGATGATGAGACAGCCAGTTGTAACACCCTTATTCAATCATTTTTCTTCAATTACCTAAGGGTGTGGTAATTCAATAGATTCTACCTATAGTTTTAAGTATTCATTAATAATTTTTTTTATTATGATTTAATTTTGTTGAAATATTTCAAAGGGTAGAATTATTTAAGAACAGTTGAAAATATAGACATTAGACCCAAAGTATTAGTAGATATAACATAATGTAAAAAAAATTGCAAATATGGCCAAATTTAAATAGTCTATCAATGATAGACCATATTATTGGTAGGAGTCTATCAGTGATAGACCATATCACTGGTAAGCGTCTATCAACGATAGAAGTCTATCGTTGATAGACATGTCTATATTTGTAATTTTTTAAAAATGATTTTATACACTTGATTATTATTCCTAAAAATCCTACCAATTGCAATTACCCCTTTTTTTAAAGAAAGAAACAAAATAATACTTGCAGTTATTATGACACGAAAGTTATGTATAGAAGCTAAAAATTAAAAATATCAATTCAAATAGATAAGGATTAGACATCTCTTACTTTTTCTTTGAAAATTTGGTCACTCCGACCATTGCTGTGTTGATCGGCACTGGTCTGCCATCAAAGCTGCTACTACCCTCTTTACAAATGACCATCTTCGCCTCCGCCACCTCGACACTGACAACCTCAGTCGTGTCTTCTTGTGCCTTTTGAGAGACTATGATCACATGAGATTTTCCCTGAATGTGGTGGTTAAAAGCGTGGATTTTTGTTAAAAAGGACAAAATTGGAATATACACTTAACGAAAATGGAAGAAAATTCAAATTTAAATATTTTTCCATATTTACTAATTTTCAAACACTGAAGGTACGCTTGAAATTAAATATTATGTATTTCTCACCCATTATAAATTCCATTATTTTATTTCTAAGTCATTTCTTCATGTTTCCAGCATTGATCTTGAGTATTTGGGCCTTGTGAAGAGTGGTCAGCACAACAATTTGTGGTATCAGAGCTTTTAAAGATCATCAAGATCAACATTCTTATCAAAATTCTCAAGAAATCAAAACTCGATACTCGATAAGATCAGAAATGGCTGTTGCAAGGTATGAGATTGAGAAGTTTGATGGGAATGGTGATTTTGGCCTATGGAAGGCCAAAATCAAAGCCATTCTTGGACAACAGAGAGCACACAAGGCCTTTTTGGACCGATTAACTCTGACATCCACTATATCAGAATAAGAAAAAGAAGACATGGAGCTTACAACATATGGGACTTTGGCTCTGAATCTTAGTGACAATATTTTGAGGCAAGTAATTGATCAAGACACGACCTACAAGATGTGGGTCAAGTTAAAAGGTCTTTTTGCAATCAAGGATCTCCCTAACAAGATGTATCTAAGGGAGAAGTTCTTCATGTTCAAGATGGATTCTGCCAAGCCTCTTTAGATAATTTGGATGAGTTCAAAAGGATAGTCTCAAAGTTCAAGAGCCTTGGTGAGAAAATTGGCGATGAGAATGAGGATTGGTGCTATTAAACTCTCCACCCGAAGCCTATAAAGAATGCCTTGAAATATGGCAGACAATCATTTACCACTGATGCCACATTTCAGCATTAAGAATTAGAGAGTTAGAGCTTCAATTAGTCAAGAAGGAGTAGCATAGTATAGAGGGACTGTTTGCCAAGGGAGAGAACAAGTAGAATCAATCTAAGGGGAATAAAAACAAGTCAGGTGAAGAGCACAAATCTAAGACCAAGTTGAGATGCAACTACTACAAAAAGAAAAGTCAGTTGATAAAAGATTGCTACAATTTGAAAAGGAAAAACCAAGAAAAGGAGAAGGATCATAAGGGAAAACAACTAGAAGCTTCAGTGGTTGAACATTCCTACTTCTATTCTAATGCCTTAGCCTCCACTAGAAACCAAACCAACCAAATTAGTCCTCTTTGGAAGCATGACTGGGTACTTAACTCCGATTGTACCTATCACATAGCACCTTTCAGACCTTGGTTTAATACTTACAAGGAAATAGATGGAGATTTGTGTATATGGGAAACAACGAAGCCTGCAAGATCAAAGGGGTTGATTCAGTATCCTTGAAGCTAAAGGATGGATCAATAAAGCTTTTAAAAAATATGAGACATGTACCTTTGCTGAAGAGAAACTTGGGATCTCTAGGCATGTTGGACTCCATTGGGTGGGAACGCAGAGGAAAATGTGGAGTTTTTGAGGTGATCAAAGATTCTAAGGTTGTGTTGATTGGTGAGAAAGTCAATGACCATTATAATGTGAGAGGAGTAGAGATGATAACATGTGCCTACATAGTTTCAATGACAGAGGCTGACATGTGGAAACTATCCCATATTGGTGAAAAAGGGATGCAAGCATTGTCCAAGCAAGGGATTCTACCCAAAGGTATCAGTGAGTACCTTTCCTTTTGTGAACACTGCATTTTAGGTAAAGCAACAAGGCAAAGTTTCACAAAATCTAAACATACCACCAAAGGAACATTGGATCATATCCATTTTAACCTATGAGAACCATCTCCTACATCAAGCGTTAGTGGCTCAAGGTGTTTTCTAACTTTTATAGATGATTTTTCTAGAAAGAGCTAGATATACTTTCTTAAAACTAAAGACCAAGTTTTTAGGAAGTTTAAAGAACGGAAAGTCATGATAGAAAGTCAAACATCTAAAAGGTTAAAATACTTTAGAACCAATAATAGGCTTGAGTTTTGCAATGAACACTTTGATAAATTGTATAGTGATAATTATATAACTAGGCATAGAACAGTGAAGTATACACCTCAACAAAATGGGGTTGGTGAGAGGTTAAATAGAACCATAATGGAAAGGGTTAGGTGTCTGCTCTCTGATGCTATCTTAGGGAAAAATTATTGGGCAGAAGCTGCAACCTATACAGTATATACCTTGAATAGGTGCCCTCACACATCTTTGGAGTTGCTTACCCTGAGGAAAAGTGGACTAATCATCCTCCTAACCTAGATAACCTCAAGGTCTTTGGATGTGTAGGGTTTGTACACCAAAATAAGGGAAAGTTAAAGGCCAGAGCAGTCAAGTCCATGTTTGTAAGCTTTAGGTCAATATCGTTAACAAGAGCGTAAGGTTCGCGGAAGTTATGGGATGCAGAGGGTGGCAAGGGGTTTAAAATATGGCATCTAGTTGAGTAGAGACATCGCCTTTAGGAAACAGGAGATATTTATGCAAAAGGAGAAAAAGTTGAGGATGAAGGAGAGTCATCCAATACAGAGGTGGAGTTACCAACTGAGCAGCCAATTGAGTCTAACCAACCTAGTGACACAGGAAAAACCGAGGAAGATGTAGGGGAACATGAGGAGACAGCATGTGAGCAACCTGATTTAAGCCAGTATGTCTTATCTAGGGATAGACAAAGGAGAACTATCACACCTCCAGCTAGATGAATTATATGAATTTGGTTTTAAATGTTGTGGTATCTCCTACTAATCAAGAACCAACTACCTTTGAGAAAGCAACAGGTTGTGCTAATGCAAGGGATTGTATTAAAGCAATGAATGAGGAGATGCATCCACTAAAAGTGAATGATACTTGGTCTTTAGTTCTTCTACTAAAAGGTTACAAACCTGTTACCTCTAAATGGATTTTCAAACTTAACGAAGGAGTATCCTGTGATCAAAAGCCTAGGTATAAAGCTAAATTGGTTGCAAAAAGGTTCACTCAAAGGGAAGGAATAAACTATTATGAGATTTTCTCTCCTTTTGTAATACAGACTTCCATAAGATTTCTTTTATCCTTAGTTGCTCAAAATAATCTAGAATTGTATGAGTTAGATGTAAAAAAATGCTTTTCTTGATCTAGAGGAGACAATCTATATCACGCAACCTAAAGGATTTGAAGTTAAAGGAAAAGAAAATATCTTTTTCTTACTCAATAAGTCTATATATGGATTAAAACAATCACCTAGGTGCTGGTATAAGAGATACAATGACTATATTTCTAGCATTGGGTTCAAAAGAAGTTCATTTGACATATGTGTTTATGTAATACAGGTTCTTACAAGGACAAGGTTTACCTACTCATATATGTAGATGACATGTTGCTGGCAGGTAGGTCTAAAGGAGATCTAACCCATGTGAAAAACCTCTTAAAAGAAGAGTTTGATATGAAGGACATAGAAGAAGCAATCGAGGTCCTAGGAATAGAGATCCAAAGGAACAATGAGGAGTCTGTTCTAAGCATCAGTCAGTCCACTTACTTTGAAAAGATCCTTAAAAGGATCAACATTAATGATGCTAAACCTATGAGCTTACCTATTGCTCAGCATTTTAAGCTTTCCTTAGCTAACTCTCATAAGGATCTGACCAAGAACATCAGAAATAGATGGTTGTCATACCCTATAGTCAAGCAGTCAAAAGCCTTTAATGATTTCTACCAGACCTGATCTCTCATATTCAGCTAGCTTAGTTAGGATAAATGTCTAATCCTACTAAGAGACATTAGGAGGATACTAAATGGATCCTAAGGTACCTGGTTTGGTCTAAAAACTCAAAATTAGTCTACCAAAAGTCAGTTGAACCGAACCTAGAGCTATATGAATATGTGGATGCTAACTATGCTGATGATTTGGACAAAAGGAGGTCCTTAATAAGCTACTTTTTCCTTTTGGGTCCTAATCTAATAAGCTGGAAAGCATCACTATAGCCTACAGTAGCTTTATCTACAATAGAAGCTGAATATATGGCTTTAACAGAAGCAATCAACAAGGCATTATGGCTCAAGAGATTGCTGAAAGACTTTAGAATAGATCAAAGAGTGGTGAAACTCTGCTCTGACAACCAAAATGTTATCCATTTATCCCCAAATCCATAATTCCACACTAAAACTAAGCATATTGATATCAAATATTATTTCATTATAGATAAAATTGAGACATGGGAGATAGAAATTTTAAAGGTTCATACTTCAAACAATGCAGCTGACATGTCAACAAAACCTATTTCAAAGCTTAAATTGTTTAAATATTTAGATTAGGTTGGCTTTGAGCTTCCAATCATAGGGTAGACAACTCGTCAAAATTACGAAGATCAGAAGACTGCAAGGCATTGAAGTCAAGGTGGATAATTTGAAGAAGCTTTGACTCAAATACCTTAGTTTTTTGTTTGTTTATAACAAACTTTGTAAATGGTCAGCGGGTATACTCTATATATACCACTGATTTTAAATTCAAACAAGAGAGTTATCATCATTTTCCTTAGATTTCTGTAAACAACAAAATCTGTACGCAATTTTCATCAGTAAAAGAATCTAGATCTTTTAGTGGATGTAGGAAATCTTGTCGAACCACGTAAACACTGAGTCTCCATCTTCTTTCCTTATCTTTCTTGTTCGTACAAGTGTTTTCTTTACTGCAAATCGTGTGCCATTCAATTATCTTTCAAATCGCATCGAGTAATCTGATTATTTCATGCATCGATTGTCAGTTATCGAGTAGCTTCGAGTGGATCGTTTTCACCTTCGAGTCACTTCGAATATCATTCAAGAACCGTCAAGTACGATCGAGTATTGGTTATATTGTCATCGAGTTCCATCGAGGATTTAACAGACATTTGTCGTACGAATAAGGGAATTCTCCTCGAGGATAGAGTAGGAAGACGTTGAGCATTGAGTTCCGAGTATTGAGGATTTGGCAGAATATTTCTGAGGCATTTCTTCATCTTTCCAACGTTGATCTTAAGCATTTGGGCCTTGTGAAGAGTGATCATCCAAACAGAAAATGACTATTGGAAGCTTAATCATAACTATAAAATATTGCAAATGTATAAAAACTAAAATAAGATATAACACACTTTGATATTTAAGTATATGAAATTAATGACGATAATCAAATATAGATCAAATATCAATCAGATAGGTTTGAGGTTCGATTCCCCCACCCCACACTTTAATTACAATACCTCTTCAAAAAAAAATATATCAATCAGATAACAATCACATGACAATAAAATAGAAATCATAAAGTACTTAATATGTAATGAAAATCAGCAATCACATTGAAATCTCATAATTCATAAAGTTCTTAATATATAGTAATAATCGTATGACAATTAGATAGAAACTAGATATCAATCAAATAACAATCATATACATATTACGAAGTACATAATATCTAATAAAAATCAGAATCAATTTAGCTATAGAAACCAAATCTATAGTGAGAAAACATAGATACATTTTATTACCGAAGAAAAATATTGATAACATTTTAATTAAAATAATAAAAATAGATTCTCTTCTTTTTGGGAGGCGAGTAAAAAAAGAGGAGTCTCGCATACACAATTCAGAAGCTACAATAATCATAAATTTAAGGATAAAATACTTTTTTTAAAGAAAGAAACAAAATAAACGAAAGTTATATATAGAAGCTAAAAATTAAAAATGTCAATTCAAACAGATAAGGACTAGACATCTCTTAAAAATTGGAATATACACTTGAAGAAAATTTAAATTTAAATATTTTGTCATATTTACTAAGTTTGTTTTTCTTTCTTGAAAGGTATTGTAATAAAGTGTGGGGTGGAGAAATCGAACCTCAGACCTCAAGATCGATAGTACAAGTACTAATTTTTAAACATGGAAGGTACACTTGCAATTGAAGATTTTTTATTTCTCACCCATTACAAATTCCCTTATTTTATTGTGTGGTTCTCAACAATTTTTACGGTGGACAAAAGTAGTGCATTTATGGTTTGAAATCTGAATGTGACTAAACATTCATGAATATTAAGATAGGGGGACCAAAGGTTTCGTTGATTTTCTTTTCTTTCCTTTTAACTCAATAATTATAGTAATTTTTTACCAATATAGCAAATAATTTAAATATATTAGTAAAATGATAATCTAAAATTCATTTTTTCATTAATTCTAACTTTACCCCTAAAACGACTCTTCTTATGGTTTTAATCCTCCTATGAAATCTTCTTATTGGCAATGACTCAGAAGATGGAAGCAGCCCCATTTGTGAGCTCTGCTCTAACGTCTACCAAAATTCCAACTTGAGATTTGAAATCTTTGGCTTGCGATCGTGATGCAATTCTCCAAAATAAGATTTGTTTCAAAATACGAAGGAATCAGATTCTATTTCTATATTCAAGTTCATAATATATATATATATATATATATATGAGCAACAATTTTTTGAAATTTAGAAACAAAGAAAAAAATACATTTTATTTTATTTCTACTTTTTATCATTCCGAGTATCAATAGTTTATCTAATGTACTTTATGTTTCTTGTATTAGTTAACCGATATACTTTATATTTAATATATCAATCAACTGGTATACTTTATATTTAGTATATGGGTCAATTATAGAATTGATATATACTAATTTATCATTCATTATAACAAAGATATCAGTCAAATTTCTATCTCTTGTTATTGTTCATGGAATAAATTTGAATCTTTATTTTCATTATTTTAGAGTATTAATTTTCTAGTACATCATCATCCACTTACAATTATTCAACTCGTCATATTGGTAACCATAATGAATTATATATGTTAATAAACTATTGTTACACTAATATTAGGCCGGAAGTTGAATTTTGAATGACTGATTATCTACAACTGATATACTAGAATAAATATATTTGTAAAAAGTAGCAATATACTAACGATCATACATTAGTGTCATACATTAAATGAATTTTGAACTGACATTGATACACTCTAATAAACCAATATTATACAAAAAAATCAATTTAGAATGATTGTAATTGATATATTTTTTTTGATAAGGTGACGGACATATTGTTGATACACCAATAAAGAATGATGTTGATATAGTATTGATATGACAATGATATACTTGAAATAATTTTTAATGATTACTTATATACTATTGTTACACCTTTGTTAAATTTAAATAAATCTTGAACGAGTATTGATAAACTTCTGGTACACCACTGTAACATCATACTTTGTATTGTATTTAGAACGACTAATGATATACTATTAATACATTGATGATATAATTGAAATGCGTTATGAATTAATACTTATATAAAATTGAAATACCAAATATTATTTTTTTTAAGGATATCATTTTCAATGATCTACTTCATATTTGATATATGTATATCAATATTATGCTTTTCTTTCCCTATAGATATGAAATATCAATCAACCGAAATACCAAATATGAAACACGTACACTGTACAATTGAGATAGCAAATTAAATGTAACTAATATACATTAAAATCATATCAAAATTTAAAAAATAAAACAAATTAATTGATATACTTTATATGTTAAGGAGTCGGTCATCATAGGAAGGAATTACCTCAATCACGTTTGAAAACTCCTCTTATTCCAAGTGAATTCCCACAACAGTAATAAGAATAACACCGATTATCTAATTGATAAGAAATCCCAAGAAAGCTAAACAGATTTGGCTTGAAAGATTGATAGATGAACAAGAAGAAATGAGAACTTGTTCCTAATTTCATGATTTCGAACTTCCATAATCTAATCGATCAAACTAGATTGAAAGTTCTAAAACATGCATTTTAAGCATAAGAATACAAAGAAAAGCATAAAGCATAAAGCATGAGAGAATAAAATCTAAGAAATTTTCAATCAAATTCAAATTATTCTTATCATTATATTTTGCATGTTAGTTGACACAATTAATGAAATAATTAAGATATACCAACAAAATTAGGTAAAAAAAATTGAAAGCACAAGAAAAACTAACGCCAAAACTTAAATACCATTGCAATCGAACTAATCGAAGGAAAAAAAAAAACTTCATATCAAAACAAAATAAAAAATAAAAAACAACTTTTACTATAACATTGTTAAATAAAATTATAATACATTAGTTGCATACATAATATAGTTTAAATAAAGTATTTCAGTTTATTGATATACATGAAGATAAAATTAGAATAATAATCAAGACGAAATTCAAATTAAATTTTCCTTTTGCTATATTTACGATTTAAAAAAATAACTATGGCTAGATTTGTGTAAATACTCTATTATATGTGTATACATATTCATAGATATTTCGAAATATCTTTTCTAAAAGAAAATATATACGCCTTAAGAAAATTGTGTGAGAGAGGTCACTAACATGAAATGTGGGTGGGAGTAATGGGGCAGCTATAGAAATGTGGAAACTATTGTAAATTTAAGAGCACAACAGCATACAATAGAAACACATGAAGAAAATATAGTATACATAAATAGATATTAAATAAAATAAAATAAAATAAAATATATAAATAAATAAAATAAAATAAATTAACAAGAGATAAAATAAGAAATTTCTCTAAAATCTTCACTTTCTCCAATTTTTCTAGATTTTGTCCAAAGTGTATATATCTTACAAAACCGCATAAGATGCAACTATTTATAGGCAATTTGGTAAGTAGGAGGTGGATTACATAGACACTAAGAATGAGTATTTACAAAACATATGGGTATATACATGGAGTGCAGAGGGAGTGACATTTGACTTTTTGACACTACGAATGAGTACTATTTTACACATAATTTGTGATATTTATAATACTTTTCCTTAGATACATTATATATATATGAAATATGTCTCGTTAAAACCTTACTAGAAAAAAAAAATCTATTGGAAAAAAAATCCTAGTGAAGGAAAAATAGTACATATTTCATATAATCTAAGACTCTTAAAAAGAATATAGTATATTTAGTCTCCTCATGGAAACATCACTTGAGATCTCTGAGTCGCTACATTTCAATATTGTGGATCAGTTTTTCAAAGGTTGCGGTAGGTAATGCTTTTGTAAATAAATCTGCCAGGTTATCTTTCGAACAAAATTTGTTGTACAGCGCTGTGGCCATTTTCTTCAACATCATGAGAATAGAAAAGCTTCGGAGAAATATGTTTTGTTCTATCTCTTTTAATATATCCTCCTTTGATTTAGGATATGCATGTTGTGTTGCCTTCGTATAATATCGTTGGAAAATTTTTATTAGAAGATAAACCACATATTCTATGAATGTGATGAGTCATTGATTTCTTAGCCATACACATTCTCAAACTAGCCCCGGGAATTACAAGAGAATTTCACCATTGTTTAGTTCAGTCTGTTTCACCAATCGCCAATGATATAGCAGTTCCTCCATATGTGAACAAATAACCTGTTTGAGTTTTTGCTTTGTGGGGATCAGATAAATATCCAGAATCTACATAACCAACTAGATCAAATTTTGAAATTTATTTGAAAATAAACCAAACGTATATCTATCGTTCCTTGGAGATATCAAAGTTATATGCTTAATTCCATTCTCAATGTCTTTTCGTTATGGAGAAGAATTGTACCTTGCCATTGAAGGAATTAAATATCGTGCAATGGAAGACTTCAGAATCAATAAGTAGTTAACTACATTTATTTTGAGTTTAAGCATGGTGTTCAGATGATATTCAGAAGAGGGTTTGAAATTTCATATTACTTGAGATTTCCTTCACAAATTCAACTGAAATATCCACAAGATAGAGCTTGAAACTTCAAGAGGATGACCACAAAGATTCTTTTCCACTATGCTCAAGCTGGAAACGTGTGGTGGAGACACTTGAAACAAGTGTTGAATTGATGAGGAACACGAGGGATGCATAGGGCTTTCAGTTTTCACTTCAGCAAGTAAAACTCAAATTGCTTGATGATCTTCATGCATTAGAGGTTTTATATGTAAGTAAATCATGCAAACCAATAGGCTGCATGGAGGGTTGAAACGGGCAGAAATAGACGTTATCATAGTGCGCTAAGTTATTAAACAATTGTTGGATTGCGTTGATATATTAAAATATGTGAATTGCATCCATTTAAGCATAAATTCATTAATATTGCGGATCGCATGCGTTCAGCGCATTTCAAACTATTGAATTTGTGTATTTTTGTGCAGAATATGTTGTTAACGCAATGTAAGATGGTGATTTCATAAGAAATTATCGGTCGAGTTGCAACTTCACTGCAAACTTTGTATTGATCATGCTGGAAAACATTCACCGAGAAAGATCGCCACAACATGGTCAACGCAACATGGTGGGCGCATCTGGGTGAAAGGCCAAATTAAGAGTGAATGGGACAAAAGCTGATGATAGTCGAATCCAAATTAAGTTGACAGCCGATAACGGTCACAAAGTACATTCAGATTTTAATCGGTGACAATCATCTGACGTATTAGTTAGAATTAAAAGTTGTCCCATCTGTACAACCAGGAGAGAGAGAAACCGCCTTTCACAATTTGATGTCTTAAAATACCAAATGCATCCTTCAGAAAAGGGGGTTAACCAAGTTGATCGCCTTACATTCAGTTGCTTCTGTTCATAGTTTTTATTTCCATTTTTAAGCGGAGCAAGAGAAGAATGGTGGCACCGGAGATCGCCTAGGAAAACTCGAGAGAAGAACCTTAGGGCGTAAGGGTAGAGAGCAGGCCGACTCTCATGAGAGCGAGAATATTCTTTAGAGCACGAGTTAGAAACAGTTGTAAACGCCTAGCAGTAAAAGAATTTGCCACCAGCTCTTTACTTTACTTGCATTGATCTTTGTACTTCATCTTCATATTTATTTCAATGAAAGTTCTATTTCTACATCTGCTCACTCTTTTAATACGCATGAGTAGCTAAGCTAATTGAATGGGTTGAGAAAGAACTAAGCGAAATCAGACCTAGGAAGTTCATTTGCTTGCGATTGTCTTTGATTTATGCTGTGCAAAATACCCTTTAGAGTTACTCAAGAGAGAGAGTCTAAAGAAAGAACCTAATTCCTGAGAGAGCTAGGTTAGAATCTGGACTTGAAAGAGCAAGACTAGGCTTGCATAAACAAGAGATAGGGACTTAGAGAATAAGCTCTATTTGTCAACTTGCATCGCATGCATCTTATGAATAGGAATATTATTACGTGTCACATATTTGTCTTGTCATTGCATAAAATAGAATAGAGGTTTATGTGTAATCTTGTAGACTTATCGCATATTTATCGCATGCGTTCTAGCCTTAGAAGTCGTGATATTCACACCGAGAGGTGGTTCTACTGTTGTATACATGTTGCATGATCGCAAGTATGAAGTGCATTTTAGGGAGTGTTAGCCAACTTTCTCAACCCGTTCAACCCATTCATCGCATTTCCTATTTACCAACCTTTTCAAAGTCCACCTCATTTTATTTATTTTCAATCAATGCAATCAACAAACCAAACACCTTATTTATTTTCCCGGTTACCGCAAAGTTTTCATAAAAAATATTTCAACACAATCTATTTTCACAAGTCCCTGTGATCGACCCTGGACTTACCAGGAAACTCAAAGGAAATTTACACTTGAATTCCGCTGGGAAACATGAGTGCACAACGCAATCCATCAACGCATATCATCCATATTTTCACTTAATAAAATAACGCATCAAGGCACCACTTGCTTGGTGATTATATAAATTTACAATTGGATTTTGGTGATAATCCATCAAAATGTGGTTAGTGGATTTTTCCCAAAAATTGGGAAAATGCACTAACTTAAAATTATTTCAAAAATCATTTTTATTTTCATTTTTTAAAAAAATAGTTTTATAAAATTTATTCAAAAATAATTAATTTAAATAAAACTAATTTTAATTTATTTTTAATTGAACCTTTTAATTAAAATAATATTAATTTAATATCTAAATATTAAATTAATAAAATATCAATATCACTATCAAATCAATTTTATATTTAAATTATACTCAATTTCGTTTAATTTCAATTAAAATAAATGTTTATAATTGTATCATATACATGAAGGAACTCTTATCAAAGAGTACCTATAAGCGGAAGCAAGATCGTTCCAAATTCATTGCGATATAAATACAAGCATTCACAAACATACATACAAGTTATGCATTTTAGGATAAATTACGTCATGTTTTCAACAAATTAAATACAAAAGAACAAGAGAGTCACCTTTGAAGAACTTTTCTTCTCTTTATCTCTCGCTGTCGTCAAGAACAGTCCCTCTCGTTGTCGCTGCAATGCCAAGCCAATCGTCTACCAAATCTCGTTGTCGCTCAGCAAACGATCAGTCTTCTCCACGAATAGGTAGCAACTTAGACACCACCACTCAGTGACCTTGGTATTCTCAGAGTGAGAATCCAAGAGGTGTGACTATTACAATCTTATCACGTTACTCTAAAGCTAATCCATTTAGGAGCTAGTAGAGAGACCTTGCAGACCTACAGATCATGGGCTCTAATGATTCGAGATTAATTGACTAAACACATCACACCGAACTAACCCCCATTTGTTAACTAATGGGTAACTCCACTAAAGCCCATAGTTGAACTCTCTACACTGTAGATATATTATATCCACTCGATATAATCATGATTAGTAAGTTAACCCTTCACAGTTTGTTCGTAATAACAGCTAGATCAAATCTCTGTTTTACGCACGAAATTACCTCTTGATCTTTAAGTCCCATTGATCCTCTAATGAATAATTGATTTTTGATTCAATCAACAAGATGAGTCCCTCTTGGGCCAATGAGAGGGTGAGGTCCCTTGTTCAAGAGTCAGAATCAACACTTAAGGGAACAACCTCTCTGCTAACCCTAAATTGGGTAGGAGTGAATTCCATTTTGCAGGGCTATGTCCCCAGCTATTTGTCTGGTCTTGTCCCCAAAATGCGAGGCTTCTTGAGCAGTGCTGTTGGACTACTCTCAGTGTTGTAGATCAAAGAATAATCCCAAACAAACAGGAGTTCATAGTTAGCTCAGGATTAAGGTCAAGTTACCTAGGTCATCGCTTTGAAATAGTCAGTCTTAAACAGTAAACAGTATTATAACGTAAGAGTGCTGATTTCGTGGTCCGATCTTGTACAAAACTCATTTGCACAGGACGTCCCCACTTCTCATGTCATAACATGTACAAATTAGGATTACTTCGTTTGTAGCACTTTACAATTCTTTGTAACAATTAAAGTGTAGGCCGCATCCAATAGTGTTAACAGAATAAGACACCTAACCTTATTCATATACTATAGATCCTTTTTAACTATTTAATGGGTTTTAAGAACATACCTTTGAAGAACCATTGAAACCTTGATTTCAAGTTGCAAATTCCTCCAAATCATTGTGTAGACCACCACAAGATCTTCTCTACTATTCCCTTGGTGCTCTAGATTGAGTTGTGGGACTCAAAATAAGCTAGAATCAAAGGAAATTTGGAGAAAGCTCACCGCAACAACCTAAAATGAAAAACATCTTCTTCGTCCAAATTTTTCAGAAAAATTCAATTGGTTTCAACCACCAAAAATCACTCCAATCTCTTCAATATATTGCAGACTATCATGCAAAGAGATTTGCTGCATGAGATGCAGCTCATGGTTGGAGTAAATGAATGTTGAAGATAATGGGTTTCATTGTGAGCAACTTGAAGATGAACATGAAAAAACATATTTTCCCTTTATTATATGTTTTTGTGTAATTTTTCTATTTTCAAATCTAAAATTGATTTCAAAATCATATTTTATTTCATCAAAATTTATTAATTTTAAAAATTAATTTCATAAATTAATGTTCTAATAAAATTAATAAATAATTATTTCAACAATTTAAATAATTCTAATTAATTTAATATCTAATTCCATTTGATTCTAATTTGAACGTTTCAAATTAACTTATCACACTACTCTAGAGCTATTCCATTTCCGAGCTAGTAGGGGGACCTCATGAACTTACACATCATGGGCTCCAAGATTAATCGGCTAAATTCATTAGACCGATCTAACCCCCATTCATTAACTAATAGGTCACTCCATTAAAGTCCATAGTTGAACTTCTCTCACTGTAGGTATGTTATGTCTACTTTATATAACCAAGATTAGTAAGTCAACTGTTCACAGGTTGTTTGTAATAACGGCCGGGTCGAATCTTTGTTTTACCCTTGAAATTACCTTTTGTTCCTTAAGTCCCCACTGATCCTCTAATGAACAATTGTTTTGTGATCCGATCAACAAAATCGAGTCTCTGTTGGACTAATGAGAGGGCGGAGCCCCTTGTTCAAGACCCAGAATCAACACTTAAGGGAACAATCTCTGCACTATCCCTAAAGCGGGTAGGAGTGAATTCCCTTTTGCACCTATATCCAGTCTTACCCCTGAAACTGTCTCTTATACACATCTAGATGTGTATAAGAGACAGGTTCTTACCCCTGAAATGGCAGTCTTATTGAGCCGGCGTTGTTGAGCCAACCCTCACCTATGCCAATCTAAGGGTAATCCTGAATAAACAGGAGTTCATAGTTAGCTTAGGATTAAGGTTAAGTTACCTAGGTCATCGCTTTGAAATAGTTAGTTTTAAATAGTAAACAAGGTTATAAAGTAAAAGTGATTAATTTTGTGGTCTGATCTTGTACAAACCCATTTGCACAAGGACACCACCATTTCTCATGTCCAACATGGACCAATTAGGATCACTTCGTTTATAGTACTTTACAACTCCTTGTAACAACTACAGAGGGGACCGTATCCAATAGTGTTACCAGAATAAGGTACCCAGTCTTATTCATATACTATAGATTATTTTTACTATTTACTCCAACCTAATCCACCTTTATGTCTACAGATAAAGTTCAAGTACACATCTAATAGTCAATGGACTTTCGGATTTATTGGATTTCTATCAAACAATAGATCTATTTAATAACACCTTTATTTATTTTTCAGAATAAATTCTATTGTCTACAAACCACGAGTTTTAGGACATAAAACCCAACAAATTCCCACTTGTTCTAAAACTCCCATCGTAACTTATATATCCGATATATAAGACTGAGTTTCTGAGTTTTATAGAGAAATACAATAACCAGGGCATCCCATACCCATATTTTACCATCCAGTATCTTTATGCTGGATATTTCTCCTACTTGTCGAAGGTTATTTGGTATTCCTAGTCCTACTAGGTAATTCTCCAACACTTTAGTCGAGAGAATCTTTGTAGACATTGTTTAATATACAATAGGCTTTTGAATAAAACTATATGAGTATTATATCTTATTCTCAATAATGGCTAGGAAGCACATTTTCCTCCTACTACATTGAGGTACTCTCAACTCTTTGAGCAAGATGCATCTGACTTGTTTCAACAACTCTTTGTTAAGATCTAGAAATCTTTAAATTTTCTATACATTGATCTAGCCATTTAAATATCTGAATATTTGGAAATAACTTTTGACAATTTGATTCTTAACAGAGGTTGCTAGAATAATTTTTTTGAAAATGAACATTTTATTTATCACAAAAATATATACAATTTGTTCTTCACAAGATTTTGCAAAAGCAAGTAACAATCAAGCAGTAACTTCTCCCACTAGATGAGCTGAGCAAATGGTCTAAGGGTCTAGTTAGCCTGGTTATCTTTCTCTGCTCTCTTTTCAGCAAGTTACCGAGAGCAGTGTCTCCTCTAGTGCCCTTCTTCGTTGCAGTGGAAACATTTTCCTTTAACTGTAACGTTATCCTTGCCTTTCTTTCCAGTCAGCTTCTTCTTCCCTTTCCCTTTACCTTTCTTCACAGGAATACTCTTATTCATTGAAGAGGAGGCAACATCAGGTTTGGAGGACATTTACCACTTCTCTGCAGTAGTAATATTTACTTCTGACACCAGACCCTTTATTCTCAACATTGTCTGGTAAGCCTGTAGCTCATTCAGTAGAGTAGTCAAGCTGTATTCAATTTTATTCATTAATGCATTTGTACATAATTGCAAAAAAACTCATCAGAAAAGATTCTAGAATAAAACGAACTTGACTTCTCTCGTCAACGACAACATTTTTTACTTTTGCCACATTAAAGTGGACCATCATGTCCAGGACATGTTCGTGAACAATTGTCCCAACTTTCACGCCGCTGTTGTAAACGTTCTTGATGGCATCATTCCTCAGAGTGAAAGACAGTTGTCCAAACATCCCTCGCAGAGATTCCATAATCTCTTTGGCAGCCACCACATCGGATAAGATGGCAAAGATATAAGCACGGGCTTTATCATTAGCCCTAACCCATCTGTCATATACATCCCAAACATTTCTGTTTGTATTAAAACTAGAAATTGGAGAACAATACTCAGTTAAGACAAACCGTAAATCGTCTATCACAAGTGTCATGTTCAAATTTGATTTCCAATTTACATAATTATCCCCGATGAGTTTATCTGATGCCAACACTTGTATTTATTGAACTCGTCATTCTGAAATTAAATCCAATCAAGTTTTAGTAATTTTAATAATGCACCCAAGATTATTCTTTTGAAACGATGCTACATCAATACATTCATGACAAAATATTATCTCCAGAATAACTCATATTTCGATAGTCATTTAGGTACCGCATTTGGTCAGAAATTTTTAAAATTAAATAATTCTGTAAGTGTATACTCGCCATTTTAAGACCTAAGAAATCCTATACATTTATGGAGCTTGAGTTGTTTCGAATCCTATGTTATAAACCTCCAAGGGGATAGCCATCAAAAAATAAACGACTAGCAAAGAGCCGCTTAAAGCTAACTAGCAGATGCAAGATAGCAATCTCACGATCCTAACTAATGAAAGAGACTGTAGGATATATTGACACATTTCCTTCACCCACTTACTATAAACTACTTCCTCCGTTCACCTTGATATTGACTCATACAAAACACTTTCTGTAGGGAGGACACTCCCAGGGTGACACGAAGCATCATATGAATCTCATGGTGCGAACTATGGGGAGACGTGCCAGTTGAAATCGTAAGCTTGTTTTCTGTTCGAACAACTTCCCCTTATTCACTCTAGTTTAAATTTAAAATAAAAAATACTTTCCGTAAGGAGGTCACTTCCAGGGTGACACGAAGTACCGCTTAAATCTAGATTGTGAACTCTTAGGGATGCGAGAGCTAAGAATAACATATCGTGTATTTTATTAATCTCCCGCTGAAGTTTTATCATAACTTTATCATATAGAAGTTATTGACTACCATTGAAGTATTCTAATTTTTGGATAAAATTTATACTTAGGTTCTTTTCCGACTAACAAAAAAAACAACCCTAAGTCTATGTGGTTTATTCAAGTATCACACTTATAAATGGACTTAAAACTACGATGTCTAGATGATAAACAGTTTTATTACCTCACATCGCTCACGAATATTCATAAAACTGGTTACCAACGCTTAATTATTCAGCCATAATCTCCAGGTAGGAGGTGTTCCGTAGACTGTCAACTTAAGTACCCCTAGCCTTCGACAGAATTATATATCGGTTGAGTTTGTAACCTTAGTTTTACAAGTTTAACAACCTATTTTAACTATTAAAACAAGTAGTTAACCTATATGAGCATGCAGTTGTTCTTCTTTATGGATTTTAAATGTCCAACCTAATTTAATAACAACTTATAAAACTTTGGACATGCCAAACATCCACAACATACAAGCATTCAATATTTAATATAACCATTATATTAAATTTAAGTAATTCTAACATGCATACTATATATTATAACAAATTATAACATACTTTCAATGCATGTCGCATGCTTCCTACGGTGAGATTTTAAATTTAATGGCATACTATATGCACATACAAGATTTATTTAATTATAACATACATCCAATGCATATATTATTAACCACAGACTAATATGGTTTTTTTTTTGGCAAAAACAAGCAAACGAAAGCCTAACTATTACAAAAATAGCTTCAACACCACTCGAACCGCTCCAAACCGCTTGAACCGGACCCGAACCGTTTGAACTAGACCAGCAGAGTCTGAATCGGACCAGTCAAAACAAAATTTGAGGCTGAACCCAACCAAACCTCAAGAAAACTGGTCGAACCGGCTGCTCTTGCTCTCGCCCAACATCTCGCTAAGGCTAATCGTTTAGCAATGACGACCATCGTCATGCATTTTGCCTCATCGTTTAGTGTTTGCTTGGTCGTTTAGAAACTAATGCATATCGCTTAATAACGAGCACACTTTCCTCCCACTATATTGAGGTACTCTCAACTCTTTGAGTAAGATACATCTGGCCTGTCTCAACAACTCTTTATTAACAGTCAGATCTAGAAATCTTTTAAACTTTCTATATTTTGATCTAGCCATTTAAATATTTAAATATTAGCAAAATGGCTTTTAACAATTTGATTCTTAACAAAATTTGCTAGAACAAACATAATTTTTGAAAATGAACGTTTCATTTATCACAAAAATATATACAATTTGTTCTTAACAAAATTTACAAAAGCAGGTAACATCAAGCAACAACTTCTCCCACTGGAAGAGCTGAGCAGATGATCCTAGGGACAAGTTAGCCTGGTTACCTTTCTCTGCTTTATTCTCGGCAAGATACTAAGGGCAGTGTCTCCTCCAGTGCCTTTTTTCGTTTCTGTGGAAACATTTTTCTTTTGCAGCATTATCTTTGCCTTTCTTTCCAGTAGGCTTTTCTACCTTTTCCATTTGCCTTTCTTCATAGGAACACTCTTATTCTTTGAAGAAGAGGCAACATCAGGCTTTGAGGACATTTCCCTCTTCTCGGAAGTAGTAACATTTACTTCTGACTTTAGACCCTTTGTTCTCAACTTTGTCTAGTATGCCTATAGCTTATTCAGTAGAGTACTCAAGCTTAATTTTATTCATCAATGCATTCGTACAGAATTGCAGAAAATTCTTAAGAAGAGATTTTAGAATAAAACCAACTTGATTTCTCTCGTCTATGACAATATTGTTTACTTTTTCCACATTAATATGAACCATGATGTCCAGGACATGTTCACGAACATTGGTCCCAACTTTCATGCGACTGTTGTAAACGTACTTGATGGTATCATGCCTTAAGGTGAAGGACGGTTGTCCAAACATCCCTCGCAAGGATTCCATAATCTCTTTGGCAGTACTTATATCCTCTTTTCCAACACATCAGATAAACTGGCAAGGATATAAGCACGGGCTTTTTCATTAGCCTTGACACATTTTTCATATACATCTCGAATATTTTGGTTTGTGTTAGAGTTAGGAATGGGAGGACAATCCTTAGTTAAGAAAAACTGCAAATTGTCTTTCACAAGTATCGTGTTCAAATTTTATGCCAACACTTGTATTATTGAACTCGTCATTCTGAAATTATAAATCCAATCAAGTTTTAGCAATTTTAATAATGTACCCAAGATTATTCTTTTGCAACGATACTACATCAAGAAATTCTTGACTAAATACTACCTCTAGAATAACTCATATTCCAATAGTCATTTACGTACCGCTTTTGGTCAGATATTATTAACACTTAATAATTCTTTAAGTGTAGACCCGCCGTTTTCAGACGTCAGAGATCACGAAGACCTAATAAATCCTATCCATTTCTAGAGCTTAAGTTGATCCGAATCCTATGTTACAACCCTCCATAGGGATAGCCGTCATAAAACGACTAGCAAAGAGTCGATTAAAGCTAACCAGCAGGCGCAATATAGGAATCTCACTAGCCAAACTAACGGAAGAGACCGCAGGATATGTTGACACATTTCCTTCGCCCACTTCTTATGAACTACTTCCTCTGTTCACCTTGATATTAACTCATACAAAATACTTTCTGAAGGGATGTCACTCCCAGGGTGACACAAAGCGTCATATGAATCTCACGGTATGAACTATGTGTTAGGTTTTATGTCTTAAAACTCGTGGTATGTAAACAATGGAGCTTATTATGAAAATTCAATAAAGGTGTTATTAAATAGATCTATTACTTGAATAGAAATCCAATAAACCTAAAAGTCTCTTGACTATCTGATGAGTACTTGAACTTTATGTGAAGACATAAAGGTGGATCAGGTTCGATTAAATAGTCAAAATGATCTATAGTACATGGATAAGGTTGGGTACCTTATTCTGGTAACACTATTGGATATGACCTCCTCTGTATTGTTACAAGGAGTTGTAAAGTGCTACAAACGAACTGATCCTAATTCGTTCATGTTGGACATGAGGTGTGGGCGTATCCTTGTGCAAAAGCGTTTATACAAGATCTAACCACGAAATGAGTCACTCTTACTTTATAACGTTGTTTACTGTTTAATACTGACTATTTCAAAGTGATAACCTAGGTAACTTGACCTTAATCCTGACCTAACTATGATCTCCTATTTATCTAGGATTGCCCTTAAACTTGCAAAGGTGAGGGTTGGCTCAACAGCGCCGGCTCAATATGACTGCCATTTCAGAGGTAAGACTGGATAGATAGCTGAGGACATAGGGTGCAAGAGGGAATTCACTCCTACCCGCTTTAGGGATAGTAGAGAGGTTGTTCACTTAAGTGCTCATTCTAGGGCTTAAACAAGGGATCCCACCCTCTTATTTGACATGAGAGGGACTTGGTTTTGAGATTGGATCACAAAACAATTGTTCATTAGGGGATCGGTGGGGACTTAAGGAACAAAAGGTAATTTCAGGGGTAAAACAAAGATTTAACCCAGCCGTTATTACGAACAACCTGTGAAGGGTTAACTTACTAATCTTGGTTATATCGAGTGGACAAAATATATCTAAAGTGAGGGGAGTTCAACTATGAGCTTTAGTGGAGTGACCCATTAATTAACGAACAGGGATTAGATCGATCTAATGAGTTTAGCCGATTAATCTCGGATCGTTGGAGCCCATGATCTGTAGGTCCATGAGATCCCCTTACTAGCTCAGAAACGGATTAGCTCTAGAGTAGCGTGATAAGTTAATTTGAAACGTTCAAATTAGAATCAAATAGAATAGGAGAAAATATATTTAAATATGATTTAAATATATGAAGATGAATTTGTGTAGAAATAAATTTAATATTGGATATTAAATTAATTATAATTATTTAAATGGTTTAAATAATTATTTATCAATTTTATTAGAAAATTAATTTATGAAATTAATTTGTAAAATTAATAAATTTTGATTTTAGAAATAAAATATGATTTTAAAATCAAAATGGATTTTTGGAAATGGAAAATTACACAAAACTTGAAAATGGGTTTTTCAAAATTCATCTTCAAGTAGCTTACAAGGAACCCACCTTCTCCTTTGGTTTACTCCAAGCATCAGCTGCATCCCATGCAATACATCTCTTTGCATGATAATCTGCAATATATTGAAGAGATTGGAGTGAAGAAATGAGGATGAACCGACTGAATTGTTGTTGAAAAATTCAAATGAAGAAGGTGTTCTTCAATGGGTTCTGTTCAATGAGCTTTCTCTATATTCCATTTGATTTTAGCTTATTTTGAGTCCCACAACTCAATCTAGAGCACCAAGAGGATAGTAGGGATGATCTTGTGGTGGTCTACACAAGGATTCAGAGGATTTTGCAGCAGGAAATGGAGATTTCGTTGGTTCGACCAAGGTATGTTCTTGAAACCCATTAAACTCTGATTTTAGCGTGTCTCTTTTCAACCAAAATTAATGAATTAGAATGCTTATGGATCTTGATTACCTTCCGCCGCTCCATGCTAGTGTGGATCCAACAATTGGTATCGGAGAATTTTATAAGCATTCAGTTCGGATTAATTCTGGTTTGGTGGGTGTTTTGTATGAAAATATGAAAGTGCTGTAATGATATGGTTTTCTGAGATTTGGCCTTTAATTTCTCTTTGATTTCCCGTTTAAATTTATAATTGGCTCTTGCTTGATGAGCTTTAATGTCTTCCCAAGAGTCTGTAATTTATTTGGAGTCATTAGAGTTGAAATTAAGTTGTAATTCGAAGAAACAAGTGAAAGGGCCGAGTTGCAGATTCCAGACGATCAGCCTCTGTTCATATCGACGTTGAGCTTCAGTAGCTAAACGATTTTTTAGCTTCATACGTTAGACGTTATAAAGGAAAAGCTAGACGATCGTTTAGCTTCGGGCATTGATCGTTTAGGTGTTGTGCGTTAGATGATTATCTACCTTTGGAGCTAAGCGATACATTGTTTGGCTATGCTATGCGATACGTTGTTTTGCTATGCGATAGCTTCGGGTGGGAGCTAAGCGATGCGGTCAAGAGCTATGCGATGGTGTTGAGTGATCGCTTACATGATCGTTTACCTTTGATCCGGAGCTAAGCGATGTGGTGATGGAGCTATGCGATAGTGTTTGACACTAAGCGATTGTGTATTTTCACCGGCGCTAGACGATGACACTATATGATAGAAGGAAAATACTATACGATCGTATAATTTTGTTAAATGATAGGCGTTGGTTGCTAAACGATAAAGCAAGTGCTAAACGATCAAGTCCATCGCATGACGATGGTCGTCAATGCTAAACGATCTGACTTAACGAGATTTTGGGCGAAAGCAAGATCAGCCAGTTCGATCGGTTCCCTTGAAGTTTGGTCCGGTTCAGCTTCAAATGGTTTGTGGTTGGTCCGATTCAGTCTCTACTGGTCCGGTTTAGACGATTCAGGTCCGGTTCAAGTAATTTTGGAGCGGTTTAAGCGGTGTTGAAGTTGTTTTTGTAATAAGTTAGGCTTTTATTTGCTTGTTTTTGCCAAAACTAAAACCATATCAGTATGTGTTTAATTATTTATGCATTGGATGTATGTTATAATTAAATAAATCTTGTATGTGCATATAGTATGCCATTTAGATTTAAAATCCCACTATAGGAAACATGCAACATGCATTGAAAGTATGCTATAATTTGTTATAATATATAGTATACATGTTAGGGTTTCTTGTATTTAATATAAGTGTTATATTAGATATTGAATGCCTGTATGTTGTGGATGTTTAGCATGTCTAATGTTTTATAAGCTATTATAAAATTTGGTTAGACATTTAAAATCCATAACGAAGAACAGCTACATGCTCACATAGGTTAACCACTTGTTTTAATTAGTTAAAGTAGGTCGTTAAACATGTAAAACTAGGGTTACAAACTCAACTGGTATATAATCCTGTCAAAGGTTGGGGGTATTTAAGTTGACGGTCTACATAACACCCCCTACCTGGGGATTATGGCCGAATAATTGAGCATTTATAACTAGTTTTATGAGTATCCGTGAGCGATGTGAGGTAATAAAAGCATTTATCACCTAAACATCGTAGGTTTAAGTCCATTTATAACAGTTATACATGGATAAACCACATAGACTTAGGGTTATTTTTAATTAGCCAAAAAAGAACCTAAGTATGTAGTTACCCAAACATTAGAATACTTCAGTGGTAGTGAATAACTTCTATATGATAGAGTTATTAGAAAACTTCAGCAAGAGATTAATAACCTACTCGGTATGTTATCCTTAGCTCTCGTGTCCCTAAGAGTTCACAGTCTGGATTTAAGCGATACTTCATGTCACCCTAGAAGTAACCTCCCTTCAGAAAGTATTTTTTAGCTTAAATTTATATTTGGGTGAATAAGGGGAAGTTGTTCAATCAGATATCAAGGTTATGATTTCAACAGCCACGTCTCCATATAGTTCACATCGTGAGATTCATATGACGCTCCGTGTCACCTTAGAAGTGATTTCCTTTCGAAAAGTGTTTTGTATGAGTTAATACCAAGGTGAATGGATGAATTAGTTCATAGTAAGTGGGTGAAGGAAATGTGTCAATATATCCTACGGTCTCCTCCATAGTTGGATCGTGAGATTCCTATGTTGCACATGCTGGTTAGCTTTAAGCAGCCCTTTGCTAGTCGTTTAACGACAGCTATCTCCTTGGAGGGTTGTAACATAGGATTCAGAACATCTTAAGCTCCAGAAATGGATAGGATTTCTTTGGTCATTAGTGGCCTCTAACGTCCAAAAATGGTGGGTCTACACTTACAGAATTATTAATTGTTAATAATGTCTGACCAAAAAGGGTACCTAAATGACTATTGGAATATGAGTTATTCTGGAGGTAGTATTTAGTCAAGAATGTCTTGATGTAGTATCATTGCGAAAGAATAATCTTGGGTAAATTATTAAAATTGCTAAAACTTGATTGGATATTAAATTTCAGAATGACAAGTTCATTAATACAAGTGTGGCGTCAGAGAAATATATTAGGGATAATTATATGAATTAGAAATCAAATTTGAACACGATTCTAGTGATAGACAATTGCGGTTTGTCTTAACTGAGGATTGTCCTCCCATTCCTAGCTTTAACACAAACCGAAATGTTCAGGATGTATATGATAGATGGGTCAAGGCTAATGATATAGCCCATGCTTATATCATCACCAACTTATCTGATGTGTTGACAAATAAAGCATGAGGATATGAGTACAGCCAAAGAGATTATGGAATCTCTATGAGGGATGCCATTTAAGCACGTTTACAACAGTCGCATCAAAGTGGGGACCAATGTTTGTGAATATGTCTTAGACATGATGGTCAACTTTCATACGGCAGAAGTAAACGGTGCTGTCATGAATGAGAGAAGTCAAGTTGGTTTTATTCTAGAATCTCTTCTGAAGAGTTTTCTGCAAATTTTGAATGCATTAATGAATAAAATTTGAGTACTTTACTGAATGAGCTACAACTTTAACAGATAATGTTGAAAACAAAAGGTTTAATGCTAGAAGTAAATGTTACTACTGCCGAGAAGTGAAGAATGTCCTCCAAGCCTAAAGTTACTTTCTCTTCAAAGAATAAGAGTATTCTTGTGAAGAAAGGCAAAGGGAAAGGGAAGAAGAAACCTACTGGACTGAAAGGCAAGGATAACGCTGCAAAGGGAAATGTTTCCATTGCAACGATGAAGGGCACTGGAGGAGACACTGCCCTCAATGTCTTGTCGAGAAGAGAGTAGAGAAAAGGTAACCAGGCTAACTTGACCTTGGGACCATTTGCTTAGCTCATCCAGTGGGAGAAGTTTCTACTCTTTTTTAATTGTTAAAACTTGTATAGAACAAATTCTATATATTTTTGGAATAAATGAAATGTTCATTTTCAAAAATTATGTTTGTTTTAGTAACCTCTATTGAGAATCAAATTGTTAAATGTCATTTGTAGATATTCAGATATCTAAATGGCTAGGTCAAAGTGTAGAAAGTTTAAATATTTCTAGATCTGACTGTTAACAAAGAGTTGTTGAGACAGGTCAGATGCATCTTGCTCAAAGAATTGAGAGTACCTCAATGTAGTGGGAGGAAAGTGTGCTTCCTGGCCATTATTGAGATTAAGATGCAATCCCCTTATAGTTTTATCAAAAGCCAATTTTATACCTAACAATATTTACAATAATTCTCTTGGCTAAAGTATTTGAGAATTACCTAGTAGGACTAGGAATACCAGATAACCTAGGGTAAGTGTGAGAAATATCGTGTATAGAGATACCAAATAGTAAAAGATGGGTATGGGATGCCCTAGCTTATTGTATTTCTCTATAAAACTCAGAAACTCAGTCTTATATATCGGATGTATAAGTTACCACTAGAGTTTTAGTCCAAGTGGAGTTTGTTGGGTTTTATGTCCTAAAACTCATGCTATCTAAACAATGATCTATAGTACATAAGGTTGGGTACCTTATTCAGGTAACACTATTGGATATGGTCTGCTTTGTAGTTGTTACAAAAAGTTGTAAAGTGCTACAAAGAAAGTGATCCTAATTCGTTCCTGTTTGACATGAGGAGTGGGGGTGTCCTTGTGCAAAAGAGTTTGTACAAGATCGGACCACGAAATGAGTCACTCTTACTTTATAACGTTGTTTACTGTTTAAAACTGACTTCACAGCGATGCCTAGTTAACTTGAACTTTATCCTAAGCTAACTATGAACTCCTGTTTATTTGAGATTGCCTTACATTTGCATAGGTGAGGGTTGGCTCAATAGCGTCGGCTTAATATGACTGCCATTTCAAGGGTAAGACTAGATAGATGGTTGGGAACATAGGATGAGGTTGTTCCCTTAAGTGCTCATTTTGGGCTTGAACAAGGGATCTTGCCCTCTCATTTGGCATGAAAGAGACTCAGTTTTATGATTGGATCACAAAACAATTGTTCATTAGGGGATCAGTGGGGACTTAAGGAACAAGAGGTAATTTTGGGGGTAAAACAAAGATTTGACCCAGCCGTTATTACGAACAACCTGTGAAGGGTTACCTTACTAATCATGGTTATATCGAATGGACATAATATATCTACAATGAGGGGAGTTCAATTATGGACTTTAGTGAAGTGACCCATTAGTTAACGAATGGGGATTAGATCGGTCTAATGTGTTAGCTCATGATTTGTAGGTCCATAAGGTCCCCCTACTAGCTCGGAAATAGATTAGCTCTAGAGTAACGTTTATATGTTAATTTGAAACGTTCAAATTAGAATCAAACAGAATTGGAGAAAATATATTTAAATATGATTTAAATATATGAAGATTAATTTGTGTGAAAATTAATTTAATATTAGATATTAAATTAATTAGAATTATTTAAATTGTTTAAATAATTATTTATTAATTTTATTAGAAAAATAATTTAATGAAATTAATTTGTAAAATTAATAATTTTGATTTTAGAAATAAATATGATTTTAAATCAAAATGGATTTTTGAAATGAAAATACTTACGACAAAACTTGAAATGAGTTTTTCAAAGTTCACTTCAAGTAGCTTACAAGAACACCCTTCTCCTTTTGCGTTACTCCAAGCATGAGTTGCATGTTCATCCGCACATTTTTTGCATTGATAAGTCTGCAATATATTGAAGATCATTAGAGTTGAAGAAAGAACATGAACCGACTGAATTTTTGCTGAAAAATTCAGGATGAAGAAGCTGTTTCTAATGCGTTCAATATTCAGGAGCTTTCTCCATTATATCTTTTGTTCAGATAATATTTGAGTCCCACAACTCAATCTAGAGCACCAAGAGGATAGTAGGGAAGATCTTGTGGTGGTCTACAAAAGGATTCAGAGGATTTTGCAGCTGAAAATGGAGATTTCGTTGGTTCGGCCAACCAAAATTAATGAATTAGAATGCTTATGGATCCTGATTTCTTCTGCTACGTGATGGTGTCGATCCAACACTATGTGGAGACATGGCAGTTTGAAATTGTAAACTTGATTTATGTTCGAACAATTTCCTCTTATTCACCCGAGTCTAAATTTAAGCTAAAAAATACTTTTCGAATGGAGGTCACTCCTAGGGTGACATGAAATACCGCTTAAATTCAGACTGTGAACTCTTAGGGACGCGAGAGCTAAGAATAACATATTATGTATAATCTCCCATTGAATTTTTCTAATTACTCTATCATATAGAAGTTATTGACTACCACTGAAGTGTTCTAATTTTTGTTAAAATTATACTTAGGTTATTTTCCGGCTAAATAAAAACAACCACAAGTCTATGTGGTTTATCCAAGTATAACTCTTATAAATGGATTCAAACCTATGATGTCTAGGTGATAAACCCTTTTATTACCTCACATCGTTCACGAATACTCATAAAACTAGTTACTAACGCTCAATTATTCGGCCATAATCCTTAGGTAGGAGGTGTTCCATAGACCGTGAACTTATGTATCTCCAGGCTTCGACAGGATTATATTCGGTTGAGTTTGTAACCTTAGTTTTACAAGTTTAACGACCTATTTTAACTATTAAAATAAGTGGGTAACCTACGTGAGCATGCAACTGCTCTTCGTTATGGATTTTAAATATCTAACCGAATTTTATAACAGTTTATAACACATTAGATATGCTAAACATCCACAACATACAGGCATTCAATATCTAATATAACACTTACATTAAATACAAGAAACCCTAACATGCATACTATACATTATAACAAATTATAACATACTTTCAATGCATGTTGTATGCTTCCTATGGTGGAATTTTAAATCTAAATGGCATACTATATGCACATATAAGATTTATTTAATTATAACATCCATCCAATACATAAATAATTAAACACAAACTGATATAATTTTAGTTTTGGCATTAACAAGCAAACAACAGCCTAACTATTACAAAAACAGATTTATTTAAATTTCATTATCGTATTCACCATCATCTCTCTGTTCTTTTCCATACATTCATCATCCATTTTCTCCATCATGTGTTCTTAATCCCCTGGGTAAAAGGGCAGGATTAAGCGAGTGAGTTAATCCTTGTTAAGGAAATCGGCTAATTTAGCTAAAGCATGCTCGACATCTTCACCTATGGGAGCAAAACTGAAGATGTTATTCCACCTATTGAAAGATGGTTGGAAGAATGTGTTAACTAAAGTGAGAAGTATTTCCAGAGATGGAAACAATCTTGCGTTCATCATGTTTATCCCTGTTTCACCATAGACATATGAGAACGTGGCCGATCACTGAAAGATTGACGAACTTGCAATGTCCTTTCCCACAACTCATTCTCTTTCTGACTCATTTCACAAGACTTCAAAGCCAGTCCTCAACCTGTATCATTAATTGTTTATTCATTTATTTTATCACCGCAATTTACTTATCATCACAATGTATTTCACCGCAATTTATTTACCATCGCATTTTATTCTTTACTGCAATTTACTTTTTTGCAAACCCAATTCATTATTCTTTATGTTTAACCGGTCGCATGTACCAGATTATTATCGCATTAAGCACAACAATCCCTATTTTTGACCTCAGATCACTCTGAGAAACTTGCGTTGGATTTATACTTTGTTCCAGTGCAAGAAAACTTGTGACACGCACTACAGAATGCATACTACGAAGTATATCATCATCATCACATCCATTTAGAACATAGTATCGCATATTATTGAGTCATAGCACATCATTCATTCACTCATTTTTAAATCTTTACAAGTTTTTGGCGTTGTTGCTGGGGATTGGCAACGTTTAGTGTCGAATATTTTTGTGGTATTTTGCAAGAAAGATCTCTGTTGTACTATCTGTTTAACACGGAGAGTAGGCTAACGGTTTATGAGTACTAGGACTGAACCAGAATTCGAAGCCGACCAAGAGATTGAGCATACTTTTCGTGCACGAACATGCCAGCACCATATAAGGCGAAGAAGGAGCATGGCTAACAACGATAGGCCCGAGGGGAATCAAGTGGTAAATTGGCCGGCGCAAGATCCAGTTTTCCTGGCAGCCGACCGCAATATCCCAAAGAAGAAGTATGCCGCACCCAATTTATATGACTTCTCGCCCAGAATTACGAGACCCACAGTGGAGGAGAATGCACGATTTGAGATAAATTCGGTCATGCTTCAAATGATCCAAAATGAGACCCTCAGCACTGCATGGGTGTGATTCAAATGATTGGTAAAGAACTATCCGCACATCGGGATTCTCGATTTCATTCTGATGGAAACCTTTTACAATGGCCTAGACAACTTGATGCAAGTTGTTGCTGATGCCTCCGCGGCAGGAGGATTCATGGACAAAACGTACATTGAAGCCAAGGTCATCTTGGATCGCATTTCGCGAAACACAGATGATTGGATAGATGATGAGTACGGGTGGAAGTGGTCCAGAATGAAGAAAAGCAGAAAGTACCATTGTACCTGTGGATACAATGACCACCTTGGCCACACAAATGACCACAGTTACCTCTCTCCTCCAAACGATGGCAATTTATAAGGGAACCCTCTCTCAGGGTACAGCGCAAGCCAATGCGCTAGCACAAGTGGCAGCGATAAGCTGTACACAATACAGAGAGGGTCATTGAGTAGAAATGTGCCCATCAAACCCACATGCAGTGTACTCTATTCAGAATAACCCGTACAACAACACATAGAACCCGGGTTGGCGGAATCACGCCAACTTCAGTTGGGGAGGTAACAATGACCAGTGAGGCCAAAGGAATCTACAGAACAATTCTAGAAATCGAGGAAACCCTCTGGGTTTTCATCAAGATCTGAATCAGAGTCACTACCAAAGTAGGCAATCGCACAACCAACCTTCCTCATCCAACATCTCTACAAATTCATCGTCCTTGGAAGCTCTGTTGAAGCAGTATATAGAGAAAAATGATGCAGTTATGCAATTGCAAGCATCTTCCATAAGGAATTTGGAGGTCCAGGTGGGGAACTGGCAGCCAAGCTTTGAAATAGAACATCAGGAACGCTTCCCAGTAATTCAGAAGCCCCTGGATCTAATGGGAAGGAACAATGTCAATAGTAACATTGTTCAGGCAAGTATAACCGCCTGCGGGGATGTAGTTGCAGTAACCCTGAAGAACCTATCTCAATCAGCATCCCTATCACTATCTTTACTGCTCTCTTTATCGCTTTCTCTATTGCTTTCTTTACTGCTTCATCATTGCATTATTTAAATCAATTTACTACTTTCTTAAATTACTTTACTGCTTAATTGAATCTACTTCTACTTGAATTCTAGCTTGTGTTAATTTCTTGCCTAGTTAAATTTATTTCCATTCCAGCCTTAGTTTGCGTTGATCTCAAAATTTCTGTGAATGAATATTAAAAAAAAAGAACACCACAACATCTTATCAATCTTGTTTTAGGATAAGCGTTGCGATATTGGTGATACCATAAATAACATTTGGTATGCATTGCAATGATGGGTGTATCTGGCTTTAATAGATACACTTTGCTCCTGTCTTCCACAAATACACTGCGTTGATAGATGAGTTACGTGTGTATGTACACTGCGCCCGTCCTCAGCAAAAATGCACTATGTCGATGGTTGTGTTGCGCTGGTCGAAATTCTCTCTACATACCATCCCCTTCTGAGGTTTCTTCCTAAGACCAAATTTTTTTCCAACTTCTTTCACTTCACTAACAAAAATGGCCGGACAATCTTCCCACTTATCCTCCTAGCCATCATCCCCTTCCCAAGCCCCCGTCACCTCAACGGAAGGCAGCTTTCCACGCTGCCGGCCACCACCCAGTCGCCCAGCCTAAGCCTTCGCCAAGAATCGTCGAAAAACCCCAGCAAAAAACCTGTATAGCAGCAAAACCACCCACCAACTGAGAGGGGCTGAGCACGGAGAGTGCCCCTGGCACCAAACCTGAGGTGGCACTCACAGTACCTTTGATTGAAAGCGAACTGAAGCGAAGGGATGATAGGGAGGTATTTAGAAGCATTTTGTGCAATCTAGAAAGAGAGGGGGGGGTTACTAGAAGCAGGAGTTGTGAACCAGCCTCTGCCGTCAGAAGAGAAGTTGGCAAAAGCTTCGTGGAGAATGGCCCTGGCTGTTTCGGATCCTAAGGAGACTGTTCCAACAAACTCCAATGAGGGACCGAACAGGGCCGTTTTGGAGGTTGTAGAGGCGAAGAAGTAGCCGGGGACGGTCGAAGAGAAGGAGAAGAGAAAAAGTAAAGAAAAACGGGTGGAAGGAGATGAAGTTGCCCGACTAAAAAATGAGAAGAAAGAAAAGAAGAAAAGTAAAAGAAAACAACGCAGGCGATAAGAGAAGTGCTTGAAGAAAAAGGAGAAAAGGAAGAGGGTGGAAAGTCTAGATTTTGACGAAGAATCAACCACCACCACAGTGGAAGAGGGGATGTCAGCGCAAGCTAGAGCATCAGTGCAACCACAAGTTTTATCGCCGTATACCAGATTGGTTGCATCTGAAGACAGAGAAGACCCTAACATCACCCTTCTTATGTGGCGTCGCAAGGGTCCACAACTGACCCAAATTTCTTTTAATGCATAGCAGAGGAGGAAGAGAAAAGAAAAAGAGAATTAGAGGAGAAGCAAGAAAAGATGTCATGTGCGTGCCAAATCATCGCATCAGGCGATTTGGCCAGAAAATATGACGATGAAGAGGTTTGCCATGACAATGAAAGAGTGGCAGAAGAAGAAAAAAGAAGGCTCGAGGAAGAACAACGCATTTTGCTTGCCATGATCATCAAAGGGAGGGTAGTGTGATTAAGCGCAAAGGACATCAATGAATTCGATCAGTTGAGAAATCTCCCGGAAGCACCGGGTAACAAGTTGATTAATGATCCTGAAGAGAAACATATGGAGGATACACTGAAGATATTAATGCCACGGGGCACCAAGTGGTCAGTGTCATTAATAGGCATAAGAACCCTCGCCTTCAACAAGCTGCTACTAGAAGCGCGAATTTGGGTTTATTTGGTGAAACGGCGACTCATTCCAACAACGCATGACTAAAGAATTTCAAGGGATCAAGTTATGCCCCCTACTTCATAGCCCGCAACATTCCGATCGATGTGGGCCAGCTCATTGCGAAGTAGATTCGAGGTTTTTTTGGCCGTGTGAGAGGTCAATACTTCTTCCCGTGGAAAATTTCGAGCCTGTGCCTTTCTGTGGGCGTAGGCATTGATGAAGAGCCCAAGCCTAAAGTTCGTGTCATCCTCACGAAGATCCTGAGAATGCTTCTCAAGGATTCACCGCAATGCCCTATGCTTCCAACAAAAAGGCCTCTCATTGATTTGAATGCGCCGCAACCACCCAAACCAAAGAAACAGTGCCACAATGATAAAGGAAAGGAAATCGTCCAAGGCAGTTTGCCGTAGAAGCAAACTAGTTTACCCTTGGACCCTTTGCCTATAATCATTTGCCCACCAAGCCTTCTAATCAAACCCCTTTCACCTCTTCCCGAGCAATTCACAAATCTCCTCCTTGCCCCCGACTCAAACCCCGCATCTCCAGCAGCGTCCCCATCACCATCCATCTCACCTCACTTTTCACCCCCATCACCGCATGTTGATGACCCACATGGTTTAGGAGCAGGCCCTTCCGCTCAACTTCAAACTGATGCGGGTCTTAGCCGATATGCGGGTCTTCTTATCTCAACAGCTACCTTCTTCCGCCATGCATTAACGGAGTTGCAGGAGAGCAACGAAGAGTTGCAAGACAGCAATACACTCTTATGACAAATGATGGTCAATATTCAATGCAACATCTTTACCATTTGCCTGAACCAAAGACAGATGGCTGAGCGCAACCATGAGTACTTCAATTTCTTAACAACATATCTACATGGTCCCATGGTGCCTCCACATCTACAACAACCTCTGCAGTTTCAAGAAGCACCACAATGAGCTCTTCCGAAACATCCTCCTCATCAAGAGCCCCCGCCGTAGCTCTAAATTTGGAGGTGTACCACCTTTCCACAATTTTGCAATTTTTCTTTGCGGCCCTTCATTTTTTTTTTATAGAAAGCTATACCTTGTATTCTTTTGTACATGCTACAATTTTGTGTTTGCGAAGTTTATAATTCCTTGTGTACTTAGACAAATTTTATACAACTGAGTAATCATTCATTCCTTATGTGTTGGCCTCTTTACTTTTATTATCCTTTGTCAATTTATTGTGGTAGTTCTTGTCTTTTCTTTTGTGTTGTTTATTTGCGCTGCCATGATGAGTAGTATGCATACCCTTAGCAAAATTTCTTTACACATTGCATTTTCTACCTAACACTTAGACAATTCATCGCAATAGCTCTACTTTACCTTCTATATTACAAGATTCTGCTCAAACCTTCTTTTCAAAATTTTGACTAAGTGTTTTTTCTTTTCAAAATAATGCAATGAGGACCTTGCGCATCTCTAAATTTGGGGATGGGGAAGGTCTGAGCAGATGCGATCAAGCAGATGCGGTCATATCAGGCAAATGCATTCATCATCATCCAAAAAAAAAAAAAAAACCTCCATTGTCAGTGCAAGGGAAAATCCTAACTTGATAAGAGTTAAGTTGTGAAAGGAACCTGCTCGTAGTTGGATGTTCGCATGACACCCGTGGGAGCAAGCCAAAACGAAGGTAGGTTACCAGGATCGACACAATAAAAAAAAAAAAGAAAAAAAGGATAAAAGAGACAACTTCTCTGATCAGCAAAAGTAAAACTTGGCTATGGATCAAGAGTTGAAGTTGAGACTGGTACACAATCGAAGTTGGATGCTCGAATGACACCCGTGGGAGCAAGCCAAAACGAAGGGTGTAACCATGATAAACATTCTCTATAAGATGATGCAAACCAGACCACCGCATAAAAGATGCACTTCATTGTTTTTGCAAGAAGAAATAAAACATTCTTATCAAAACTAGAGAGGAACTTTTTCTTAGATAAGAATAAAGTAGAGTATGTCGAAAAATTTTGAAGGATAGAAGAAACTTGTAGGGTTGAGAAATTATGTAGAGGTGGAGCATTCAGAGTAGCCGATAAACGATTAGGATAGGATTTGAGCTGAATTGCCTTAGTCGAAGATATACTTGAGGACAAGCATATATCTAAATTTGGAGGTGTGATAACTTGTAGAAATACAAGTTATTTATACCGTTTTATTTAGATTATGCGAAAAAAAGAAGGAAAAGTTGTGTCGATAATACAGAAATTGGCTTAGAAATACGAAAATTGTAAACTGTCGTGAGCACACCCACTAACCCCATTGCGATGGAAAAATGGAATGTCCATGTCTTTGTTTTGCAGGAAATAGGTCATCGCATGCGATAATCGCTCGAGGACAAAAAATGAAAAACAATCCACATTGCATGCGGCAATCGATCAAGAACGAAAAAGAATAATGCAATTGCAACGCATGCGACGATCAATCATGGATTCAAATGATCAACGCATTTCCAACGCATGCAGCAATCGATAAGAAATCAAAACAATTACATCGCATGTGGTGATCGATTGAAGATGAGAAGAGCAATGCATTTGCAAGGATTTCTGACAATTGTACAACTTTTCTGTTGTATAATTCTGACAAATTGATCGTGAAGCAGAGCGGACATTTCCACTATGCCATGGCAAGAATTATTAGATTCTCAGGGCAAGACCACTAATACAGAAGAAGCCAAGGTCTATAAATAGCTTCATCAAATTCAATGAAAAGGAGGCTGGTCTGAAGAGACAATCCAGAGAAAATCCGGGAGAACGATGAGACAAGACCGGAGATAAGCCTCTGAGCAAGAAATTATTTCCATTCCCGAAGAAAAAGCTCTATGCGAAAGGTCACTTCTACCTGGAAAGCAAGCCTAAGAGGGAAGCTTTCCATTCCATTTATTCCACATGCTGGCAAGCACATCGTCTCTGATCGGGATCTTTGCCTAGACATTGATATTCTTTCCGTATTTGTTCTTATTTTTCCATTCATCTACTGTGTTCATCTATCTTTAATCTTTCATTCACTATCTGTAACAAATGTTGATCTCTAGATTTAAATATCATTATCATATTCGTCATCATCTCTCTGATCGTTTCCATACATTCATCATCCATTTTCTCCATCATATGTAACTAATCCCCAGGATAAGAGGAAGGATTAAGTGAGTGAGTTAATCCTTGTTAAGGAAATCAGCTAAGTTTAGCTAAAGCATGCTCGACGGCATCTTCACCTGTGAGAACAGAAGTGAAGATGTTATTCCGCCTATCGAAAGAAGGTTGGAAGAATGCGTTAACTAAAGCAAAAAGTATTTCCAGAGATGCCATACGTTCATCCCTGTTTCACCATAGACATATGGGAACGTGGCCAATTAGTAAAAGGTGTAAGCCAAGGGAAAGTGGAACCTTAGTGGCGTTCTCAGCAAGATTGACGAACTTGCGATGTCCTTTCCCACAACTCATTCTCTTTTTGACTCATTTCACAAGACTTGCCACCGCATTCATTAGATTCTTTTGTACAACTTCACAGCCAGTCCTCAACCTATATCATTAATTTTTTATTCATTTATTTATCACCGCAATTTACTTATCATCGCAATTTATTTCACTACAATTTATTTACCATCGCATTTTATTCTTTAGCGCAATTTACTCTTTGTCACAATTTACTTTTCTACAAACCCAATTCATTATTCTTTAGCAAGGTGAACGCGCACACACTAGACGATCATGTAGCTCAGCAAGCTTCATCACTTAGCCACTGACTACATGATCGCGGAGTAAATGTTACTTAAGTGCTTGTTCTATGATTGTTTAGACGATCGTGCTTCATAGCAATGTCATTGTCTAAACGATTGTTTAGACTTGCGTGTTTGAATTTGGTGTGCTAAACGATTGAGTGCCTCATGCTTCATCGCATTGTAAATGGTATTCGATCGTTGCTAAATGATCTTGGATACTCCGTCATTTTACTAAATGGTTAGGGAGGCTTCGCCCAGGCAGTTCAAGACCCGGTTCGCTTATGAACCAGTTTGCTCGATGGAGTTATGTAATAGATAGAATTTTATTTCCAATTTTTTGGGTTTTATATCCTAAAACTCGTGGTTTGTAAACAATAAAACTTATTCTGAAAATTCAATACGTTATTATTGAATATATGTATTGCTTATTAGAAATCCAATAAACCTAAAAGTCCCTTGACTATTACATGAGTACATGAAATTTATGTGGAGACATAAAAGTGAATCAGGTTCAAATGAATAGTTAAAATGATCTATAGTATATGAATAAGGTTGGGTGCCTTATTCTGGTAATACTATTTGATGCAGCCTACTCTGTAGTTGTTACAAAGAGTTGTAAAGTTCTACAAACGAAGTGATCCTAATTCGTACATGTTATGACATGGGGAGTGGGGGCATCCTGTGCAAATGAGTTTTGTACAAGATCGGACCACAAAATTAGTCACTCTTACTTTATAGCGTTGTGTACTGTTTAAGACTGATTATTTCATTGTGATGACCAAGGTAACTTGACCTTAATCCTTATCTAACTATGAACTCTTATTTGTTTGGAATTATCTGTTGATTTGCAACGGTGAGAGTAGTCCAACAACACTGCTCAATAAGCCTCCCATTTTGGGGATAAGACCAGCCAAATAGCTGGGGATATAGCCCTACAAGATGGAATTCACTCCTACCCTATTTAGGGTTAGTAGAGAGGTTGTTCTTTTAAGTGTTGATTCTAGGTCTTGAACAAGGGGCCCCACCCTCTCATTGGCTCGAGAGGGACTCATTTTGTTGAAAGAATCACAAATCAATTGTTCATTAGAGGATTAGTGGGACTTAAGGAACAAGAGGTAATTTTGGGTGTAAAACAAAGATTTGACCTAGCCGTTATTACGAATAACCTGTGAAGGGTTAACTTACTAATAATGGTTATATAGAGTGGACATAATATATCTACAATGAGGGGAGTTCAACTATGGGCTTTAGTGGAGTGACCCATTAGTTAACGAATGAGTGTTAGTTCGGTATGAGTTTAGCCAATTAATCTCGGATTGTTGAAGCCCATGATCTGTAGGTCCACGAGGTCCCCTACTAGCTCATAAATGGATTAGCTTTAGAGTAGCGTGATAAGTTAATTTGAAACGTTCAAATTAGAATTAAAGGAATTATTAATTATATGAGATATAATTACACATTTAATTTTAAGAATTAAATGGAATTGGAGAATTAATATTTAAATATGATTTAAATATATAAAGTTGGAATTGTGTAAAATTAATTTAATATTTAATATTAAATTAACAAGAATTATTTAAATTGTTTAAATAATTATTTATTAATTTTATTAATAAAATTAATTTATGAAATTAATTTTGTAAAACTAATACTATTTTCAATTTTAGAAAACAAATTGATTTTTGACATCAATTGAAAATTGAAAAAGATTTAAGAAAAACACAAAAATGGATAGTTGGATTTTTCCATTACACCTTCAAGTTGCTCACCTATAACCCACCATATTTAGGCTTCAATTACTCCAAGCATGAGCTGCATCTCATGCAGCATCTTCTCTGCATTATTGCTTCCAATATATTGAGAAGATTGGAGTGAATTTGGGGCATGTAATCGGTATAATTTTTGCTGAAAAATTCATGTGAAGAAAGTATTCTTCAAGTGGGTTGTTGATATGAGTTATTCTCCAAAATCCCTTAATTCAAGCTTATTTTGAGTCCCACTACTCAATCTAAAGCTCCAAAAGGATAGTAGGGAAGATCTTGAGGTGGTTTATAACAAGTTTTGGAGAGATTTGCGACTGGAAATTGAGATTTCAAGAGTTCTACGAAGGTATGACTTGAAACCCATTTATTTCTACAATAGCATTCTTTAGTTTCTGCCAAAATTAATGAATTAGAGTGCTTATTGATCCTTGTTACTTCCGCTGCTTGCTGATCCAATCCAACAATTGGTATCGGAGCATCATATAAGTATTCAACTCGGTTTAATTTTGGTGTGGTAGGTGTTTTTCATGAGTTATATGAAATTTTGGTGTGGTGGGTATTTAATTTCTCTTTGATTTCTCGATTAAATTTATAACTGGCTCTTGTTTGATGAGCTTATATGTGTTCTCAAGAGTCTATAATACATTTGGAGTCATTAGAGTTGAAATTAAGATATAATTGAAGAAACAAGTGAAAAAGGCCGAGTTTCAGATTCCAGTTGTTTCAGCTTCTACTCAAATATCGTCGTTGAGGTTTAGTGTAAGACGATCATTTAGTTACGGGGCACTAAACGTTGTAAAAAAATGCTAAACGATCATGTAGCTACGGGCATTGTGCGTTGAAGTGTTGTGCACTAGACGATCATGTACCTGCGGGAGCTAAACGATACGTTGAAATGCTATGCGATGACACTACCCAATCGTGTAGCTTTGCATGGGAGCTAAATAATGCATTGAAGTGTTATGCGATAGCACTACACGATCGTGTAGCTTTTCACGACAGCTAAATGATGCGTTGAGGTATTATGCGATAGCACTACATGATCGTTTACCTTAGTGCGTGCGCTAAACGATCAAGGATGGCGCTGAGCAATCGTGTAGTATTTGTCTGGCACTAGACGATGTCGTTGCAGTTGCATGATAGTGTTATACACTAGGCGATCGTGTAACATTGTTTGGCAGTAGACGATGGAATTATACGATAGAAAGAAGACATTACACGATCGTGTAGCTTGGTCAGGCGCTATACGATGGTGCTACACGATCAGACAAACACTAAACGATAGTTGTCAATGCTACACGATGAGCCTCAGCAAGATCTCGAGCATGTTGCAAAAGCAGCCGATTCGACTGGTTCTCATGAGGTCTTATCTGGTTCAGCCTCAAATCGTTTTTTGCTTGTCCAGTTCAAACTTTGCTGGTCCAGTTCACACGGTTCGGGTCCGGTTCAAGCTATTTGGGTTCATTTTGGAGCGGTTCAAGCGGTCTGGAAGCGGTTTTAAATCTGTTTTGTAATAATTAGCCTTTTGTTTTCTTGTTTATCCCAAAATAAAAACCATATCAGTCAGTGTTTAATTCTTTTTGCATGTGATGTATGTAATAATTAAATAATTCATGTATATGCATACAATATGTCATGTAGATTTAAAACCCCACCGTAGGAAGCACGTTATATGCATTGAACGTATGTTATAAAATGTTATAATATATAGTATGTGATAACTTGTAGAAATACAAGTTATTTATGCTGCCTTATCTAGATATTGCAGCCAAAAAAGAAGGAATATGTGTCGATTGTATGAAAATTAGCTAAGAAATACAATAATGCCTGCTGCGATCAGCAGCTCATCGGGGAATCTTTCTTCAATATCTTTTTCTTTACCTAATTCTCCAATCTTGACAAATGATCCGCGACTTGGTTCTCGGTGCTCTTCCGGTCTTTGATCTCTAGGTCAAAATCTTGCAGTAGCAACACGCACTGTATAAGCCTTGGTTTTGCATCCTTCTTTCTCATCAAATACTTGATTACAGAGTGATCCGTATACACCACAACGTTTGTTCTGATTAAGTATTGTCGGAATTTTTCCAGTGCAAATACCACTGCGAGCATTTCCTTCTCTGTTGTTGTATAGTTCTCCTACGCATCATTCAATGTTTTACTCGCATAATAAATAGGATGCAATACCTTATCCTTGCACTGACTTATTACTGCACCCACAACATATTCGTTAGCATTGCATATCAATGCAAATGGTTGCGTCCAGTCCGGCGCCACCAAAATGGGTGCGATGATGAGATCATCTTTAATGTGTTGAATGCTTTGTTGCATGCATCATCAAAATTATATTCTCAGTCAGCTTCAAGGAGAACACTTAGGGACCTTGCGACCTGGGAGAAGTTACGAATAAATTTTCTATAAAACCCAGTGTGTCCCAGAAACCTCCTAAATGTTTTAACGTTCACTGGTTGGGGTAACTTAGAAATTATGTCAATTTTTTCCTGATCAACTTCCAATTCTGCTTTAGAGATTTTGTGACCCAAAACTATTCCTTCTTCCACCATGAAGTGGCATTTTCCTAGATCAAAACAAGATTTGTTGCCACGCATCTCCTCAAGACCTTTTCCAGGTTGGATAAACAGAAGTCGTAATTATTCCCGAAGACTTAAAAATCATCCATGAACACCTCGACTGACTCCTCCAAGTAATCTGGGATATTGCCATCATGCATCGTTGGAAAGTGCCTGGTGCATTGCAGAGTCCAAATGGCATGCGTCTGAATGCAAACGTACCAAATGGGCATGTGAATGTTGTCTTATCTAGATTGCGCCCTGAATAGCCGTCAAGAAAACTGAAAAATTCATTCCCCGTAAGTCTGTCTAGCATATGATCAATGAATGGGAGTGGAAAGTGGTTCTTTTTAGTGGCCAAGTTTAATTTGCGATAATCCATGCAAATTCTCCACCCCGTAGTCGTTCTTGTGGGAATTAATTCGTTCTTGTCATTATTGACAACTGTCATCCCCCCTTTCTTTAGAACACACTACACTGGGCTCACCCAGCTGCTATCAGATATCGGGTAGATGACTCATGCATCCAGACACTTCACTATTTCCTTCTTTACGACCTCCCTCATAGCTGGGTTCATGCGGCGTTGCCTTTCTACCGATCCTGTCTTTCCTTCTACCAGACGAATCTTGTGTATATAATACGAGGGACTGATTCCCTAAATGTCCGTCTAGGTCCATCCTAAGGCCTTTGCATTATTTCTTAGGATCTGTATGAGCGCATCTTCTTTCTCCTTACTCATCGATGCGGAAATGATAACTGGTAACGTGTTGTTACTTCTTAAGTAAGCATACTTAAGGTGCATGGGTAACGGCTTTAACTCTAACACAGGTGGTTCTTCCAAAGATGGCTTAATGCGTTGTGATGTTCGTTCAGATATCTTGAGCGGTTCAAAATTTGATTCAGTATGAATTGTGGCGCAGTCTTCCTCCAATATTACGCTGATTTCAAGATCTTCTTCCTCTAGCTCCTTCAGGGGTTCGTGCCATTGTTCTTCCTGCGGTTCCTTAATATATTGGCAGTTTTCCATGTCATCCAGGTACTTCAATGCATTAAACACGTTGAATTTTACTTCCTAATGGTCAATTTCCCTTTTTGCACATCGATCAGTGCTCGCCCTATTGCGAGAAATGGGCGACCCAAGATGATAGGGACTTCTCTGTAAGCTTCGTAATCCAATATGACAAAATCTACCGGAAAGATAAACTTGTCCACTTGCACGAGTAAATCCTCTATCTTGTCCTCATGATGCTTTATTGATCTATCGGCCAACTGTAATGTGATCGTGGTTGGTCTTGCCTTGCCGATATCCAGCTTCTTAAAAATCAACAAAGGAATTAGGTTTATGCTTGCCCCTAAATCGCACAGCGCGTTCTCGACCATCTTCCCTCCTATTGTGCAGGGCAATGTAAAACTCCCAGGGTCCATTTTAGTGGGGATATTGTTTTGAGACAATGCGCTACATTCATATGTTAGCGCAACTGTTTCATTTTCCCCGATCTTTCTTTTGTTAGGATATCCTTGAGAAATTTTACATAACTCGGCATCTGCTCTAGTGCCTCTATTAAGAGAATGTTAATGTGTAGTTGTCGGAGAACGTCCAAGAACCTCTGAAATTTCTTACTATCGTCTTTCTTCTTCAGCCTGGATGGGAAAGGTGGAGGATCCCACCTTACTTCTTGTTACGTTGGCTATTTGTTGATGTCATGTTCTTGCTATGTTTCATTATCTGGAGGTTGCGTTGATTGAGAATTCAAGTCTTGAGGAGCTTCATCTTTTGTAGGTGAACGTACGTCCGAACTGGTACTTTTTCCACTATTATTGATTGGTCATCATCAATAGTCAAATCTACTGGTGTTGTTGTCGCATCTGGTACTGATGGCATAGGGGTTGTTGTCTTTCCACTTCTCAATGTCACTACTTGACATTGTTCTTTACCTCGCTGCCCCGATGCTTCTGAGTTGCTGTGCCGCGTACCAAGCACTTTCTTCTTTAATTTCCTCGTAAGCTGATATATCTACTCTTCTAGTTCTTTAAGAGAGTCAGCTTGCGATTGTCTCATTGCCTCGCTCTTTTCAATGTAATGTTTTAACGATGTCAGAGACGAGGTACTACAAGAGGTGTCATATAAGAACGGTTGGTCACAAGGTGGTATACCTTGAGAATTACCTAGGTTACAGTCCGAAGTAATGATGACTGGAGGGTTGCCTCTATCCCCTTGATAACTATTCTGATAGAAACCATGACCCCCCTGGTTGTGATTCCCGTCCCAGCTTGAAGTTGGGTGATCCTACAAACCAAGGTTGTAAATGTTGCCAAATGATTGATCGTATGCAGAATATACGGGTTGTTGATTCCATGGGCAGACTTTTACTACCCCTCTCCACCTTGGATGTAATTCATTACGGCCATGTGAGTCACCGCATTAACTTGCACTGATCCTTGAGAGAGAATCCTCTATTGGTTAGCCACCGTCTGAAAGTGTGAGGTCATTGTGGTCATTTGATTGACCAGTGCACTCATTGTATCAGTTGACACATCGGCACTTTCTACTCTTTCTTGCTCTAGACCTCTTACCTCAAGCCTGGTATCAATCCACTCATCAGAATGTCACGAGATGCGATCCAAGATATTCTTTGCTTCCGTATATGATCTGTTCATTAATCCTCCTTTTGTGGAGGCATCGGCAACTTCTTGAGTTGATTGGTCTAAGCCATTGTAAAAGGTTTCCATCAGAATACTATCGAGAATCCCGATATGCGGACAACTCTTCACTAACTGTCAGAATCGCACCTATGCGGTGCTCAAGGTTTCATAACCCTTTTGCTCAAAATTCAGCACATCCCTTCAGCTCTTTGTGTTGACAGCTAAAGGGAAGAATCTGTTCATGAACCTATCAACTAATTATTCCCATGCTTTAATCTCATTTGGCTCTAATGATTGAGCCAACCTCTTTGCTTCATCCCGCAGTGTGTACGGGAAAAGATATAACCTAAATCTTTCTTGAGTCACATCAGGCATGGAGAATGCGCTGCACATGTCTACAAAATTCGTCAAGTGAGCTTGTGGGTCTTTTCCTTGTAGTCCTCCAAATTGACCCATATTCTGAATCATCTGTAGCATAATTGGTTTTATTTCAACGCTTACATTCTCGTCAACCATTTGTCTTACGATTCTTGGTGAGAAGTTACAGAAATCTGGCGCCGCATAGTCTCTCATTGGGACATCATGATCAGCAGCAAGAAATATGGAGCCTTGCGCTGGCCCATTTTCCTTTTGATTCCCTGGGGAGCCTTATTATTATTAGTCATGCTTCTTCACCACTTAATTTGGTCCTGATGTGCTTGTGCGCGAATAATACACTTGATCTCTGAGTCCACTTAGAATTTCTTGATCACTCCAGCACTCCTAAGCCGTCAGACTGCTCTTCGCGTTGAATAGCCAGTACAAAGAGATCTGTCCAGCAAAATACCACAAACATATTCAAACAATAAACCATTAACCACTCCCCGGCAACGGCACCATAAACTTGTAATGCAGATTTTATGTGATGATGCAAGTCCATGCCATAAACATGATGACATAGATTTTATGCGATGATATGTGATACTACTTCAAGATATGCATTATTAACGAATGTTCTTGTAGTATGTTGTGCGTTGTCACAAGTTTCCATGCATTGAAACCAAGTATAATTTCACCACAAGTTTCTTGGTGTGATCCGAGGTCAAACATAGGGACCGTTTGAGGTTATTGCGTTATGTTTCTGATATATGTGACGAGGGGTTTTTCAAATTAATAAAGGGGTTGTTTGTACTGGTATTTAAAAATGGGATAAGGTAAAGTAAAGCGGTAAAAATGCGATAAAATAAATTGCGATAAAGTAAATCTAAGCTAAGATGATACAAGATACAGGTTTCATGATACAAGATACTGAGGTCAAGGCTGGATTTGAAGATTATTCAAAGATCGTGTAATGCGGTGGCAAGTCTTTTATGCGAAGCAAAAAGAGAAAATATAACTAATATAAACAACACAAGTTCCTTAATTGCGTTAAAGATATAAGTACTGCTCCACTTTTCCCTTAGCGTACACCACTCGGTGGTTGGCCGTGTTCTCACATCTCTGTGGTGAAACAGGGACGAACGTAATGAACGCAAGGTTACTTTCATCTCTGGAAGTACTACTTGCTTTAGTCAACGCATTCTTCTAACCTTCTCTCGATAGATCAGAATGACATCTTCACTTTTGCTTTCACAAGTGAAGATGTCATCTAGCATGCCTTAGCTAAATGCATTTATCTCTTTATCACAGATTAAGTTACCCGTTTAATTCATATTAATTACCAAGGGATTAAGAAAATTTCATGAAGAAAACGATTAATGGAGGAACGGAAGTAGAAAAAAAAGTGGAAATGAAAGTGATCAAGATATTCAATAAAACTATTCAGCGTCTGATACATGATTTGTATGAAGAGATTAAGAAGATGAAATACAGTTGATGAAATATAGTCACAAACAAATACAAATATGCGCCAACGTCTTGGCGCTGATCAGGATGGAGATTTGCTTGCCGGCGTGGATGGATCGTGCGGAAGGATGAGCTTCCCTTTCAGGCTTGCTCAACCAATAGCAGGGATCTAAGCACAGAGTTTCACGGCGGGGATTTGGTAGAATTGCACTGAGACTCACCTCTCGGCCTTGTCTCTTCTCTTCCCGGATTTCTTCCAATTGGTACTCAGCTTAGCCTCCCTCTCAATAACCTAGCATCAGTTAACCATCGTATCAAGTATATCTTCTTTGACTTCTATGGGGGTATTTATAGGTGAAAGGATTTAACTCTTGCTTGTGGGCCCCACTTATTGTTATGGAAATTCCGAAGATGGAGGAATAAATATTCCTTTTGTTATGCAATCAGACCGTCAAATATGCACAACGGTTAGTTGTACACGTGTCACAATCCCCCGCATTTGTGTCGCTCAGCTGCATCTTTCAATCGGGTGCTCGCATGCAGTGTTGTTTTTATTACCGCATGCAATTGAAATACAGCTCGGGACCGACTGTCGCATTGTGTTAATCGTCTCTTCATTGTTGATTGACGGACGCAATGTGACAAAGATGCGTTGTTCAGTTTCTCGTTGAGCCTTGATCACAAGTGGTGACTTGGTCTCCTGCAAAATAGAATAAAAATATCCTCTTCTACCATCTTAATGATGTTAGTGGGTGTAATTGGGATAATTCATAATTATTGTATTTCTGAGCTAATTTTCATACAATCGACGCATATTCCTTCTCTTTTGGCTGCAATATCTAGATAAGGCAGCATAAATAACTTGTATTTCTACAAGTTATCAGTATGCATGTTAGGGTTTCTTTTATTTAATATAATAGTTATATTAGATATTGAATGCCTTTGTTGTTGTTGTGGATGTTTAGCATATCTAAAAATTTTGTAAGTTGTTATAAAATTGGGTTAGATGTTTAAAATCTATAACGAAGAATAGCTGCATGCTGACTTAGGTTAACAACTACTTTTAATCATTAAAGTAGATTATTACCTTATAAAATTAGGTTACAAACTCAAATCGGTTCATAAACCTGTCTAAGGTTACGAGCACATAAGTTGACAGTCTACGGAACACCTCCTACCTGGGGATTATGGCCTAATTATTAAGTGTTGGTAACTGGTTTTATGAGTTTACGTGAGTGGTGTGAGATAATAAAATGGTTTTATCACCTAGACATCGTAGGTTTAAATCCATTTATAATTGTTATACTTGGATAAACCATATAGACTTAAGGTTACTTTTATTAGCCGGAAAAGAACCTAGTATAAATTTACCCAAACATATAAAACACTTTAGTGGGAGATTAACAATTATTAGCTCTCACGTCCTCAATTGTCTATTGTTTAATAGAAATCCAATAAATAAAAGTCTCTTGACTATTAGATGAGTACTTGAACTTTATGTGGACACATAAAGGTGGATCAGGTTTGAGTAAATAGTCAAAATGATCTATAGTATATGAATAAGGTTAGGTACCTTATTCTGGTAACACTATTGGATGCGGCCTGCTCTTTAGTTGTTACAAGGAGTTGTAAAGTGCTACAGATGAAGTGATCCTAATTCCTTCATGTTTGACATGAGGACTGAGGGTGTCCTTGTGCAAAAGGGTAAGTACAAGATCGAATCATGAAATTGTAAAGCAGCCCCGCCTTCTCATTGGCCCGAGAGGGACTTGGTTTTATTGATTGGATCACAAAACAATTTTTCATTAGGGAATCAGTGAGGACTTAAGGAACAAGAGGTAATTTTGGGGGTAAAACAGAGATTTGACCCAGCTGTTATTACGAATAACCTGTGAAGGGTTGACTTACTAATCATGGTTATATCGAGTGGGTATAATATATCTACAGTGAGGCGAGTTCAACTATGCGCTTTAGTGGAGTGACCCATTAGTTAACGAATGGACGATCAGTCTAATGAGTTTAGTCGATTAATCTCGGATCATTGGAGCCAATGATCTGTAGGTCCACGAGGTCCCCCTACTAGCTCGAAAATGGATTAGCTCTAGAATAGTGTGATAAGTTAATTTGAAACGTTCAAAGAATCAAATGTAATTAGAGAATATATATTTAAATATGTTTAAATATAAGAAAATGAATTTGTGTAAAAGTTAATTTAACATTGGATATTAAATTAATTAGAATTATTTAAACTGTTTAAATAATTATTTATTAAGTTTATTAGAAAATTAAATTAATAAATTAATAAATTTTGATTTTAGAAATAAAATATGATTTTAAAATCAAAATACATTTTGGAAATTAAAAAATACACAAAAAACGAGAATGGTTTTTCATCTTCTTCTTCAAATGAAGCGCACAATGAAACCCACCTCTTCAACTTTCATTTACTCGAAGCATGAGCTGCATCCCATGCAGCAAATCTCTTTGCATGATAGTTTATGATATACTGAAGAGATTGGAGTGAAGTTGAAGTGATGAACCGATTGATTTTTTCTTAAAAATTTGGATGAAGAAGACGTTCTTCATTTTGGGTTGTTGCAGTGAGCTATCTCCAAATTCCCTTTGATTCTAGCTTATTTTGAGTTCCGCAACTCAATTTAGAGCACCAAGAAAATAGTAGGGAAGATCTTATGGTGGGTTGGACAAATATTTGGAGGATTTTGCAGCTGGAAATCAAGATTTCAACGGTTCTTCAAAGGCATGTTCTTGAAACCCATTAAACTCTGTTTAAGCATGTTTCTGTTTATGCCAAAATTAATGAATTAGAGTGCTTATCAACTCTGATGTCTTTCGTTGCGTGCTGCGTGCTGCTACCAGTCTAACACTGCCCCATTCGGAAAATGTTTGCATGGGTCAATAACAAGGTGAATGAGAGAAGTAGTTCATAGTAAGTGGGTGAAGGAAATGTCTCCACATTGTCCTACAGTCTCCTCCATTAGTTTGAACCGTGAGATTTCTATGTTGCGCCTGCTATCGATTTTAGGCAAGACTAGCTAGTCGTTAATCATGGCGATCCCCTCGGACGGTTGTAACATAGGATTTGGAACAACCCAGGCTTCAGTAAAATGAATAGGGTCTTATAGTTCCGTCTTCGGTATTGTCTTCTATTTTGGGCCATATTCATACCGTTCTATAAGATCTGAAAATGGCGGGTCAACGCTTACAAGAATTACTAATTGTTAGTAAAGATCTTGACAAAAAATGATAACCAAAATAACTATAGGAGTAAAGACTTATTCAAATATAGTATTTGATTAAGAATTGTCTTGCTTCTGCGAAGGAATTCTTGACTGCCCCTCTGTAGCAATTGTTCTAAATCACTAAAGTATCATTGCTAAACGATGGTACTTAGTGAGATTTTTGGCGAGAGCAAGGGCAGCCGGTTCGATCGGTTCCCTTGAGGTCTTCTCTAATTCAGCCTCAAATTGTTTTTGGGTGCTCCGGTTCATACGGTTCGGGTCTGGTTCAAGTAGTTTGGGAGTAGTTCGAGTGGTGTTGAGCTATTTTGTAATAGTTAGGCTGTTGTTTGCTTGTTAATGCCAAAACTAAAACCATATCAGTTTGTGTTTAATTATTTATACATTGGATGGATGTTATAATTAAATAAATCTTATATGTGCATATAGTATGCTATTTAGATTTAAAATCCCACCATAGGAAGCATGCAACATGCATTGAAAGTATGTTATAATTTGTTATAATGTATAGTATGCATGTTAGGGTTTCTTGTATTTAATGTAAGTGTTATATTAGATATTGAATGCCTGTATGTTGTGAATGTTTAGCATATCTAATGTTTTATAAACTGTTATAAAATTCGGTTAGATATTTAAAATCCATAACGAAGAGCAGCTGCATGCTCACGTAGGTTAACTACTTGTTTTAATAGTTAAAATAGGTCGTTAAACTTGTAAAACTAGGGTTACAAACTCAACCGAATATAATCCTGTCGAAGCCTGGAGATACATAAGTTCACGGTCTATGGAACACCTCCTACCTAAGGATTATGGCCGAATAATTGAGCGTTAGTAACTAGTTTTATGAGTATTCGTGAACGATGTGAGGTAATAAAAGGGTTTATCACCTAGACATCATAGGTTTGAATCCATTTATAAGAGTTAGACTTGGATAAACCACATAGACTTGTGGTTGTTTTTATTTAGCCGGAAAATAACCTAAGTATAATTTTACACAAAAATTAGAACACTTCAGTGGTAGTCAATAACTTCTATATGATAGAGTAATTAGAAAAATTCAATGGGAGATTATACACGATATGTTATTCTTAGCTCTCGCGTCCCTAAGAGTTCACAATCTGAATTTAAGCGGTATTTCATGTCACCCTAGGAGTGACCTCCATTCGAAAAGTATTTTTTAGCTTAAATTTAGACTCGAGTGAATAAGGGAAAATTGTTTGAACATAAATCAAGTTTACAATTTCAAACTTCTATGTCTCCACATAGTGATGGATCAACACCATCACGTAGCAGAAGAAATCAGGATCCATAAGCATTCTAATTCATTAATTTTGGTTGGCCGAACCAACAAAATCTCCATTTTCAGCTGCAAAATCCTCTGAATCCTTGTGTAGACCACCACAAGATCTTCCCTACTATTCTCTTGGTGCTCTAGATTGAGTTGTGGGATTCAAAATAAGCTGGAATCAAAAGGAATATGGAGAAAGCTCACTGAATAGAACCCATTAAAGAACACTTTCTTCATCTGAATTTTTCAGCAAAAATTCAGTCGGTTCATCTTCATTTATTCACTCCAATATATTCAATATATTGTAGACTATCATGCAAAGAGATGTGCGGTGTGACATGCAGCTCATGCTTGGAGTAAACCAAAGGAGATGGTGGGTTCCTTGTAAGCTACTTGAAGATGAACTTTGAAAAACCCATTTTCAAGTTTTGTGTAATTTTCCATTTCCAAAAATCTATTTTGATTTTAAAATCATATTTTATTTCTAAAATCAAAATTTATTAATTTTCAAAATTAATTTCATAAATTGTTTTTCTAATAAAATTAATAAATAATTATTTAAACAATTTAAATAATTCTAATTAATTTAATATCTAATATTAAATTAATTTTTACACAAATTAATCTTCATATATTTAAATATATTTTCGCCAATTCCGTTTGATTCTATTTTGAACGTTTCAAATTAACAAATAAACGCTACTCTAGAGCTAATCCATTTTCGAGTTAGTAGGGGGACCTCATGGACCTACAAATCATCGTCTCCAACAATCCGAGATTAATCGGCTAAACTCATTAAACCGATCTAATCCTCATTCGTTAACTAATGGGTCACTCCACTAAAGTCCATAATTGAACTCCCCTCATTGTAGATATATTATGTCCATTCGATATAACCATGATTAGTAAGTTAACCCTTCACAGGTTGTTCGTAATAACGGTTGGGTCAAATCTTTGTTTTACCCCCAAAATTACCTCTTGTTCCTTAAGTCCCCACTGATCCCCTAATGAACAATTGTTTTGTGATCCAATCATAAAACTGAGTCCCTTTCATGCCAAATGAGAGGGCGAGATCCCTTGTTCAAGCCCAAAATGAGCACTTAGGGGAACAACCTCATCCTATGTCCCCAACCATCTATCTAGTCTTACCCTTTAAATGGCATTCATATTAAACCGACGCTGTTGATCCAACCCTCACCTATGCAAATGTAAGGACAATCTCAAATAAACAGGAGTTCATAGTTAGCTTAGGATTAAGTTCAAGGTACCTAGGCATCGCTGTGAAGTCAGTTTTAAACAGTAAACAGCGTTATAAAGTAAGAGTGACTCACTTCGTGGTCCGATCTTGTACAAACTGTTTTGCACAAGGACACCCCCACTCCTCATGTCAAACAGGAACGAATTAGGATCACTTTGTTTGTAGCACTTTACAACTTCTTGTAACAACTACAAAGCAGGCCATATCCAATAGTGTTACCAGAATAAGGTACCCAACCTTATGTAGTATAGATCATTTTGACTGTTTATTCGAACCTGATCCACCTTTATGTCTCCACATAAAGTTCAAGTACTCATCCAATGGTCAAAGGACTTTTAGATTTATTGGATTTCTATACAAGTAATAGATCTATTCAATAACACCTTTATTGAATTTTCAGAATAAGCTCCATTGTTTAGATAGCATGAGTTTTAGGACATAAAACCCAACAAACTCCATTTGGACTAAAACTCTAGTGGTAACTTATACATCCGATATATAAGACTGAGTTTCTGAGTTTTATAGAGAAATACAATAAACTAAGGCATCCCATACCCATCTTTTACCATTTGGTATCTCTATACACGATATTTCTCACACTTGCCCTAGGTTATCTGGTAATCCTAGTCCTACTAGGTAATTCTCAAATACTTTAGCCAAGAGAATTATTGTAAATATTGTTAGGTATAAAATAGGCTTTTGATAAAACTATAAGGGGATTGCATCTTAATCTCAATAATGGCCAAGAATCACACTTTCCTCCCACTACATTGAGGTACTCTCAATTCTTTGAGCAAGATGCATCTGACCTGTCTCAACAACTATTTGTTAACAGTCAGATCTAGAAACATTTAAACTTTCTACACTTTGACCTAGCCATTTAGATATCTGAATATCTACAAATGACATTTAACAATTTGATTCTCAACAGAGGTTGCTAAAACAAACATAATTTTTGAAAATGAACATTTCATTTATTCCAAAAATATATAGAATTTATTCTATACAAGTTTTAACAATTAAAAAAGAGTAGAAACTTCTCCCACTGGATGAGCTGAGCAAATGGTCCCAGGGTCAAGTTAGCCTGGTTACCTTTTCTCTACTCTCTTCTCGATAAGACATTGAGGGCAGTGTCTCCTCCAGTGCCCTTCATCGTTGTAATGGAAACATTTCCCTTTGCAGCGCTATCCTTGCCTTTCAGTCCAGTAGGCTTCTTCTTCCCTTTCCCTTTGCCTTTCTTCACAAGAATACTCTTATTCTTTGAAGAGAAAGTAACTTCAGGCTTGGAGGACATTCTTCACTTCTCGGAAGTAGTAACATTTACTTCTAGCATTAAACCTTTTGTTTTCATCATTATCTGTTAAAGTTGTAGCTCATTCAGTAAAGTAGTCAAATTTTATTCATTAATGCATTCAAAATTTGCATAAAACTCTTCAGAAGAGATTCTAGAATAAAACCAACTTGACCTCTCACGTTCATGATAGCACCGTTTACTTCTGGCATATGAAAGTTGACCATCATGTCTAGGACATATTCACAAACATTGGTCCCCACTTTGATGCGACTGTTGTAAACGTGCTTAAATGGCATCCCTCATAGAGATTCCATAATCTCTTTGCCAGTACTCATATCCTCATGCTTTATTTGTCAACACATCAGATAAGTTGGTGATGATATAAGCACGGGCTATATCATTAGCCTTGACCCATCTGTCATATACATCCTGGACATTTCGGTTTGTGTTAAAGCTAGGAATGGGAGGACAACCCTCAGTTAAGACAAACCGCAATTGTCTATCACTAGAATCGTGTTCAAATTTGATTTCTAATTCATATAATTATCCCCAATATATTTCTCTGTCGCCACACTTGTATTAATGAACTTGTCACTCTGAAATTTAATATCCAATCAAGTTTTAGCAATTTTAATAATTTACCCAAGATTATTCTTTTGCAATGATACTACATCAAGACATTCTTGACTAAATACTACCTCCAGAATAACTCATATTCTGATAGTCATTTAGGTACCCTTTTTGGTCAGACATTATTAACAATTAATAATTCTGTAAGTGTAGACCCACCATTTTTGGACGTTAGAGGCTACTAATGACCAAAGAAATCCTATCCATTTCTGGAGCTTAAGATGTTCTGAATCCTATGTTACAACCCTCCGAGGGGATAGCCGTCGTTAAAGGACTATCAAAGGGCTGCTTAAAGCTAACCAGCAGGCGCAACATAGGAATCTCACGATCCAACTATGGAGGAGACCGTAGGATATGTTGACACATTTCATTCACCCACTTACTATGAACTAATTCCTCCGTTCACCTTGTTATTAACTCATACAAAATATTTTCCGAAGGGAGATCACTTCTAGGGTGACACGGAGCGTCATATAAATCTCACGATGTGAACTATATGGAGACGTGGCAGTTGAAATCATAACCTTGATATCTGATTGAACAACTTCCTCTTATTCACCCAAATATAAATTTAAGCTAAAAAATACTTTCTGAAGGGAGGTCACTTCCAGGGTGACATGAAGTACAGCTTAAATCCAGACTGTGAACTTTTAAGGACATGAGAGCTAAGGATAACATACCGAATAGGTTATTAATCTCTTGCTGAAGTTTTCTAATAACTCTATCATATAGAAGTTATTCACTACCACTGAAGTGTTCTAATGTTTGGGTAACTACATACTTAGGTTCTTTTCTGGCTAATTAAAAATAACCCTAAGTCTATGTGGTTTATCCATGTATAACTGTTATAAATGGACTTAAACCTATGATGTTTAGGTGATAAACGCTTTTATTACATCACATCGCTCATGGATATTCATAAAACTTGTTACAAATGCTCAATTATTCGGCCATAATCCCCAGGTAGGGGGTGTTCTATAGACCGTCAACATAAATACCCCCAACCTTCGACAGGATTATATACCAGTTGAGTTTGTAACTCTAGTTTTACATGTTTAACGACCTATTTTAACTAATTAAAACAAGTGGTTAACCTATGTGAGCATGCAGCTGTTCTTCGTTATGGATTTTAAATGTCTAACCCAATTTTATAACAGCTTATAAAACATTAGACATGCTAAACATCCACAACATACAGGGATTCAATATCTAATATAACACTTATATTAAATACAAGAAACCCTAACATGCATACTATATATTATAACAAATTATAACATACTTTCAATGCATGTTGCATGTTTTCTATGGTGGGATTTTAAATCTAAATGGCATACTATATGCACGTACAAGATTTATTTAATTATAACATACATCCAATGCATAAATAATTAAACACATACTGATATGGTTTTAGTTTTGGCAAAAACAAGCAAATAAAAGCCTAACTTATTACAAAAACAGCTTCAACACCACTTAAACCGCTCCAAAACCGCTTGAACCGGACCTGAATCGTCTAAATCGGACCAGTAGAGACTGAACCGGACCAACCAAAAACCATTTGAAGCTTAACCGGATGAAACTTCAAGATAACCGACCGAACTGGCTGATCTTGCTTCGCCCAAATTCTCGTTAAGTCATATCATTTAGTATTGACGACCATCGTCATGCGATGGGCTTGATCGTTTAGCGCTTGCTTTATCGTTTAGCAACCAACGCCTATCATTTAACAAAATTATACGATCGTATAGTATTTTCCTTCTATCGTATAGTGTCATCGTCTAGCGCCGGTGAAAATACACGATCGCTTAGTGTCAAACACTATAGCATAGCTCCATCACCACATCGCTTAGCTCCGGATCAAAGGTAAACGATCATGTAAGCGATCACTCAGCACCATCACATAGCTCTTCGCTGCATCGCTTAGCTCCCACCCAAGTTATCGCATAGCATAACAAAACAACGTATTGCTTAGCTCCAAAGGTAGATAGTCGTCTAACGCACAACACCTAAACGATCAATGCCTGAAGCTAGACGATCGTCTAAATTTTCATTCATAACGTCTAACGTATGAAGCTAAATGATCGTTTAGCTACTAAAGCTCAACGTCGATATGAACAGAGGTTGATCATCTGGAATCTGCAACTCGGCCCTTTCGCTTGTTTCTTCGAATTACAATTGAATTTTAACTCTAATGACTCCAAATAAATTACAGACTGTTGGGAAGACATTAAAGCTCATCAAGCAAGAGCCAATTACAAATTTAAACGGGAAATCAAAGAGAAATTAAAGGCCAAAACTCAGAAAACCATATAACTCAGAAAACCATATAATTCAGAAAACCATATCATTATAGCACTTTCATATTTTCATACAAAACACCCACCAAACCAGAATTAATCCAAACTAATTGCTATAAAATTCTCTGATACCAATTGTTGGATCCACACCAGCATGCAGCAGAAGGGAATCAGGATCCATAAGCATTCTAATTCATTAATTTTGATTGAAAAGAAACATTCTAAAAACAGTGTTTAATGGGTTTCAAGAACATACCTTGGCCGAACCAACGAAATCTCCATTTTCTACTGCAAAATCCTCTGAATCCTTGTGTAGACCACCACAAGATCTTCCCTACTATCCTCTTGGTGCTCTAGATTGAGTTGTGGGACTCAAAATAAGCTGGAATCAAATGGAATATAGAGAAAGCTCACTGAACAGAACCCATTGAAGAACACCTTCTTCATTTGAATTTTTCAACAACAATTCAGTCGGTTCATCCTCATTTCTTCACTCCAATCTCTTCAATATATTGCAGATTATCACGCAAAGAGATATATTGCATGGGATGCAGCTCATGCTTGGAGTAAACCAAAGGAAAAGGTGGGTTCCTTGTAAGCTACTTGAAGATGAATTTTGAAAAACCCATTTTCAAGTTTTGTGTAATTTTCCATTTCCAAAAATCCATTTTGATTTTAAAATCATATTTTATTTCTAAAATAAAAATTTATTAATTTTACAAATTAATTTCATAAATTAGTTTTCTAATAAAATTGATAAATAATTATTTAAACCATTTAAATAATTATAATTAATTTAATATCCAATATTAAATTAATTTTTACACAAGTTCATCTTCATATATTTAAATCATATTTAAATATATTTTCTCCTATTCTGTTTGATTATAATTTGAACGTTTCAAATTAACTTATCACGCTACTCTAGAGCTAATCTGTTTCTGAGCTAGTAGGGGGATCTCATGGACCTACAGATCATGGGCTCCAACGATCCAAGATTAATCGGCTAAACTCATTAGACCGATCTAATCCCTATTCGTTAACTAATGGGTCACTCCACTAAAGCTCATAGTTGAACTCCCCTCACTTTAGATATATTTTGTCCACTCGATATAACCAAGATTAGTAAGTTAACCCTTCACAGGTTGTTCGTAATAACGGCTGGGTTAAATCTTTGTTTTACTCCTGAAATTACCTCTTGTTCCTTAAGTCCCCACCGATCCCCTAATGAACAATTGTTTTGTGATCCAATCTCAAAACCAAGTCCCTCTCATGCCAAATAAGAGGGCGGGATCCCTTGTTTAAGCCCCAGAATTAGCACTTAAGTGAACATCTCTATTATCCCTAAAGTGAGTAGGAGTGAATTCCCTCTTGCACCCTATGTCCCCAGCTATCTATCTAGTCTTACCTCTGAAATGGCAGTCATATTGAGCCGGTGCTGTTGAGCCAACCCTCACCTTTGCAAGTTTAAGGGCAATCCTAGATAAACAGGAGTTCATAGTTAAGTCAGGATTAAGGTCAAGTTACCTAGGTTATCACTTTGAAATAGTCAGTATTAAACAGTAAACAACGTTATAAAGTAAGAGTGACTCATTTTGTGGTCAGATCTTGTATAAACGCTTTTGCACAAGGATACGCCCACACCTCATGTTCAACATGAACGAATTAGGATCAGTTTGTGTGTAGCACTTTACAACTCCTTGTAATAATACAGAGCAGGTCGTATCCAATAGTGTTACCAGAATAAGGTACCCAACCTTATCCATGTACTATAGATCATTTTCACTATTTACTCGAACCTGATCCACCTTTATGTCTCCATATAAAGTTCAAGTACTCATCAGATAGTCAAGAGACTTTTAGGTTTATTGGATTTCTATTCAAGTAATAGATCTATTTAATAACACCTTTATTGAATTTTCAGAATAAGCTCCATTGTTTACATACCACGAGTTTTAAGACATAAAACCTAACACATAGTTCATACCGTGAGATTCATATGACGCTTTGTGTCACCCTGGGAGTGACATCCCTTCGGAAAGTGTTTTGTATGAGTTAATATCAAGGTGAACGGAGGAAGTAGTTCATAAGAAGTGGGTGAAGGAAATATGTCAACATATCCTGCGGTCTCTTCTGTTAGTTTGGACCGTGAGATTCCTATGTTGCGCCTGCTGTTTAGCTTTAATCGACTCTTTACTAGTCGTTTTATGACGGCTATCCTTATGGAGGGTTGTAACATAGGATTCGGATCAACTTAAGCTCCAAAAATGGATAGGATTTCTTAGGACTTAGTGATCTCTGACATCTGAAAACGGCGGGTCTACACTTAAAGAATTATTAAGTGTTAATAATGTCTGACCAAAAGCGGTACCTAAATGACTATTGGAATATGAGTTATTCTAGAGGTAGTATTTAGTCACGAATTTCTTGATGTAGTATCGTTGCAAAAGAATAATCTTGGGTACATTATTAAAATTGCTAAAACTTGATTGGATTTATAATTTCAGAATGACGAGTTCAATAATACAAGTGTTGGCATAAAATTTGAACACGATACTTGTGAAAGACAATTTGCGGTTCTTAACTAAGGATTGTCCTCCCATTCATAGCTCTAACACAAACCAAAATGTTCGAGATGTATATGAAAAATGTGTCAAGGCTAATGATAAAGCCCGTGCTTATATCCTTGTTAGTTTATCTGATGTGTTGGAAAAGAGGATATAAGTACTGCCAAAGAGATTATGGAATCTTTACGAGGGATGTTTGGACAATTGTCCTTCACCTCAAGGCATGATACCATCAAATATGTTTACAACAATCGCATGAAATTTAGGACCAATGTTCGTGAACATGTCCTGGACATCATGGTTCACATTAATGTGGTAGAAGTAAACAATATTGTCATAGACGAGAGAAATCAAGTTGGTTTTATTCAAAATCTCTTCTTAAGAATTTTCTGCAATTCTGTATGAATGCATTGATGAATAAAATTAAGCTTGACTACTCTATTGAATAAGCTATAGGCATACCAGACAAAGTCAAGAACAAAGGGTCTGGAGTCAGAAGTAAATGTTACTACTTTCGAGAAGAGGGAAATGTCCTCAAAGCCTGATGTTGCCTCTTCTTCAAAGAATAAGAGTGTTCCTATGAAGAAAGGCAAATGGAAAGGGTAGAAAAAGCCTACTGGAAAGAAAGGCAAAGATAATGCTGCAAAAGAAAAATGTTTCCACATAAACGAAAAAGGGCATTGGAGGAGACACTGCCCTTAGTATCTTGCCGAGAATAAAGCAGAGAAAGGTAACCAGGCTAATTTGTCCCTGGGATCGTCTGCTCAGCTCATCCAGTGGGAGAAGTTGTTGCTTGATGTTACCTGCTTTTGTAAATCTTGTTAAGAACAAATTGTATATATTTTTGTGATAAATGAAACGTTCATTTTCAAAAATTATGTTTGTTCTAGCAAATTTTATTAAGAATCAAATTGTTAAAAGCCATTTTGCAAATATTTAAATATTTAAATGGCTAGATCAAAAAATAGAAAGTTTAAAAGATTTCTAGATCTGACTGTTAACAAAGAGTTGTTGAGACAGGCCAGATGTATCTTACTCAAAGAGTTGAGAGTACCTCAATATAGTGGGAGGAAAGTGTGCTCGTTATTGAGAATAAGATGTAATCCCCATATAGTTTTATTCAAAAGCCTATTGTATACTAACATGTTTATAATGATTCTCTCAACTAAATTTTTTTAGAATTACCAAGTAGGACTAGGACTACCAGATAACCTAGGGCAAGTGGGAGAAATATCGGGTATAAAGATACCGAATGGTAAAAGATGGGTATGAGATTCCCTTGTTTATTGTATTTCTCGATAAAACTTAGAAACTCAGTCTTATAAGTTACCACTAGAGTTTTAGTCCAAGTGGGAGTTTGTTGGGTTTTATGCCCTAAAACTCCTGGTTTGTAAACAATAGAACTTTTTCTAAAAAATTCTATATAGCCGTTATTGAATAGATATATTGTTTGATAGAAATCAAATAAACTAGGGAATCCTATACCCCTCTTCTACCATTTGGTATCTTTATACCCCATATTCAATAAACTTGGCCTTTAATTATTGTTTAATGAGCTTATATGTCTTCCCAAGAGTCTGTAATTTACGTGGAGTCATTAAAGTTGTAATTAAGCTATAATTCGAAGAAACAAGCGAAGAGGCCGAATTGCAAATTCCAGACGATCAGCCTCTATTCATATCGTCGTTGAGCTTCAGTAGCTAAGTGATCGTTTAGTTTCATGCGTTAGACGATGTGAAGAAAAAACTAAACGATCGTGTAGCTTCAGACGTTGATCGTTTAGGTTTTGTGGGCTAGACGATCGTATACCTGCGGGAGCTAAGCGATGCATTGTATTGCTATACGATGCCACTACACGATCGTGTAGCTTCGGGTGGGATCTAGGTGATGAGGTGGAGAGCTATACGATAGTGCTGTAAGATCACTTACCACGATCGTTTACCTTTGATCGGGAGCTAAGTGATGCATTAAGTTGCTATGCGATAGCACTAAGCGATCGTTTACCTCTATGCGGTAGCTAAGCGATGCGTTGAAATGCAAAGCGATAGTATTAAGCGATCGTTTACCTATGCGTGGCAACTGGGCAATGCATCAAGAGCTATGCGATAGCACTAAGCGATCGCTTACCTTGTGTGCGCACTAAACTATCAAGATGCGATGCTAAACGATGGCGCTAAATGATTGTGTAGTAAATTGTTCGTGCTAAACGATGGTGTTGCACGATAGTGTTGGACAATAAGCGTTTGTGTAGCATCCTCTGACAATAGACGATGATGCTATACGATAGAAGGAAAAGACTACACGATCATGTAGTTTTGTTAAGTGATATGTGTTAGTTTCTAAACGACCAAGCAAACACTAAACGATGAGGCAAAATGCATGACGATGGTCATCATTGCTAAATGATCAGCCTTAGCGAGATGCGAGAGCAAGAGCAGCCGGTTCAGCCGATTTTCTTGAGGTTTGGTCGGGTTCAGCTTCAAATTTTGTTTTGGTTGGTTCAGTTCAGACTCTGCTGGTCCAGTTCAATTGGTTCGGGTTTGGTTCAAGCGGTTTGGAGCGGTTCGAGTGGTGTTAAAGCTATTTTTGTAATAGTTAGGCTTTCGTTTGCTTATTTTTGCCAAAACAAAAACCATATCAGTCTGTGGTTAATAATATATGCATTGGATGTATGTTATAATTAAATAAATCTTGTATGTGCATATAGTATGCCATTTAGATTTAAAATCCCACCGTAGGAAGCATGCGACATGCATTGAAAGTATGTTATAATATATAGTATGCATGTTAGGGTTACTTAAATTTAATATAATGGTTATATTAAATATTGAATGCTTGTATGTTGTGGATGTTTGGCATGTCCAAAGTTTTATAAGTTGTTAGTAAATTAGGTTGGACATTTAAAATCCATAAAGAAGAACAACTGCATGCTCATATAGGTTAACTACTTGTTTTAATAGTTAAAATAGGTTGTTAAACTTGTAAAACTAGGGTTACAAACTCAACCGATATATAATCATGTTGAAGGCTGGGGGTACTTAAGTTGACAGTCTACGGACAACCTCCTACCTAAAGATTATGGCTGAATAATTAAGCGTTGGTAACCGGTTTTATGAATATTCGTGAGCGATGTGAGGTAATAAAAGTGTTTTATCATCTAGACATCGTAGTTTTAAGTCCATTTATAAGTGTGATACTTAGATAAACCACATAGACTTAGGGTTTTTTTTTTGTTAGCCGGAGAAGAATCTAAGTATAAATTTTACCCAAAAATTAGAATACTTCAATGGTAGTCAATAACTTCTATATGATAAAGTTATTAGAAAACTTCAGCGGGAGATTAATAAAATACACGATATGTTATTCTTAGCTCTCACATCCCTAAGAGTTCACAATCTAGATTTAAGCGGTACTTTGTGTCACCCTGGAAGTGACGTCCCAACGGAAAGTATTTTTTATTTTAAATTTAAACTAGAATGAATAAGGGGAAGTTGTTCGAACAGAAAACAAGCTTACGATTTCAACTGGCACGTCTCCCCATAGTTCGCACCATGAGATTCATATGACGCTTCGTGTCACCCTGGGAGTGACCTCCCTACAGAAAGTGTTTTGTATGAGTCAATATCAAGGTGAACGGAGGAAGTAGTTTATAGTAAGTGGGTGAAGGAAATGTGTCATCATATCCTACAGTCTCTTTCATTAGTTTGGATCATGAGATTGCTATCTTGCATCTGCTGGTTAGCTTTTTGTGGCCCTTTGCTAGTCGTTTATTTTTTGACGGCTATCCCCTTGGAGGTTTATAACATAGGATTCGAAACAACTCAAGCTCCATAAATGGATAGGATTTCTTAGGTCTTAAAATGGCGAGTATACACTTACAGAATTATTTAATTTTAAAAATTTCTGACCAAATGTGGTACCTAAATGACTATCGGAATATGAGTTATTCTAGAAATAATATTTAGTCATGAATGTATTGATGTAGCATCGTTTCAAAAGAATAATCTTGGGTGCATTATTAAAATTGCTAAAACTTGATTGGATTTAATTTCAGAATGACGACTTGAATAAATACAAGCGTTGGCATCAGATAAACTCATCGGGGATAATTATGTAAATTGGAAATCAAATTTGAACACGACACTTGTGATAGACGATTTACGGTTTGTCTTCACTGAGTATTGTTCTCCCATTTCTAGTTCTAATACAAACAGAAAGGTTTGGGATGTATATGACAGATGGGTCAAGGCTAATGATAAAGCCCGTGCTTATATCCTTGCCATCTTATCCGATGTGGTGGCTACCAAAGAGATTATGGAATCTCTACGAGGGATGTTTGGACAACTTTCTTCACTCTGAGGTATGATGCCATCAAGAATGTTTACAACAGCGGCATGAAAGTTGGGACAATTGTTCGTGAACATGTCCTGGACATGATGGTCTACTTTAATGTGGCAGAAGTAAACAATGTTATCGTTGACGAGAGAAGTCAAGTTGGTTTTATTCTAGAATCTCTTCTGATGAGTTTTTTGCAATTATGTACAAATGCATTAATGAATAAAATTGAATACAGCTTGACTACTCTACTGAATGAGCTACAGGCTTACCAGACAATGTTGAGAATAAAGGGTCTGGTGTCAGAAGTAAATATTACTACTGCAAAGAAGTGGTAAATGTCCTCCAAACCTGATATTGCCTCCTCTTCAATGAATAAAAGTATTCCTGTGAAGAAAGGCAAAGGGAAAGGGAAGAAGAAGCTGGCTGGAAAGAAAGGCAAGGATAAAGTTACAGTTAAAGGAAAATGTTTCCACTGCAACGAAGAAGGGCACTAGAGGAGATACTGCCCTCGGTAACTTGCTGAAAAGAGAGCAGAGAAAGGTAACCAAGCTAACTAGACCCCTAGACCATTTGCTCAGCTCATCTAGTGGGAGAAGTTACTGCTTGATTGTTACTTGCTTTTGCAAAATCTTGTGAAGAACAAATTGTATATATTTTTGTGATAAATAAAATGTTCATTTTCAAAAAAATTATTCTAGCAACCTCTGTTAAGAATCAAATTGTCAAAAGTTATTTCCAAATATTCAGATATTTAAATGGCTAGATCAAAGTATAGAAAATTGAAAGATTTCTAGATCTTAACAAAGAGTTGTTGAGACAGGTCAGATGCATCTTGCTCAAAGAGTTGAGAGTACCTCAATGTAGTGGGAGGAAAATGTGCTTCCTAGCCATTATTGAGAATAAGATGTAATACTCATATAGTTTTCTTCAAAAGCCTATTGTATATTAAACAATGTCTACAAAGATTCTCTCGACTAAAGTGTTGGAGAAATACCTAGTAGGATTAGGAATACCAGATAACCTTCGACAAGTAGGAGAAATATCCAGCATAAAGATACTGGATGGTAAAATATGGGTATGGGAGGCCCTAGTTATTGTATTTCTCTATAAAACTCAGAAACTCAGTCTTATATATCGGATAAGTAAGTTACCACGAGAGTTTTAGAACAAGTGGGAGTTTGTTGGGTTTTATGTCCTAAAACTCGTGGTTTGAAGACAATAGATCTTATTCTGAAAAATAAATAAAGGTGTTATTGAATAGATCTATTGTTTGATAGAAATCCAATAAATCTGAAAGTCCATTGACTATTAAATGTGTACTTGAACTTTATCTGTAGACATAAAGGTGGATTAGGTTGGAGTAAATAGTAAAAATAATCTATAGTATATGAATAAGATTGGGTACCTTATTCTGGTAACACTATTGGATACGGTCTCCTCTGTAGTTGTTACAAGGAGTTGTAAAGTACTATAAACGAAGTGATCCTAATTCGTCCATGTTGGACATGAGAAGTGGTGGTGTCCTTGTGCAAATGGGTTTGTACAAGATCAGACCATAAAATTAATCACTTTTACTTTATAACCCTGTTTACTGTTTAAGACTGACTATTTCAAAGCGATAACCTAAGTAAATTGACCTTAATCCTAAGCTAACTATGAACTCCTGTTTATTCAGGATTACCCTTAGATTGGCATAGGTGAGGGTTGGCTCAACAACGCCGGCTCAATAAGATTGCCATTTCAGGGGTAAGACTGAATATAGGTGCAAGAGGGAATTCACTCCTACCCGCTTTAGGGATAGTGCAGAGGTTGTTCCTTTAAGTGTTGATTCAGGGTCTTGAACAAGGGGCTCCGCCCTCTCATTAGTCCGAGAGAGACTCGATTTTGTTGATCGGATCACAAAACAATTGTTCATTAGGGGATTAGTGGGGACTTAAGGAACAAAAGGTAATTTCAAGGGTAAAACAAAGATTCGACTCAGCCGTTATTACAAACAACCTGTGAACAGTTGACTTACTAATCTTGGTTATATAAAGTGGACCTAACATACCTACAGTGAGAGGAGTTCAACTATGGACTTTAATGGAGTGACCTATTAGTTAACGAATGGGGGTTAGATCGGTCTAATGAATTTAGCTGATTAATCTTGGAGCCTATGATGTGTAAGTTCATGAGGTCCCCCTACTAGCTCGGAAATGGATTAGCTTTAGAGTAGTGTGATAAGTTAATTTCAAACGTTCAAATTAGAATCAAATGGAATTAGATATTAAATTAATTAGAATTATTTAAATTGTTGAAATAATTATTTATTAATTTTATTAGAACATTAATTTATGAAATTAATTTTTAAAATTAATAAATTTTGATGAAATAAAATATGATTTTGAAATCAATTTTAGATTTTGAAAATAGAAAAATTACACAAAAACATATAATAAAGGGAAAATATGCTTTTTCATGTTCATTTTCAAGTTGCTCACAATGAAACCCATTATCTTCAACATTCATTCACTCCAACCATGAGCTACATCTCATGCAGCAAATCTCTTTGCATGATAGTCTGCAATATATTGAAGAGATTGGAGTGATTTTTGGTAGTTGAAACCAATTGAATTTTTCTGAAAAAATTGGACAAAGAAGATGTTTTTCATTTTGGGTTGTTGCGGTGAGCTTTCTCCTAATTTCCTTTGATTCTAGCTTATTTTGAGACCCACAACTCAATCTAGAGCACCAAGGGAATAGTAGAGAAGATCTTGTGGTGGTCTACACAATGATTTGGAGGAATTTGCAACTTGAAATCAAGGTTTCAATGGTTCTTCAAAGGTATGTTCTTGAAACCCATTAAATAGTTAAAAATGATCTATAGTATATGAATAAGGTTAGGTGTCTTATTTTGTTAACACTTTAATTGTTACAAAGAGCTGTAAAGTGCTACAAACGAAGTAATCCTAATTCGTACATGTTAGGACATGAGAAGTGGGGACGTCCTGTGCAAATGAATTTTGTACAAGATCGGACCACGAAATCAGCACTCTTACGTTATAATACTGTTTACTGTTTAAGACTGACTATTTCAAAGCGATGACCTAGGTAACTTGACCTTAATCCTGAGCTAACTATGAACTCCTATTTGTTTGGGATTATTCTTTGATCAACAACACTGAGAGCAGTCCAACATCACTGCTCAAGAAGCCTCGCATTTTGGGGACAAGACCGGACAAATAGCTGGGGACATAGCCCTGCAAAATGGAATTCACTCCTACCCAATTTAGGGGTAAACCGGGAAAATAAATAAAATGTGTTGTTTGTTGATTGCGTTGATTGAAAAAAATAAAATGAGGTGGACTTTGAAAAGGTTGGTAAATAGGAAATGCGATGAATATGCGGTGAACGGGTTGAGAAAGGTTTCGGCTAACACTCCTAAAATGCATTCATACTTGCGATCATGCAACATGGATACAACAGTAGACCACCTCTCGGTGTGAATATCACGACTTCTAAGGCTAGAACGCATGCGATAAATATGCGATAAGTCTACAAGATTTACACATAAACCTCTATTCCTATTTATGCAATGACAAGACAAATATGTGACCACGTAATATCATTCCTATTCATAAGATGCATGCGATGCAAGTTGACAAATAAGCTTATATCTAAGTCCCTATCTCTTGTTTATGCAAGCCTAGTCTTGCTCTTTCAAGTCCAGATTCTAACCTAGCTCTCTCAAGGAATTAGGTTCTTTCTTTAGACTCTCTCCTTGAGTAACTCTAAAGGGTATTTTCACAGCATAAATCAAGACAATCGCAAGCAATGAACTTCCTAGGTCATGTTTCGCTTAGTTTCTCTCACCCATTCAATTAGCTTAGCTTACTCATGCGTATTTTTAAAAGAGTGAGCAGATGTAGAAATGAACTTTCATTGAATAAATATGAAGATGAAGTACAAAGATCAATGCAAGTAAAGTAAAGAGCCTGGTGGCAATTTCTTACTGCTAGGCGTTTACACTGTTTCTACTCGTGCTCTAAAGATTATTCTCGCTCTCACGAGAGTCGGCCTGCTCTCTACCTTACGCCTAAGGTTCTCTCTCGAGTTTCCCTAGGCGATCTCCGGTGCCACCATTCTTCTCTGCTCCGCCTTAAAATGGAAATAAAACTATGAACAGAAGCAACTGAATGTAAGGCGATCAACTTGTTAACCCTTTCTGAAGGATGCATTTGGTATTTATAAGACATCAATTGTGAAAGGCGGTTTCTCTCTCCTGGTTGTACAGATGGGACAAACTTTAATTCCTAACTAATACGTCAGATGATTGTCACCGATAAAACTGAATGTACTTTGTGACCGTTATCGGCTGTCAACTTATTTGGATTCGACTATCATCAGCTTTCTGTCCCATCACTCTTAATTGGCCTTTCACCCAGATGCGCCACCATGTTGCGTTGACCATGTTGTGGCGTTCTTTCTCGGGTGAATGTTTCCAACATGATCAATACAAAGTCTTGCAGTGAAGTTGCACTCGACGATAATTTCTTATGAATCACAATCTTACATTGCGTTAACACATATTCTGCACAAAAATAACAAAATTCAATAGTTTGAATGCGCTGAACGCATCGATCAGCAATATTATAGAATTTATGCTTAATGGATGCAATTTCACATATTTTATCAACGCAATTCAACATTGTTAATTAACTTAGCACTATGATAACGTCTATTTCTGCCCGTTATCAACCCTCCATGCAGCCTATTGGGTTGCATTGATTTTTACTTATATATAATACCTCTATGCATGAAGATCATCAAGCAATTTGAGTTTTACTTGCTGAAGTGAAAACTGAAAGCCTAGCATCCTCGCTGTTCCTCATCAATTCAACTTTTTCAAGTGTCTCCACACACGTTCCAGTCTTGAGCATAGTGGAAAAGATCTTGGTGGTCATCCTCTTGAAGTTTTCAAGCTCTATCTTGGTGGATTTCAGCTGAATTTGTTGAAGGAAATCTTCAAAGGTAATATGAATTTCAAACCCTCTTCTGAATATCATCTGAACAACATGCTTAAACTCAAAATAAATTGTAGTTAACTACTTATTGATTCTGAAGTCTTCCATTGCACATATTTAATTCCTTCAATGGCAAGGTACAATTCTTCTCCAACGAAAAGACATTGGAATGAAATTAAGCATATACTCTGATATCTCCAAGGAACGTATAGATATACGTTTGGTTTATTCAAATAAAATCAAAATTTGATCTAGTTGGTTATGTAATTCTGGATATTTATCTGATCCCACCAAAGCAAAAACTCAAAACAGGTTATTTGTTCACATATGGAGGAACTGCTATATCATGGCGATTGGTGAAACAGACTGAACTAAACATGGTGAAATCTTGTAATTCACGGGCTAGTTGAGAATGTGTATGGCTAAT